>NC_133412.1:84844705-85155588 GCF_049350105.2 Macaca mulatta
CATTTTCTGAGATCATCAGATGACCAGGTGCCCCTTTGATTCTTTCCAGAGGTTTTGATGAAATGCATGATTCAGTTTCCTTTGGCTTCTGGAATTTCCCATACTGTTGTTTTTGGGGAGTAAAGGAGTTGCAACATTGAAACTATGCAGAGTACTGGGTTCAGAGTGAGCTGAGTTTTGTGTTTCAGTGAGGTGTCGCGTAGAGGTTACCACCTCTCATGGCACCGTGTGGTGGAGAAAACGACTAGACCAGGAGCCTGGACCACTGGGTTCTAACTGCAGTTTCGACACTAACTTGAGCCAGGGCCAACCTCACTGGACTTCATTATCTCTGACATAAAATGAGGGGCCTGTTTCTTTTTGCTCTGGTGTTGCCTTCAACAGCAACAGAGGAGATGCCATTAGTCAGTGGATGCAGGAATCTGCCACTACATAGAACTCTGGGATGTGTGCCTTGGTTTAGAATGTTCCTTCTTTATTTTCTTTCCAATTAGTTGTATGTGTCTATTTATTTTCTTCAACAAGTTCATAATTTCATTTCTTTTTTTTCTGTTTATATTCCTCTCTGTTTCCACCCAAACCCTACGGCGCTCCACACTCTGAAAATCTGCTTGATTTTTAAATCCATCTGCATTGAATTATTTATAGTTTTGATAAAGTCCTGTTTCGTCTGATGTTTATTTTCTTTAATAACAAGAAACCTGGGTGAACTTTTCCAAAAGCCCAAAAAAGGAGTCTAGTTTTCCAAGATGCTAAGCAACCCCGGCCAAAATGCACAAAACAAGCCTTGGGTGCCCTTGCTTTCGTAATTTGGGTTTTTCCCCTCTATTAAACATTCTTTCATCTAAATGTGTTATGAGGAGAGGAAAAGTAAATAAATTCTTTGAGCATGGACTCCATCCAGGACACAATTACGTGCCTCTCTTCACTGGCCAATGCCTTTGCTTCCATCACTTCTAGACCAATAACGATACTTCAGTCTGGGAGGGAAATCCTGGATTGTGATTGGCAGGTATGGTCACATGTTAAGATGCTCAGACAATTAGTCTCCATAACTTTTTACTCCTCATTCTCCATGAAAACAACTTAACTCAATGTCTGCTATTCCAATGTTAATTTCCTTCTGTGGATTTTTCCATTGTTATCCCTCTAGCTAATTTTTCATGTCACTCATATCCATGGTTACTTTGAGACTTTGTAGCTAAATAGTTCTCAGACTCATGGCCCCTTTTCAGAACATCTTTTCTCCTCCTTTGCCTTATACCATTCCATCTAATGGTTCCTGAATTAAATTAGTTAGCTTGGGCATTGGAGCTGTGTCAATAGGGGGTGGGTGGGAGAGGGAGATTTTCAGACTTTAGTGTGAGATAAACACACTCCCTAACACACACACTCACACATGCCATATGTAGCTACACATACAGAACTCTAAAACAGGATGATGGCTAGTTCTGCAAGATGACCAAAGATTGGAAAAAAGAACAGAACAAGCACATACACCAGAGGGTGTAACTTAGCTACACCAATCAGGGTAATTGAGAATACTGACTGAGGCAAAAACAAACAGAATGCTCATATCATGAACATTTTTCATGGTATTTTTAAATTTTTTTAGGTGAAAAATATAAAGTTTTATTTCTTCACCTTGCCTTTTATTTCCTCTTTTCCTCCTTGCGTGTGTGTGCGCGCGCGCGCATGTGTGTATGTCACCCCCCAGCCCCCACCCCTTTCCAATCCTTCCTTTAAGGTTTAATTTAACAATAACATTTGCGATTGGGGTCCCGCGCATCTCAAGGGCATTGCGCTTGAAATTGCACACACTCTGCACCATTTATCATAGGCTGACATGTGTCATGCTTCAGACTGTGGCTCCAAGAGGTTACAGCTCACGACTGCTCCTTTGTTGATCAGCTGCAGAGACAACTGAGGCACCTTTCTTGCCTTCTCCTTTCATTTTTTTTCTTCTTCTTATTAAAGCTGTCTCAGTCCCTTTTTGAAGGCCTAACACACCCCTTCGCAGAAGAAGAAACACAAAAGAATTTGTATTGTGTTGGATGCTATGTCCCTCATTTCCTGAGATTTCTGATGGGGGCCACTTGGTGTTTAATAAGATTGGAATGCACCTCAAATAAACTTTAATCTTTGTGGAGAGAGAAACGGAAAAGGCCATTAAAGCAACAACCTGGCTTTGTTTCCAAGCAGACAGCGGTCTGTGCAGGATGGGAACATTTTGGAACCCTGACCAGCTCCCAGTCACACTAATAGAAGCTACCCACATCCTTTCTTCATAGTATGCTCCTTCCAAAGTATGGTCCTTGTTTCATGCTATCTTCTGAGCCAGCTTGGATTTGAACTTTACCCTGAGAGCTCCTTTTATGCAAGTTCAAGTACTGAAGTAAAAGGTGCAGGACTCTACTAAAATACAAAAAAAAAATTAGCCGGGCGAGGTGGCGGGCGCCTGTACTCCCAGCTACTCGGGAGGCTGAGGCAGGAGAATGGCGTGAACCCGGGAGGCGGGGCTTGCAGTGAGCTGAGATCCGGCCACTGCACTCCAGCCTGGGCAACAGAGCCAGACTCCGTCTCCAAAAAAAAAAAAAAAAAAAAAAAAAGGTGCAGGACTTTGTGCTACCAGTAGAAGGCTTCAGCAGCCTCCCCTACCAAAGACTCACCCTCTTTCCAACCTTCCATGGAAACTTGGGCTGAAGGAATTGTATGGAACAGTTTTAAGTGGAGGCTAACTATTAATAAATATTTATAGGGTGTCTCCCGTGTGGCCAGTTTTGTCCTAAGGTATTTTAAAGCCAGGACTCCCCACTGTAGGTTTCCTTCTGCTGAAGAACAGAGGGTCAGGCTTGTTATGGTTTTCAAACAGATTTCCCACTCATTCTCCTGAGTCCTTCTTTTTGAGTTCACATTGGACCTTCCCCTATGTCCCTCTCTTTGTCCCTGCAGCAAGATGGCAGGTCACTCTTTTCCCCAGTGAGCTCCTTCCCATCTTAAGTGCTGTGCTCCAACACCACCTTTTCAGCCCGAAGCATCTTCCCCTCACTGTTCCCCATGCACTGCCCCCTTTTCTCTGCAGAACTTGCCCCAGTTGTGATACTCATTTTTGTGCTTTATTACAAAATAAAGACTGTGATCTTCTTTCAATTTTGCTCACCATTGGCCTCTCCATGCCTGGCCCAGTTGCCTAGCACACGGTGGGCCCTCCCTCAAATTATTTGTTGACTGAGTGAATAAAAAATGTTTTGAAAACCCTTCCTTGGGGTTACTGAAAGGGAGTTGTAGATCTGCAATTCAACCAGGACTTTCCTTACTTCTTAACTATTTCAGCAGCTATGGCCCCAACTTCCCCCAGTCATACCACCTTCAGTCATTTTAGTGAACTCTTACCTCTAAGAATTGAAGCACTTATTACAGAACCACGGACTTGGCGAGAACACCAAGGGGTCTTGCTGGAGTGTGTATAGTTTACAGAAACACATATACACAAAATTTGTGTTTCACTGCTGGGATTTACCAGGAAGGAAGTGTGCCAGCTTGAGGATAGGGGAGCAATCGTTTAGGGAGCATGAAGACAGACAAGTAGTCAAGCATTGGGCAAATTTCAGGGACTACACAGATGATAAGACACAACCTCTGGTCACAAATCGATTTGCTCAAGTCTAGGAGAAGCAATAGTGAATTTCAAAACAACATAGGGGTCTCACCAGGGAGTTATGGGCAAGTAGAGATAGCCCACTGACACAGTGACAAACTTCCTGGAGGTTTCACAGGCCCACTGAGGCTGAGTCTTTAGGGAAGAAGTGAAGCACCAATGAGGTGGATAAGGGTAAAGGATGTCCCCGGAGGAGGGTACTGCCTGGATAAAGGCCTGGGGGTGTGCTAGTGCACAGTGATCAGTCTTTGCCTCATTTCAATTGCATCTTTTGCAGGACTGAAGGCACCATTTCATGTGCTTTGGGATCTTTCCAGGCATAAATATTAAGTGGACTGGGATTACCCAACCCTCAACAGCAGATAAGAGTCTCCCATAGCTTCTATATCAGAATTGTCTAAGGGATCATCACCACAATGCATCCCTGAAACCAACTAATAATGAATGACTGCTTCTCTTAACTTAGGTAAAAATTGAATGTGACGATTTGTGTGTGTATCTATCTCAGGAGGAGAGAAAGAGAGAAACAGATACAATAGCTAGTGAGTGAGATTTATATCATCGTGGCAATAGGTACAATTCTTGAGAGTTCCTGCAATGCCAAAACATCCCATCTGAAAGTGAACAATTCAATCATCAACTGGTTGTTTTGTTTCTATGACGCCAAACATCAGGGTTGTTTCCAACCATTTTTGTGTTAGGAATCACTTAGACAATACACTGAGATGATTCATTTTTCAGCCAGATAGCTTAGTGTCCTGAAAGATACATCCTAATTGTCATTTAATTGGAGACCAATGCTTTAGCATATTGCTGAATGACAAAGGCATGCATTGGAAAGACTGGAGAAAGGAGTTCAAGTATAAAATCTGAACATATAAGTCAAAAAGTCCTGAATCCCTTTTTATTCTGTCATATATTTAGCCAGTTTCAAGTCTGCAAAAGTATAATTATTATTCTTACTATTATAAAAGAGTGCAATGTCAGAATTATGATTTGCCTCCCCAAACAATGGGGTTATTTTCAAAATTGATAAAAGACAATAGAATCTTTAAGTCAAATATATCACCATTATCAAGTAGGTGTTTTTTGGTTACATTTGTTGTTACTTGATTTTCATTGGAATCTTAAAAATAACCTAGAACAATTTCACATTCTTCTCTTATTGAAAAAGGAACCTGGCTGAGATATCAACTCCTGGGTATTGAGAGGGAGGTAACTCAAAGACTCAAGAGGTCATCTGATTCCTGAAAAGGGAAGGTGACACCAGAACAAACAAGTAAAATCAGAAAATAGATAAGGCATAATAATAAGCTGGAAAGTATTTAAAAGCAATCAAGTGAAGATGTTGAGAATATTGTACAAAAGAATAATGATATTTGTACAGTAGGTAAAATATAGATTACAATTTATAACAGGATACAGGAAGGAGACAGGAATTGTTTATGGGACCTTGTGACAGAATTTCAACAAATCTCAGTTAAAAGCTTTCTCTTTGCCTTGGCATTGATTCCTGGGCAACTCTGGCAGCTACATCAGATGAAATAAAACGCCCAGGCTGGCAAACATCACAGGGTCCAAGGAACAGAACTTGATGTATCCAGATTCAGCTGTGATATCTATGTTTTGCCCAGCTCGACTACTAAGTCAGAAGCCTCATTGCCTCTCAGCTTGAGACCACTTATCAAGGAGAGGCTTATTTTTGGAAAGTTTCTAGTATTTTACTTTTCTTCTTTACATATCAAGTGGTTTAAGTGAACTTTAAATTGACCTCTTCACAGTCTCCATCCCAAGGTGATTTTCTTCAATGTACCAGATTAAAAAACTCGTGTAAATGAAGGTAATAATTGAACAATATTATCCCAGAAGCCTTCTGACTGTATGAACCAAACTTGAACTGCAGTTTAATGAATATCAATACTGTACTTACTTCATAAGTTGTTGTGAGGATTAAATGGATTAATAAATATAGAGTACTGAGAACAGTACTTGGCACATAGTAGAGGTTACAACATGTTAGCTGTTGTTATCATCGTTGTTATAACAAGGGAGTTGATAGATAAATGGGATTGCTATGTGTGTCTCCATGCTCCTTGATGCAATTGCCTTAAGTTTTCCTTGCACAATCCTACCCTTACACCCATCCCCTCTTCCTTTCTAGGCTAATCTTCCTTTAGACCCTTGACTCTCTGTCCCTTTTATTAGTGACGACCACTAACATTTATTACACGCTCTCTATGTGCTGGACGCCGAACTAAATATATGACATACTTCTTCTTATTTAATCTCCCCCAAAACTTGTAAGGTAGGCACCATTGTTTTTCTCGTTTTATGTGTGAGGAAATTGAGTGATACAGTTTGGGTCTGTGTCCCTACCCTAATCTCATGTAGAATTGCAATCCCCAGTGCTGGAGGTGAGATCTAGTGGGAGGTGATTGGATCATGGGGGCAGATTTCCCCTTTGGTGCTATTCTCAT
Source organism: Macaca mulatta (assembly GCF_049350105.2). Lineage (NCBI taxonomy): Eukaryota > Metazoa > Chordata > Mammalia > Primates > Cercopithecidae > Macaca > Macaca mulatta. The sequence goes on from NC_133412.1 coordinate 84,850,841, forward strand.
GATAGTGAATTATCTGAGATCTGGTTGTTTAAAGTGTGTTTCACCCCCCCACCCCCACCTTCTCTCTCTCCCTCCTGCTCTGGCCATGTAAGTAAGAGGTGTCTGCTTCCCCTTTACCTTCTGGCATGATTGTAAGTTTCCTGAGGCCTCGCAGCCATGTTTCCTCTACTTGCTGTAGAACTGTTAGCTAATTAAACCTCTTTTCTTTATAAATTACTCAGTCTCAGGTATTACTTTATCGCAATGCAAGAACAGACTAATACACTGAGCTTTATGAAGATTAATGAATTTGCACAAAGTTGTACCACTCGTTTGAGCTAACTTGGGATTTAATTCCAGGGAGGATAATGCCAGGGCCAGAGTTCTCACCAGCAGCCAGTTCTGTTCCAATTTCCATCCTCATTATCATGGCTAGACTCGGTGATTGACGTGTGCATCTCATGATCAGCCTCTGTGTTCCTCATGGACTCAGCTCTTGCTTAATCCCCACTCCCCCAATATCCTCCAGTTCCTACCCTGGCTTTGGGCCCTTGAACTTGAATCCAGTGGCACCTGGCCCAGCCAGCATCCCAGCCTGACTGACCATGATGCTCCCAGTTTCTGTTTCTATTATAGAATCACATATCCCTACAACTTCCAGTAAAAAATAACTCTGTCAAAGTCTTTGAGAACAAGAGAGTGTTTCACTCTAAGGTAGAAAACAGTAGGAAAATCGATCTCATAAAATTCACATATAATTAAGTGATAGACATAATTTTACAACTCAGTGTATTTTCTTACTGGAAATCATTTTGTATCCTTATGTAATGGACTGAATGTTTGTATTCCACCATACCCCCAAAATTCATATGTTGAAATCCTAACCCCCAGTGGTGATGGTATTAGGCAGTGGAGCCTTTGGGAGGGAATTAAGTCACAAGGATGGAACCCTTATAAACGGGATTACTGCCTTTATTAAACAGATCCCAGAGACCTTCCTGCTCTCTGCCATGCGAAGTTCCAATAAGAAGAGGGGCCATCTGCAAGCCAGGAAGTGGGCCTCACCCAACACCTGACACTGCTGGCACCTCAACTTTGGACTTCCAGCCTCCAGAACCATGAGAAATACATGTCTGTTGTTTAAGCCACCCAATCTATGCTAGTTTTGTTGTAGTAGCCCGAACTAAGACACTTACACAGAGAGAAAATGTCAGTTAGCCAAAATTTTTAGGACATGGGGCTCTCTAGGTAAATTGAGATTTTGTTGTTGTTGTTAATTGATTATCAAAAAAATCTTCTTTTTGTCTGCTGCCATTATTATAAAATTTTTCTTAGATGGATAAATCCATTTTGCCACCTCTGCAATTAAAGTAAACTGAACTTGACTGATCTTTCATTTGATGATAAGAGTCTTACAGTTCCCCAGGGTCCATTTTATGAATATGTCTTTTTTTGATATTTATTATTTTCAACATTGACTACATAGGACATTAGGGGATATTTCTGATTTTTGTTTTCATGTGCATATATCTAAAGTATTTCCCCCATCAGAGGTGACTCTTCTTAATGTGAACTGAAGAATAAAAGAAGTTCATAGGTGTTGTTGGTGTATCAATCATTGCATTGCTTCACTTCCATTCATCCTTTCACTTCTATCTAGAAACAAGATTCTGCTAACTATTCGCTCCCCTTTGTAGCTTTTTCTGTTTTCCCCTCTCTGACTCTCAGGCAGAATTACTTCTCCCTTCTCTCTGTCCTCCTAATACCCTATGTAGCAGGTATAACCTTGTCTCATAGTTACTGATCTACAAACCACTTCTCTGCTCGCCTCATTTCTCCCCATTCCCTCCTTTGCCCTGACATCATCCAATGCTTTTAATCCCTAAACACCTTCAGCACCTCCACATATGGTGCCCATAGATTCCACTTTGATATGAATAATATGGTCCCATGAGGCAAGGGGGGTGCTAAGAATGACACCAGAGTTCTAAGGCAGACCCTGCCAATCCTTGCTTAATTGACATCAGCAAAAGTATTAACAGAATGTTAGAGCTGAATGCAATTGAGAGAACTTGAACTCTCTCAGTTTGTACATGACATCCAAGCCCAGGCAGGTGGAGTTTCTCACCCACTGTCACCACACCATGGTTTGAACTCAGGACTTCTAATCTTGAGTCCATCATTCTTTCTATCTCATCTGTCACCCTAGGCCTTTCTTTTTCTTTTATTTATTTATTTATTGAGACAGACTCTCGCTCTTGAGTCCATCATTCTTTCTATCTCATCTGTCACACTAGGTCTTTCTTTTTCTTTTATTTATGTATTTATTTATTTATTTATTGAGACAGACTCTCACTCTGTCACCCAGGCTGGAGTGCAGTGGGGCAATCTCGGCTCACAGCAACCTCCTCCTCCCAGGTTCAAACGATACTCCTGCTTCAGCCTCCTGAGTAGCTGGGATTATAGGCAAGTGCTACCACACCCTACTAGTTTTTGTATTTTTAGTAGAGACGGGGTTTCACCGTGTTGGTCAGGCTAGTCTTGAACACTTGACCTTATGATCTGCCTGCCTCGGCCTCCCAAAGTGCTGGGATTAGAGGTTTGAGCCACTGCCCCCAGCCACACTAGGCCTTTCTTATCCAGACATATGTCAACTTTGGGCATAAAATAACATAAGCTGTTAATGATGAAGGCAGGTGCTTTGATAAATGTTGAATGCTAAATACATAAGCTCCAATATTTCATATGTAAACAATACAAGTAGGCCTACCAAAGCATGCTACTCATGACTCAAACCTGTACTGGGAATCTCGGCAGAGAGTAATCTACTATTAATGCTTTTGTGAATTCTGCCAGAATAGTGATGCTCTTGTCATATTCCCAAAACACATTTTGTAAAACTTTATTGTCTCTAAGGTAACACGGAAGAGTGGAGTTTACTGATGTTAACCTAAAGACCAATAACTTTTTCTTCCTGCTATGACATATAAATGAAATGAAAGAAAAATGCCAAAGCTGGAGTAAAACAATTACAAAAGCACAGGCTGATAAAGAAACTTTTATGCAGTATATTTGTCGGTTAGTCAATTTAAGTGAAACAACAGCAATGTTTCAAATACATATGGAAAAACAAACTAAGCAAACAAATAATACATTACCAGGAATAAGTACTTTAGGAGAGTCAAGGGTGTTCCCCAGCTGCAGGTAAATGTCTAGATTAAAATATGGAGGCTAGAGCTGACTTGCATAGTCTAGAAGGCACAGAGGGTGTACTAAGCAGTGTTCGAAAAATAAAGCTATGAGTAAAAACATGCTATGAATCACCTATGTCTTCAAGTCCAAGGACTAAATATAGCAGAACCCTACAAACCACATGGAAAATGAAGAGTCAGGATGGGAGCAGGATTGTCCTCTCATGAAAGACTAAGATGCCCACCACTTCCTCTTCCTGGGTTCAAAGCACGTGGCCTATGGGAGAGATGCCCAAATTCAAAATTATAAATCATGCAAATTTCTGACACTTATATAACCCAATCCACAGAAACTCATAAGCTTCCAGGGGCTTCCATGATATCTAAATGAAGTATTTGTATAAACTGAAGAAATTAGTTGCTTTTTTATGCTGGCGTTCAATTCCTATACAAGGAGAAAAGGACAGAAATCCACCCCAGGAATCTCTACTGGAGAAATACCTATATCAAAAAGAGAAAAAAAAAATTGAATTACATTATTGAACACAAACAAGGTTCCCGGTAGGAGTCTTTTGTCATTAGTGAAAAATCAGTTACCTATTAATATTGTCATTTTCTTTGAATAAAATCTGCTCAAATGGGCTATAGGAAGATATTCTTAATTTGCTTCCCTGGTTGGTGGCTGCCTGAAGAAGGGAAGTGGAACTGCTGCTCCCAGGAAATTAAGAGAGGCGGTGTCAGGGAGCTCAGTAGGAAGCTGATTTGAGACTGAAGTAATTGCCAAGATGATTAATTATTCCTTTGAGTTGTACACAGTGTTCCTTTCTCACCTGCTCACTGGCAGGCTGACTTCAGAAGAGGAACTTGCCCACACTGGTGGGTCTAGCTGCCCAGGCTCAGTCGGTCACACAGCCTCGTTTTCCCCTGCAGAGCAGTGGCCTGGAGATGTGAGACTTTCTCTTGCCTCCGGAGAAATGCTTGCCATGTCATCTTGCCACAACTCTGATCATCTTTTTCTAAGAGATTAATGTTTCTAAAAGAAACATTTTCTAAGAGAGTAATTCTTCCATACGTCCGAGATCTTTGTGAGAATATTTGCATTCAGGATGGGTCTTTTGCTATTAGGAAAGAGAGGCAGGGAGGGCATGAGCCTTAACCATAGTACTTGCTTTGAATTAAGGGTCTTATCAATGTAACTGGATGGGATTCTCACCAATGCCCTGTCAAATTGGTTTAACTTTCCGCATTCTACAAATAAAAGGAGCTGAGGTTAGCAAAGTAAGAATCTGCACTCACACTTTGGGAGGCCAAAGCAGCTGGATCACCTGAGGTCAGGAATTCGAGACCAGCCTGACCAGCATGGTGAAACTTCATCTCTACTAAAAATACAAAAATTAGCTGGGTGTGGTGGTGGGTGCCTGTAATCCCAGCTACTGGGGAGGCTGAAGTGGGATAATTGCTCGAACTGGGGAGGCAGGTTGCAGTGAGCCCAGATCATGCCATTGCACTCTAGCCTGAACGACAGCGCAAGACCCCGTCTAAAAAAAAACAACAACAACAACAAAAAAATCTGAGCTCGTACAACTAGGAGGAAGTGAGGCCAGAACTTACATCTCCCTGACCCCAGAACACATCACCATTGCATTCAATGAGGTCCCCTCCCTAATTAAATCATGTTTCAACACAGAAGTGCCTTATAATGAAGCCGACACACATGATCTTTCTCCAGAAAAAAACAATGGAGAATCAAAGAGGTAAAATGAGCACAAAGGTGTGTTTGGAAAATATTTATCAAGTTTTTGATGGAAGAAATCGAAGGTTCTTGGTGGTTGTTTCCATTACATAATCCATAAAGGCTTTTTTTGTTGTTGTTTTTCTGAGACAAGGTCTCATTCTTTGGCCCAGGCTGGAGCGCATTGGTACTATCAGAGCTCGTTGCAACTTCCAAATCCTGGGCTCAGGAGACCTGCCCGCCTCAACTTCCTAAGTAGCTGGAACTATAGGCATGCACCACCATGCCTAGGTAATTTTTTTGTAGTGACAGGATTTCATTATGTTGCACAGGCTGGTCTCGAACTCCTGGGTTCAAGTGATCTGTCCACCCAGGCCTCTCAATGGGCTGGGATTACAGATGTGAGCCACCACATCCAGCCCCTAAAGGGCCATTTAAGAAGACAGATCAATCAAGATATGATAAGAGTGTAGTGGTTAAGAGCCTTGTTCTTGAAAACACCTTGCCTGGGTTTGCAGTCCCAGGTCTAACAGTTGCTATGCGAGCAGCCCTGAGAAATAGACTGAAATACTGTTTCCTTCAGTTTTCTCAGCTGGGAAATGGGTATGTTAAATAATACTGTTGAATAAAACTTACAGGAGACCATCATTTTGGACTGATGTCCTGCCTCAAGACCAACAGACCAAACCGAAATGCAGTTACTCATGCTGAAGACCCATGTCACCAAGCCAAAATCAAGTTGTTTATCTGATTCCACATGACATCAGGAGAGAGAGAGGCAGTAGCCAAATCACCAGACCAGTTTTAGCCGGCATAGTAAAAAAATCCCCTCTGATATATCCTTTACATGAAAAGTAACCTTGAAAAGACCAATCTGCTTTTTGTTCTCTGTTTCTGCTCTCTTCAGCCCTTTGCTGGCTATAAAACCAACTGTCTCTGCTCAGTTCATCAGGACACTCATTCTATTTTATAGATTAAGGTGTTGCCTTATTCTAGAATCACAAATAACAGCCAATGAAGATGTCTAAACTAAATTTGTTATAATTTTGTCTTTTGACAGTTCTTATCTCATAAAAGTGTTATGAGGATTAAATGATACACACGCAAGGCTTAGAACTGTGCCTGATACATAGCAACCACTCTATACATATCAGCTGTTTTTATCATCATAGCAGTAGTAAAAATGAAGACTCAAACTAAGGCATAAAAATAAACTTTTGGCTAAAAAATCAGGGACAGGAAAAAAAAAAACCCGAGAAATCAGGGCAGGAAAAAAAATAATTGATTCAACTGCAATTTAAGTAAAGATCTGCAAGTTTGAGTTGGCCATTAGCTAAATATGAGCCAAAAGTCTGATGTAATTATTTTAAAAAGTAGTGATGACAATAAGAAGGCACATGGATAGAAGCAGAGAGCCTTGTGAGTCTTCTGTCTTCTGCTCCTGTTGATCAGCCTTGAGCTTCAGATGGTTTCATTTCTGGGCACAGTACTCTGAGTACGAAATTAATAACCTTAAATGAGAATGTCCAGAGGAGAGAGAGCAAGAGGATAAAAGGTCTGGCAGCCGCCCCATTTAAGGAGTACTTGATGAACACAGGGAGGTTGAATTTAGAGACACGGCGAGAAGAAAAATCTTGACTCACTGTTGAAGAGTGTGTTTTACCCACTACAGCTGTCCAGCTATGAAACAGGGTGTTCTAGATGCTCTCGAGCCCCCATCTCTGAGACTATACTTGAAGAAGTTGAAACAGAACTTGCCCCATAGATTTTGCCAAGATTGTTGATGAAAACCTGAATTGCATAAACTGTTTGAACCGTCTCACCACCCGTGATATTTTCTGATTCTATGACAAAAAGAGATGAACCTGGAGGCTGAGGCAAGTGGATCATTTGAGGTCTGGAGTTCAAGACCAGCCTGGCCAACACACTGAAACCCTGTCTCTACTGAAAATACAGAAAATTAGCCAGGCATGGTGGTACACGCCTGTAATCTCAGCTACTCTGGAGGCTGAGGCAGGAGAATTGCGTGAACCCGGGAGATGGAGGTTGCAGTGAGCTGAGATCACACCACTGCACTCCAGCCTGGGCAACAGAGTGAGACTCTGTCTCAAAAAAAAAAAAAAAAAGAGAAACCTTTCCGTAGCCACCTGCATCCGGTAACCAGCCTACACTTTTACAGCAGACACACCGTATTAAACCGGTAGTCTCCGTGCCTTCTGATTTTGGTGAGAATAGAGTTACCCCCACCAGTCAGTATGCTGATCACCAGGATACCCATGGACTTCCGCTTCTTTCCATTGAGCTGGACGCTTGCCAAGAACCAGGTGTATTTGTCCCCATTTCTACTTAAACTGGTTGCATCTGTTACTGTAATTGCTTAGTTTCATTAAACATTATGTAAACTGGTGAAATATTAGTGTGTTAGAAGAAAGCAAGATGTTGTGTCTATGAAAACTAAGTTGAATGCTTTGGAAAGATTTGATGAAAGCGATTTGCTAAAAAGTAATTGCTGTTAAATTAGGTGTGAGTTAGACAAATGTATCAGATTGGGAAAGATCATTAAAATTTAGATGGATTCTCTTTTAAGATTGCTCTGCAAGTCTTTAAGTTCCTGCTCCACTTTGTAGAAACTGAAAATCGTGGATGCTGCTTAATGGATGTGATTTATGCAGAATGACAATGCAGAACTCTGATCAGCAGGCCCGTATGCAGACAGAAAGCCTTGGCCCTCTATCAAAGGACTGACAAGTTAGAGATCAAATTTTATATGTTTCAAGTTAAAAAGTTTAATATATGACATTTCTTTTTTATGAGTCTCTATTGTGATTGGATTTTTAAATTTTTCACTGACCATCTACCAGCCATAATTCCATAGACAAAAAGGCTGCTATTGTTCAGTAAAAGGACAGCCAAGTGACTAGAAGGTGGGTTCTGCTATAACTGTTAGAATGACTGGCATGGAAGACTGTGACTCTAGAAATCCAGGGTGGACAAAGGCTGAGACAGGGCATTTCTGTTCTGGAGATATATAGTGTGGTGAGTAGTGCTGAGCAAGATGAAGCAGGCAACCAGGAAGGCTGAAGGGCATCGGTCAAAGAAGCAAGTTTAAGATTCATTCCATGAGGTGAGAGGTGAGTACGGTGAAGTCACTACCAAATACTAGATGCCCTCATCAAATGAGCAGTGGAAGTTTATGAAATGTACTTGAGAAATAGCCAAAATCAGGCCCTGGGCCAAGCAAGGGAGGGAGAAGAGAGAGATATGCAAAGTGCAGACACTCAATGGCTTTATCCAAATCCGTAAGATGGTGCAAGTCTGACCCTCACCACTTCAAATAGAGTGCTGGTGTCTCAGAAGTATCCTAAAGAGCCTGTCTGTAGGACCAGTTCTTTGTCTTGATATAGAAATAACATTTGATAAAGAGGCGGCAGAACTGAGTGGCATGGGTTCCACGGTCCGGCATTGCCAAGATCTCAAACAGATTTCCCGATGAGATTCCTAATCTCACCGCTTCTCCCCACTCCCAATGGTGAAATGCCATGTCCTCATCTTCCTTCAGCAGAAGTCCTAGGAATAAACAGGACAACTTATGTAAAAATGTATGAAAAATGCACTTTGGATGCAGTAAATAGATGTAAGCTTTTACTATTGTTTGCAAAGATTTGGTGCTGGACCCTTCATTTTGCAATTCACTTCAAATAGCATTGCCTGCCCGGTATGGAAAATGTAAACAAAGATGGAGTACAAGCTGGCAATGAGAAGATTCCAAATTATTTTTAAAAGTACTGATGTTACTGTGAACTTGATCATTGCCATTTCAGAACTAGTTAAACATATACTTAATGCTTCCAAACCACAGGGCTAGGTTTTTGTTTTGTTTTTTTTCGTTGACTATTCTTTTGCCAGTTCTTTTGATTTAATTAAAATATTTCTATTTTGTCACAAGGGTAAATATACTGCAAGATGTACTGCAAATTGAATAAAATAGATGGAAGAATGAGGCGGATCTGGGATTCCGATCTCAGCTCCAACATTATTAGCTGTGAGAGCCTGAGCAAGTAAGTTTTCTACCTAAATGATCCCTGGTTTCTTTGCTTCTAAAAGAGGTCATAACAAAGCTAACCTCAAAGGATTTTATGAAGATTAAATAGGCTCATCATAATATATGTAATTTGCCAAGTATGATTCTGTGCAAAAAATAAATAGGCATTAAAAATTAGTAATATCAGTATTATTCAATTTACAAATGAGTGTTTATATACTAGGTGTAAGAAAACAGGATTATCCTTCCAAATTAAATTATGAGGGAATTAGTCACTTTATGAAATGTATTTTTATTTTCCATAGGAATTCATTGTTTGATGGCTCGTTCTAATGCATAGCTTTTCTATAGTACTTCAAATATCATTTGACTTACAATTATCAGATAAACACCAATTATATATAATAATATATGGCATAACAATAATATATGGCATGTATATATATACACAATATATGGTATATCAGATAAACACCAATCATGTATAATAATATATGGCATATTTTCACACATAACCTTAAAGAAGGTATGTATGAAACTCAACATCAATATCTCATAGCAAATCATGTTGAGGCGGAGATTGGAATCCCAGATCTGCCTTAGACTTCCACCTATTTTATTTCAACCTTCTGTCATTGGAAGGCAGGTGTACTTTACTCAAAAGTTCAGACTCTAGAGGAGGGCCACAAGGATGAACACTGATAATGGAACCAGCTCGGCTTGCAAGACAGGTTCAACGTTAATGGTGAAATGGTGTGATACAGATGTTTAATGATTTGTTCAATCATTCACACATGGTTATTTAGCATGTACTATGTGTCAGGCACTCTCGTAAGTGCTGGAAATGAAGCTAAGAAAGAAGCAGTTACAGTGCCTGCCCTCACAGTGTTCTTTTCCAGCTGTGGAACGACATGCAACAAGCACATAAATATATACATAAATGTGGGCTGTGATAAGTGTTATGAAGAAGATAAAATAGAGCATTGAGAAAGAGAGTGACTTGGGGCTTAAGGAGGACAGTGGGAGATAAGGGACAGCCTCTCCCAGAAATGACTTATGAGTCAAAGCCTGAATGATGAGAAAGAACTTGCCATGGAACGATTTGGGGGAAGGGTGCTCCAAACCAAGGGAAAGGTATTCAAAGAGCCCACAGCGAGACAAAGTGAGGTGGAATGAAAGCCAGTTTGGTTGGAGCAAAATAATGAAGGGGGAGTGATAGGAGTTGAGGTCACAGAGCTAGGTCGGGCCCCAGTCCTATAGCCATAGTCCTGTAGCTTCAGTAGGGGTTCCCAGTGAGCACTCAATCGGACCTTTAAGGAAGATGCGGGGTCTGAGTTTGTTTGAGGAGAAAATAGTGGAGAAGGAGGAGCAATATATCCAAAGACACAGAAATAGTAAAACTGTGGCCACTTCATGGCAAAGTGAGCTGTGGATTTGACTGGCCTGAAGGGCAGAGAGATAAAACATAGACATAGATTAGGGTAGAAGTAAGGGGAATTCAAAACTGACAGCAATGTGGCCTCACAAAGCAGGGGATGAGACTGACTCGAGGTTCATGAGCAGAAGGGTATGTGATAAAACTGCTATTCATGCAGGAAGAGCTCAGCTGGGCAGAACAGGTGCCACAGAGAGGGTGGGAGACTGAAGTCAGGTGGGTCAGCAAAGATGAGCCTGAGTCAGTGATCTTGAATTTGAGTAGATATACAAACCCCTAGAAAGACTTGTTAAAATTCACAGAGCGCTGGCTGTTGTCCCAAGAACTTTTGAGTCAGTAGATATGAGGCGGGACCTGAGAATGTGCATTTCTAACAAGTTACTGGAGAATGCTGATGCAGCTGGTGTGAGCGCTACACTTTGAGGACCACTGCCCTTAGCAACCCTGGCAAGAAACAGCAGAGACCAGTGGAAGAGAGAGGATGCAGGGTTAGGAGACCAGGCTTCGGAGCCTGGCATTGCTACAAGAAGCTGTGTAGACCTGGGCAAGTCACCTCACTTCCCTGAGCTTCAGCGTTCTCATCAGTAAATGGAAATGATACTAACTGTATCCAAAGATTTCTGCGGAGTTAAACTGAAATAATGTATTTAAGACATGTAGTAGAGTGTGTCTGACAGAATAAATGCTTTTTATTTGAGTTGAATCTGAAATGATGAAAATTTGGACTATATAAGAAATGGAGAGGAAGAGATATATTTAAGAGAAAAGGGAGACATTTCATGCAAGGTTGTTTTGTTTGTTCGTTAAATCTGTGGCCTCCTTTTGCATGGTATTTGCCAGCTGGAGAGCATCGGAGTGTATTTGCAAGTTAATGCTGCATTTAAGTCCTAAGTGGAAATTGGGTCAAGAAAACAGCTAATAATTTCATAAATAATGACAAAATTCTCTAGTTCATCATACATAATAGCTCTCAAATATTATAAATGTATCAGTGAGAAGACATGCATTATGTGTTTAAAGGACATTTGAAATCATTCTTGATGTTTCATAGTGGTGAAATATTTGAATCAGAATTTATGCCTTAGGTTTCTGAGGAATGGTACTTGTTCAGTTGATAATTCTACAGGGAAAATCTTGGCTTCACATCTTGTTTCTGCTTCCTTTGACCTTACCTAGCAAAAGATAGAAAGAATGCTCCATAATTTTAAAAGTCTATATTTAATAATAAAAAAAAAACTCTCTATGAGCTAGGCCATTTTCTATGTATGTTCAATAATTAGTTCTTTTAATCTTCATGAGTTGGAAATCATTATCACCCACATGTAATAGATTGGGAAACTGAGGCACAGACCTGAAGTGATTTGTCCAAGATTATAAAGCATATAACAAACACAGTCAAGGTGTGAACCTTTACTGTCAGCTCCAATATCTGAACCCTTCCATCTCAGGCTGTCTTTCTCTATTCTGCTGGGATCTTCAATGTAGGAACTCGTATTTTCCTGGTCTCTTTAGATGAGCCCTTAAAACTTCAGAAGGTAGGAGATAAGAGTGTAGAAAGATAACACAAATTAGTGAAGAAAATTCCAAAAAAGGCAGGGAGAGTAAACACTATACTAAAATTTTTAAAAAACGACCCATCTATGTGGAAAGCTGCTGCTCTTCTCTAGGTAGATGTCTACTAGAATGAAAGCCCCATAAAGAGGAAATTTTTGCTTTCAGTGATTTTTCCCTACTCCTCCACTGATTAATGCCTAACACCTAGAACACAGTTCCTGGAAAACAGCATGTGCTCAAGAAATATTTGTTGAATAAATAAATGCAGACTGTAAGAATGTTAACCAAGCATAGCCAGGATCTCAATATTTTGTTTTTAAAAGAAAAGCTGGATATCCAAAATTTGTATGCAATTTTCAGATTCATATGTTAGTTCATTTTTCAAAAAAGCTATGTGCGTGAGTAATAACATGCCTATAAGCTGGGTTTGACCAGTGGGGAAGATTTGGCCCTTGGACAGCTAATTTGAGACCCTACTCCTGTAGTAAAAAGCCATTTACTACGTGTGAATAGTAGACACTTAGAAAGATGGTATGTTGATTCAGGCATTCTTATAGAATTAGATTTAGCATTTGAAAAAAACTCTGGATACAATTTAAAAATCCATGCAGAGAGCATGATTGGGTAGAATAAAATTTCTAAGTTGTGTTGCTGCATTTGCAAGTTATAATTTCAGTTATTGTACAGCTCTGCTTAACTTTAATTTGTTTGGCATAGAAAAATACTTCCATGTCTTTGATTATATAAAGTAGTTTAGAAGATGCATTTAAGAAGTACTAATATGCCTTGAGCTGTATCATCCTGTTTTTAATTTCGAATGCCAGTAGCATGTGGGAAGGAAGCCAGTTTCTACCTGAAACACCAAGTCTGAGAAGCAAAAGAAAAACGTTTCGTGTAATTTATCACCTTAATCCAACCAGCAGGATAGATCATTGTCTTGACTATTTTTCTAGGTCAAGTATTTTGACAAGGTCCATATCCTTGAGCTCTAAAGTTGTAGAGGAACAAAAGAAAAAATAACACCCTAGAAGCTATGGTTCCACCCCTTATAAATGTAACGTGAATTAACTAACAAGCTAAATTTAGCATGAAGTGGGCAAAAGAACACCTGACTTCAGAAAGATGTCTAGGAGAATAGAGAGAGAAGATACTCTCTTAGTGATATTTGTAACTTGAGTTGAAATATTTGCAAAATAAATAAGAGATGCAAATCATGGCAAAGACTCGAAGTTCTGTCAAACAGAAGCCAGGTAGAGAAATTTTCCAGGGATCTGAAGGTGATCCTCTTTAGCTGAGCAAAGTCCTTGTGTGACCTGACGATTTCCCATCATTGCTGAGGGCTTGGTTCATAGGTACCAAACTTACTCCTTGTGCTTTATTGGTTTTGGCTCCTGATGACCTCTTCTAGTGGAACAGCCTTTAAAGTCCTGGAAGCCTCATCATCATCATTCACTTTGAGATGAGATTTTTTTTAAAAAAAGAGTTCAGCACAAAGAAAAGAGGTTGTTCCTAGCAACTCCACCAATGCAGCCCAAGTGAATGACTCAAATGATCCAATAAAATGCTTAAAGAGAAATGAATATCAGAAGCAAGAATTATAAGACGCATATTAACTGATGCCTGATTACTTGAAATTAGCATATTGGGCCTTAGAATAAAAACGCTCAAGTTCTACTCTGGATTTTGTTAACTATTCTTAGCTCACTTCTCTCCTTTCATTTCCTGTAAAATCAGAATGATAATTATTTTTACTTCTAGTGTTATCATAAGTACTAAATAAGATAATGCAAGGCAAGTACCTACACAGGATGTTCACTCATTAGTTTATGTATTATCGTTATTACCTTACCAGGTCAGGAAATGGATCAATAAATTCCCGCAAATTTAAAAAGAAAACACAACAAATTATCCAGATCTATTATCCAGGGCCACCATGTTGAACACTACCTACATACAACTTCACACTGCACCATCCATATAAACCAGGACTTGAATGGTACCCCCTGGAGTTGTACATCGTGGCAGGCCATCATCTACTCGGATTAAGAACATAGAAAAGTATACAGGCTCACTGAACCACCAGAGAGCACTGAAAACTAGTCTGTGGCTGTAGGTATGACTAAGGGGTTTGTGCCAACGAAGGGGCTACGAATCTTAACATTTCGCCTAGAATAGAAAGTTGCTTTAAATTTTTAATATGACCTCTACCCTGAAGAAAGATCACTGGTTTGATTCTATTCTTAGAGAATATTTGATTATTTGGGGGAATAGAAGGTAAGGAAAGAAGGAGAAGCCAAGTGGCTTTGCCTCCTAGGGTTGCTTGTGAGGACTGGATTCTTGGCACACAGAACAGCTCATCATTAGTGCTCTGTGAGTATTAGCTATCAAAATTGAGATTAGCATGATTTTTTGCCTATTCCAGAAAATGTTAAGGAAAATAAATTGGACATCATCCAGGTATCAAAATAAAACAGAGTGTTCTTTTGAATCAAACAAAAATAAGTTTTTATGTTCTCATCTAGATTCTCATCTAAATAAGTATCGCATCTCCTCCTCCTCCTTCTTCTTGTACCTTCTTGCTATCTCTTTCCACCACTGCAATCTCTGCCCCATACACACTCCCCCACATCCAGATGAAAAGATATCATTGCAAATACATAGGAAAAGGTAAAACTCATCACCTCAATGGCTAAGGGTGTGCATGCACCATGTTGGGCTTCACGTGTCTCATCGGTAGGTTATGTGTTCAATTGAAATAATCATTCATTCAATTACTTACTTATTGGACAAACATTTTTAAGTGCTTACTATATGTCATGCTAGACTCTGAGGATGTGAGGAAAAATAAGACAGTCTTATCCTTAAAAATCTCTTATTAAATGAATCAGTTTACATAATAACTCTATATTTTCTCAGTTGAAATACATCAACAGCATTCTAAAAGGAAGATGCAGTGTGTCAACATACTGGTATCAAAGCAGAACAATAGTAACTTGTGTTTTAGTTTTTCTTATATAAGCACACCTATTGTGTCTCTCTCAAACACTCTGATTAAAGCATATATCTCTTCCTTCAATGTTGGCTTCAGTCTTCCCTATCTATTGTGTAGACTCGGTCTTTTCTAGAATGTTGTTCAGCCAAAACTCCTATTAAGAGAACTGCCAAAAAGAAAGCTAGCATTTCAGAAATTTAAATATAGTGACTCATTAAGACTGGAGAGTTATATAAGACTTTTCTTCCTACTTGAACGGGTAAGGTTTGGTTTCAAAGTGAAAGGTGATGATCTCACAACACAGCCAATTCAATTTATCAGGCATTGATTGCAGCCTATTCTGTGCAAGACTGTATTGATGTTGTGGGCATGAAAGTGACTAGGACCTGCCATTCCAGCTTGGAGGTTCATTAACTTGTGGATGTAGGACATGATTTCTAAGGATGTCCTAAAGGTGCTAGTAAATATGGCTATAACATGGTTCGGTCACTGGGAGAGCTGGGAAAGAAGAGGTTACATTTAGCACAAACTAATGTACATATTCACAGGTAGGTAAGTATTAGAGTGTGTCTCCTATTTCTACCTTCCGCATATGCTTTCTCTAAAATGGGCTTCATTCCTTATATGTTTAGTCAAGAACATGAGAAAAAAGTGATAAATGTTGATATTTGGCTGTGTAGTCACCACCACTCACATGATACAGAATGTTGCATCACCTCAAAATGTTTCCATGTACCTGTTTGCAGTCAACACCCTTTCTCCATCCCCTGGCTCTTGACAACTGCTTTCTCACACTATCATTTTGCCTTTTCCAGAATTTCAAGTAAATGGAATTATATGTAGTGTTTTATTTTTGGCTTTTTTCACTTAACATAATGCTTCTGAGTTTCATCCATAAGCAAATGTCGGTAGTTTGGATTATTTTATTGATGAGTAGTATTCTGGTGTATAGATACAAGATTAGTTAGTCCAATCACCAGATGGTAAAAATTTGGTTACCTTCCAGTTTTAGGCTATTGAGAATAAGTTGTTATAAATATTTAATTCATATGCATAACTTTGTGTGGTCATATGTTTCTATTTCTCTTGGGTATATGCCTAGGACTAAGATTGATAGGTCATATGGCAAGGTCATGTTTAACTCTTTCTTTCTTTTTTCTGTTTTTTTTTTTTTTTTTTTTGAGATGGAATTTTGCTCTTGTTGCCCAGGCTGGAGTGCAATAGCACCATTACCACAACCTCTGCCTCCTGGGTTCAAGCGATTCTCTTGCCTCAGCCTCCTGAGTAGCTGGGATTACAGACATGCGCCACCACGCTCTGATAAATTAAGTAACTTGTCAAAATTACGGTGTTGCTAATTTTGTATTTTTAGTAGAGACGGGGGTTTCTCCGTGTTGGTCAGGCTGGTCTTGAACTCTTGACCTCAGGTGATCCACCCGCCTCAGCCTCCCAAAGTGCTGGGATTACACGCATGAGCCACCGCACCCAGCCATGTTTAACTGTTTGAGAAACTGCCAAACTGTTTCACAAAGTGGTTGTACCATTTTATATTTTCACCAGCAAGGTCTGAGCATTTTTCTGCTCCTCCTTGTCATCAGCAACATTTCATATTGTCAGTCTTTTATTTTAGCCATTCCATTACATGTATACCAGCATCTCACGGTAGTTTTAATCATGTTTCTAGTAAATGATTTGTAACACCTGCATGTATTCTTTGATGGAGCGTCTGTTCAATTATCTTCTTCATTATTAAAATTGGGTTTTTTATTTTTGTATTGTTTAGTTTTATATATTCTGGAAACAAGACCATTATCAAATATATGTTTTTCAAATATTTTCCTTGGTAACAGCATTCATAGCAGCATGCCTTAAGGTGGGACTTAGAGAATAATGGTTCTTCAATACGCATGAAAGCAATTCCTGTGAGATCACTTCGTGTCTGTTTCCCTGGTCAAACATGCTCCATGTGGGTAGAGTCAGAGTCTGCATTATGCACTGCTGGGTATTCAAAGCCTAGCACACTGTCTGACACATTAGTGAAATTCAATACTTATTCAATAAATGATTAAGTGAATAAGTAAACAAATGATTTGCAAGCACCCAATGCAACTTATATTAATGAGAAGCGAAAGAGCTTTAGGAGGAGGAGGAGATGAACGTAGAAAGCCAGGCTGGGATCTGACTGTGGGAAGCACTGAAAGCCAGTTCATGGAGATGGGCTGGGGTTTTATTTGTTAAGCGAATGAATGGTCTTAAGACAGGCTTAGTTGGACTGTCTGTGCTAAGGCTGTCTGATGGATGCATTTGAGAAGATAAAGCTTGCAAGCTGAGAAACTGTAGCAAGTTTTTGATACTCAAAGGGAGAGGTGATGAAAGTTGTATCTAAGAAAATATAATAATGTTATAGATGGCATAGTGGAATTATCTGTAGAATTGAGAAACTCATTGAATTGGAAGAGGAAGGAGAATATCTGAGATAGAATACAGTAAAGAGTTTTAAAACAAATGTATACAAATCAGTTCATGCAAGACACTTACTAATGAATGAACTGTGCCCCCAAAATTCATCTGTTGAAGCCCTAAACCCCAATGTCACTATATATGGATAGTCTAAAAGAAGAGAAGTAATTAATGCTAAATGAAGTCATAAGGTGAGGCGCTGATAGGATAGGATCAGTGTCCTTGTAAGAGACACTTGCTTTCTCTCCACCACATGAGGACGTAACGAGAAGGCAATTGTCTGGAAGCCAGGAAGAGAGCCCACACCAGATACTGAATCAGTAGAGCATCCTGATATAGAACTTTCTAGCCTACAGAGCTAAGAGAAAATCAGTTTCTGTTGTTTAAACCACACAGTCTGTGGTGTTTTGTTATGGCAGCCTTCACAGACTAATACAACCCCAGAGAAATTCTTTAGGAGTCTCACTTCTATAGAACTAGTTAAACAATAGTGTATACATTTTAGAATTAAGCTGGAAAAGGTCCAGATAAAAATCCTTGTTCTTGTAATTAAAAGATGTGTGAATTTTGGCAAGTTACTTAATTTATCAGAGCTAAAATTTCTCTACCTGTGCAAATACAAATATGCCTTCTTAAGATTGGTGGTGATAATTTTTAAAAGTTGTGTTTTGTACATCTAGCCTAGCACCTGGCATGAGTTGCTATTCATTAGGAAATGTGAAATCTTTTCCTTGTCCTAACACCACAGCAATGTATCTAGACTAAATTCTGTCCCACTACTTCCTGAATGCTCTTGAAATGACTAGGCAGAGAAAGATTATGGGCACCATCATGTTTATTTTAGATAATATTTCCCAGAGGTAACACTGCTGGGTAGAAATATTAGTCTAACCTTTAGACCTCTTGCCCATTTAGCTCCAAGTTATAAAATGGCTCACTTAATTTTGAACTTAAAACTTCCAGAAACGATGTCCAGCTCTACTCTCTCTCATAGGAGACTAACACAACTTCATTTATTTCATCTTCAAAAAAATTCTGTGAGATACTTATATCTTCTCCAATGTATGAGTGGGGAAAATGAGGCTGGGAGTGGCTAGGGGACTTTCTCAATGTCACAGAGCTAGCAAATGGCCTTATAGAGATAAAAGTCAAGTTGGCTTGAAGGTGAAGTCCCTACTCCTTCCCCAACACCGCACTGTCCGCTATAAAACTTGAAGGGTGTTTTGGGACATAGCTGGAGAAGGAGGGAAATGTTTTCATGAGCCAGACTGATGATTGTGTTCAGCCCATTTCCTAAGGTGGATTTTCTGCTCTGTGTCTGCCTTTCATTCAGCAGCATGTTGTGAAACAGCCGCAATTTAGCCCCAGGTGCTCTTGGCTGAGAATGAGTTCTTAGAAAGCTGGCATGGATGTTTTTTTCCTGTCCCACACTTACAGTAATTACAAATAAGGGGTACTCTATGTGGTTGCTCCTACCCTATAATTTTGTTTTCAGTTGCCAAGATTAGTAAATTTGAGGTACAATCACTGGTTTGGATTGCAAACCTAAAGTTATTTTTGCTATGACTTCTCTGAGGTTACAAGTAAATTTTAAAATGTTTGTTGTTGCTATAGATCAGTTTCAGAATTTGCTAGCTTAACTTCATCTTTCTTCTCTCTCTTAGTGTATTTCTGGAGTCTGTTGCAGAATATCATTTTTGTTTTTTCTCTCTTTCTCTTTTTTCTTTCCTAAAATCAAGCTGAACTGAATTATATGAAGACTTAAGAGCCAATGCTTGTGAAAAATCTATAGTATAATTATCTTAAAAGTTGACCCAAAAAAGCTATGCCAGCATTCACTGAAATATGTATGTTTGGGGTAGAAAATATTAATATTTTTGTGGAGATAATCTATAAAGCTAGATGACATATGGAGGTAATAAAACAAAAATATATTAGTGAGATTTGAAATGCAAACTTTGAAATTGAAGATATATGCCATTCAATCCCTATTAAATGAATTTGCAAGGTCAGTCCTTGAACTATCATGTATTTATGCAGTTCTAATGAAGCATCATGTATTTAGCTCTGTTCTGTCAGAGAGCGCAGACCAATAGCATGTAGCAGAACCTCAAGGCCTATGAGGATAAGAAGGTGGCTAACTTAGTTTATTCTTGCAGGTCTTGAGATCTTGATTACTATGAGAAGATGCTTAGGAAATGTGTGTTAAATGAAAATCAGCTTGGTTGTAAATATAAAAATCACATGCATGAAGCAATTGGGGACTTTGTAGTATGAATATATTTACAGGTTGCAAGGAAGAGAAGACTCAACAAAATGAGTTTTTAAAAGTAAAGAGAATGTATTGATTCACAAAAGAGAAGAATTCAAGGGCATTGTTGGCCTCAGGTAAGCAACAAGCCTCAGCAGGGACTCAATTTCTTTTTCCCCAGTCTTCCTTCCATGATCTTGCCCAATTCTTAGCCCTTGATTGTTGGTGGGCACATGGCGCCAGCAACTCCTGGGATTACATGTGTTCAGTTTCACGGTCAGTGATACACAAAAGGCCTACTCCGCTGAGAACTCAAAAGAAAACCCCTAGGATTGAGAAGCGTTGACACAAATTTTGTGATGGACCCATTTCTGTGGCCCTGCTGATAAAATGGATAAAACAGTGTAACTGGCTTAGCCCACATCAATTGCCTGCTATAATTCTTGGATCAGATTGTGACATCTACTCCTCCAGAGTGAGAAAATGGCAGGTCCCTTGAACAATCAGGGTGTAGCTGTTGCAGGAAGGGGAATGAATATTGGATGAGAAATATAATAAAAGTCAAAGGACGTGCCCCATATATGCTGAGTTCTATAAGCCTTCAAGGAAGGGAAGATCAACCAGGCCAGATGTGGTCAAAGAAGATTTCACAGAGAGGCCACATCTGGAGGGTAGATGGTATTTATTTAATCTTACAATAAAGATATGAGTTATTTTGTAAGAACTTTGTAAGAAACTTGGAAAATAGGCCAGGCTTGGTGGCTCACGCCTGTAATCCCAGCACTTTGGGAGGCCAAGGTAGGTGGATCACGAGGTTAGGAGATTGAGACCATCCTGGCTAACATGGTGAAACCCCGTCTCTACTAAAAATACTATATATATATATATAGCCAGGCATGGTGGTGGGCGCCTGTAGTCCCAGCTACTCGGGAGGCTGAGGCAGGAGAATGGCATGAACCCAGGAGGCGGAGCTTACAGTGAGCTGAGATCGCGCCACTGCACCCCAGCCTGGGTGACAGAGTGAGACTCTGTCTAAAAAAAAGAAAGAAAGAAAGAAAGAAAGAAAGAAACAAACAAACAAACAAACAAAAAACCCTTGGACTTTCAGTGTGTCTCTCCCTGAAGCTCAACATGCCCCATAACCTTGACTCTCCAATGAGTCTCCTTCTTCACAGCCACTGTTTTCTTCACTGAAGGCCTTGCACGAGTGGTGAAGAAAGAAGACTGATCATCCCCTGATCCCTACACTATCTTCCAGAAAAGTGGATTCCAGTCTGGCAACTAAAGAAATGGCAGAATCCACTGTTAAGACTCTTCAGAGCCAGGAACAGCAAGACATCCAGGAGACCTAGATACTAGCACCATCTTCCTCGCTATCTATACAACCCTGTAAAAAATGCACTTCACTTATTTGACCTTTGGTTTCCTCAACTGCCACACAAAGGGTGGAGTACATGACCCTGTGAGTTTCTACTGGCTTTTAGAAATTAAGAGCAGGTGAGTGTAGGAATTGCAACCTCAGTGCCTTGCAGAGGAGTACTCCTGAACATTATCTTACATAGGTGTCTTTGAGTCCGTCTGGTATTGTGGCATCACAGCTTGGGTAGAAATCCTGGTTCTCTCACTGAGGAGCAGTGGAAATTTCAACAAATTTATTAATTTCCCGGAGCTTCTGTTTTCTCATCAGTGACAGGGGCATCCTAACATCCCCACAGCATCTCAAAGGGACTATGAGGCTGAATGAAGCAAAGCATATGGAATGCCTCATCCAGTGATGGGCGCAGACAGGTGATTTGTGTCTTGTGTCCCATAGTTCTCATGCTCTCAAAATGTATTCTGCATATGTGTATGTTTGTGTGTGTGTGTTTCTAACTTTATAGATTGCATCAGCACATACTCGTTATCTATGTCATAAAGCTTCATCCATCTTTCCTACTGCCCAGTAGAAATCAAGACACACAAACAGAGTACCTTGATATTGATCAACAGCAATGATATGGCCAGAAGAATAAACATTTCTGCCTTCAGAGAATAGGATCTAGACAGAGTCATGTAGGAATTCTGCTCTGCGCCTACCACATGACTCTGAGGAGTCATTTAACTATGTCAGTATTCTAGAATATCAGTGTTAAAATAGGAGTGACAAGTGTTTTGAGGAGTCCCGTCAATAAAGAACAGTGTTTCATACATAGCTGGAAATGCAGAAGTATAAATTATTAATGCATCTTATAAAGATTTTTCGCAAGATAAAACTCCAAGTCTTCCCTTTCTACTAAGTCTTTTAAATTCCTTTTCCACAGCACTCAGGGATTTTCTGCTCACTGATGGCAAGTCCTCAAGGTGATCTGAGAAAGGCATCTTGCGAGTGGGAGGTGAAGAAGACTGCTTTGCCCCATCAGCCCTGTGAGCTGAGACTACACACACACCCACACACACACATACACACACACTCCTTCAAGAAAATAAATGACTGAGCATCGGTCTCACACGTGTCTATGCAGACACCACCATAGTGACCCCAGATCCCTCTCACTTCCAAGTCCCATGCGAAAAAGAGGAGGTGCTGAGTCTGTCTCAGGCTTCCAGCAGGTGCGGAGGAGGCTCTTACACTCTTTGCATCCGGAGACCTCTGTTTCCCTTCCATTTATTTCTGTGGCACTGACTGTGTGTTCAACGAGCCGTGCTTCAGCAGAGATACCCCAGAGAAAGAGGAAACCCATGGAGCTATTTTTCACCATTACATACTTCACTTCCTAATAAATGAGATCCAGAGCATGCAAACAGCCAGTCTTGTAGATCATCATCTTAGGGAAAATCACAGACCTAACGCAGCACAAAGTAAAAAATAAACGAACCCAGAGGAGAGTCATTCTGGTGATATTTGAGACTATAGCTCTCTTATCATAGCATTCTATTCCCCTCTAGAAGTTTTTGCACCTCAGAAAAGTATAAGGGCTCTAATGATAGTGCAAAAATAAAATAAAACAAACACTAGATTCTCCTCTGTCCTTACGCCAGCTTATTTTCACCTCTAGAAAGAGATTTGTATGTGATAGTAGAGAGGAATTCAGTTGAGACCAAGTCTTGTTTCATGGGATTCAGTCTCTGGTGATCCCTGGGTAAGTGGCATGAATTACGAGGATTTCATCAGCTACCTTTGCCCAGCAGCATACCAGACTATATTTCAAGACTGTAACAGAACTTGAGCAGGTGAACATGTGACCTACCTATCCCCTGACTGCAGAGCTCAGGGATGCCATGGTGCCTTGGCTTCCACTGCTCTCTTCCAGTCTCTGTGCTTTTTCTTGGTCCTCTGGCAGAAAAGTTCCATATTTGGATGCAACCGCAAGTGTTGAGGTCACCAGCACTGTTCACTGTGTCAACTAAGGGAATCAATGGACAGTAATACAATCTGTCCGTGTCCACCAGGGAATATAATATTTCACACAGAAAATAGCAAAATACTCCCACGGCCCCAGGGCAATATCCTGAAGTTGTTTGAGGTGAAAGAAAATAAGTGTCTTTTGGGCAAAAGAATGTAGACTCTTTAGCAGTAAATTTGTGCTGCTTTCATCTTATGCCATCTGAATACTTATTCTGATTCATTCCAGGTGAGAAAAGGGCATGACTCTCAAGTCATGTGTGTGAGATTTCTTTGCCCACTTTTTGTTGGCCTTAAAGCCATCTGAGATGATGAATTAGTCTTGCCAAAAGCTTGTGATTTTCTAGTCAATTTTAAAAACTTTACCTAATAGATCTTTAATCCTCTAGAAAACTCATGATGCTCTTTCCCCTGAGCAGGGTAACAGGGATTGCAGAGATAACAAAATTATCTCTGATAACCTTCACCATACCACCCTTGCTCTCTCAGGCCATTTTGATACTCTCTGTGAAGCTGAGGGGTATCAGAGGAAAATCAAAGAACTACGATTCAAGAAACCAGTTCGAGTCTTTATGATTTCAGAGAAGTCATCTTACCATTCTGAGTTCCACTTGTATACACAAAATGGGAAATAAATTAACTCTGTGTAGGTCTTGGGTTTGTTGGGAGGAAGATGTAGACAGAGATTGTTTTGCTGCTCCTGGCCCAGAGAGACTCAGCATTTCCTAGTCTTCCCTTTGGTTTGATCGGGACCCATGACTTCTAGCCAATGGAACGTAAGTGGAAGAACGTGGCAGTTACAAACCTCTTGTGAATAGACCGAACATTCACAGGGGTGGCTTGGGAACAGTCTCCAAAGATACCGCACCAATGTTTGACAGGACAGCAGTAAAGCCACCCACCTTTAAATGGACCACATAAGCTTTTTGTTTTGTTTTGTTTTGAGACAGAGTCTCACTCTGTCACCTAGGCTGGAGTGCAGGGGCGCAATCTTGGTTCACTGCAGCCGTGAACTCCCAGGCTCTTGCAGTCCTCCCACCTCAGCCTCCCAAGTAGCTGGGATTACATGTATACACTATCACAACCAGCTAATTTTTGCATTTTTTTTTGTAGAGATGGAATTTCCCCATATTGGCTAGTCTGGTTTTGAACTCCTGAGCTCAAGTGATCCACATGCCTCAGCCTCCCAAAGTGTTAGGATTACAGGCGTGAGCCACTGCCCCACATAAGCTTAAACAATGAGAATATTAGCTGTTATAATGATGGTCTACAGTCCAGACAGCCTTCTGCCATCCCCATTCCCTTGATCCTTGGGTACCTGCACAGAAGTGTAGGGAACTTCCAGACAAGACTGAGATCTAATTTCTCAATTTCTGGAGAGTTCAAGCACAGAGTCAGAATATATTTGATTTTTAAAAACAAATACAAAGCAGAAAATAGACAAAGAAACTTAAAAACCTCCCATGACTGACCCGCCATTCTGTTTCCCCAAACACTGGTTAAATGCAAAGGTGTTCAAGGCCCCCAAAGAGAACAGTCATACGTAACGAGTTTGGGTCCCTGAATCCTCATGAAGAAAGTTGTGTCACAACCAAGAACACCTGTGTTGGATGTTTACAACAGGGAAAATAAAGGCATTTTTATGTTAAGTCATACAACTCTCAGGGCTGGGTTATTTCATTAGTTTTTTTTTTTTTCTTTCCCAGATTGCTTTTACACTCTATTATACCGTTGGAAATTGTAAAACGTTTTGTGGAGGAAGGACAAACTGTTTACTTCATGTTCTCAGTCTCAGAGAAATAGAAGGTAGACATTTCCATGGAACACTCTGTTCATTCCAAGCAGTACAATCCTGATGCTGGACATGACCTTCTTCGAAGTCATCCTCCAACTGTGAGCAGCTATTTTTCTCTCAAAACTATGCAATTCAGGTCATTGAGTTCTCAATTTTCTTGCATCAAAAGTAACCCAGAGGCTGGGTGCGGTGGCTCATGCCTGTAATCCCAGCACTTTGGCAGGCCAAGGTGGGTGGATTGCCTGAGGTCTGGAGTTCGAGATCAGTCTGGCCAACATGGCGAAGCCCCGTCTCTACTAAAAACACAAAAAAATTAGCAGGGCATGATGGCAAGTGCCTACAATCTCAGTTACTCGGGAGACTGTGGCAGGGGAATTGCTTGAACTAGGAAGGTGGAGATTGCAGTGAGCCGCGATCATGTCACTGCCTTCTAGCCTGGGTGTCAGAGTGAGACTCCGTTAAAAAAAAAAAAAAAAAAAGAAAATTAACCCAGGACAGTCAAAGTCTTGGGTGGATTAGGGATTTGCTTTTTTAATTTTTCTTTATTTCTTCTGTTTTTCTCAAGCTTCAAAGTGTAGTATCTGACATAGTGTGATATGAGCTCCTCTTTAAATATTTTTACCAGGTGAGGAATTGCTGGAACATCCCATATTTTCAGTAATGATTTTACATTTGTCATTCTTAGCAAGTAGACTGTCCATGAGTTTTGTACCATTTTCTCATTCATTTTAGATACTATTTGGGGTATTATTTTTACTCAAGGGCAAGCATTGGAACTGAGCAGATTATTTATTTTATACACTTTAAACTATTTTGGGCTGTAAGGGTTGTTAGCCTTGACCTAGAAGATTCCAGATGCAAAGCCTCCTTTATCAAAAATCTTCTCTTTACATGACTGAAGAGTAACAGGACTTGACCATTTTCCTCTGGTTCAAAGACCCATCTCCCAGTCTTTTGTCCACAGGTAGTTGTAGATGCCTTCCTCAGACTTGAAAATTCTGGTTTGGTTAAACTTTCTGCTGTTCAGATAAAAAACAGCAGCAATTTTCTGCTTGAATTTCTCTGTGACTAAATCCATTGATCATCCTTTCTCTCTGTGAGTGAGAAGTGTGTTTTCTCCTTAATAACTCCTATCCTTCTCCCTGGATTTTTTTTTTTCCCCTTCACTTGTTTGTGTTGTGTTGGTCAGTTCTACATGCTATTCCTCTGAGAGACAGAGAGAGCGCAAAATTGAAGTTATTTTATGCTTGGGCTCCCTCGGTCCCAATTTTCAAATCTTCATGTCAATTTTCACACATCAATGTCATGTGGTGAATGTTATGGAAATTTCAGTGGGGTCCTTGGGAGGCAATTTATACATGAATCCCTCCCCCTACCACCATCCTGCTGCAATTCCTGTCTTTTCTAAGAATAAGTGGATCTATAATTAATGTGGATTTTAAAATATAACGGCATTCACAATTCTCATAGCAGGTTTTCCATGCCATGCCTTCTTTGCAGTATAAACACAAAAGCATAAATGCTTGCTAGCTCTCTCTCCTAATAAATGGGCTTGTGTAAAAAGAATAAAAATTACAGTTTGTTGGCGGTAAAGAGCAACTAATTACTCAGGAAGAAGCATGTTTTTATTTTTCAAAACTGTACTGAAAATGGTTTATCATGCAATAAATTTGCTAATCACCAGTTAGGAAACAGAGTGCCATCTCCACCTACCCACAGCGACTTTCTTTGAAAGTTAGTATGTTACAGTTTGGATAGGAAATTATATCCTTTTGAAAATGAACATGACAGAAGACGTTCATTGAATAGCTTAAAACTCCTCAGCAGTCAGCATTCAAATTGCATAAACAAGAGCATGCTTAATGGTGCCCAAAGACAGGAACCACTGACCCTGTCTCTGCTTGGAGAGCACACCATCCCCGACCTGTCCCCATGAAGATAATCATCACTTTCTTTTGCTCTTTCTCCTTTCAAAGTGAAAGTGGAAGACTTTCAAATGTAGAACATAAAGTCGTCCTTTATTTTTCCTTTTTCCTCCAAAACACCCTTTTTCTTAGCCCTTTGATCCTTGACATCTACAAATGTTGACTTCTAATAGATTTGTGCTGATTTTGTTTTCAGAAGAACCTAGAGAGTCACTTTCTGACCCAGAAGAGCAGGAGCTCAGCTTGGTGCACTTGGGCTTATACCAGCTAATACCAGGTCCAGCTCTTCCTTGCTACTGGGCTGCTATCCTGGCTCCAATGTAGCAGCATTGTTCTCCCCAGAGAGGACGTCACTGATGGTGCTCATCAGAGATCTGTGCTGAACTCCCCTGCTCCAACCGTCACTCTCTCCATGACTCTGTCATACCTTCTTAGACTTCTTGGTATTAAAAAAAATGCATCCCCTTTATATGTGTGTTTATTGGTATATGGTCTGGTTCCCCTTTGGTGTGCAACTGTGAGCAACTCACTGGCCCTATTTGGGTCTCAGTTGTCTCATCTGAAAATTCATCATCATAATCCCTACCTTACCTCCTTGCCCAGATTCATTAGAATGAAATGCAAATGGTGTATATGACACTATTTTGTAAACTATCAAGAGCCATGCAAACAAAATACTTTGATTAACTGTATGTATGTGTGTGTGTATATATAAACACACACAGTTAATCATGGAAAGAGAGAGAAGAAAAGGATAAAGATGCATTAAAAACCAAAGAAAATGCTTTTTATGTGGTAATTTTTTGTCCTCCCTGAGCTATAATAAAGGAAGACAAGAATGTCACCATTTTATTGACCAATACATTGAGGGCTGGGAAAGCTGTGTTGTGCCCAGCATCACAGACAGCATTGTCTATGTGTGGAATTATAACAGACCCAAGATCTCTGAGTGATTGGCACACTAATTTTATTTCTAGAGTGATGCAGTAACATTTGATTTTCCTTCAAGAGGGAAACTGGTTTCTGAGCGCAATGCTGTGGTTGGGTCTTGGGCTGAGGTCTTAGCAGGCAAGTTACCAGGAATGGCTTGACGTGGTCAAAGAAAGCAAATAGGGTAAAAACAAATCTAGGTCCAGAAAATGAAATCAACAGAAAACCTAAGTTTAAGGACAAACTTGGACTAGGAATGGCAAATAAAGGCAAAACCCTAGCACCTGGGAAAAGACATTTCTTGATAGGGAGGCAGAGAGTATAAGCAAGATCAAAAGCCAGAAAATCCAGAACTTTCTATATCAATAGCTTTGAGATGCCCAAATATGAAGTCTGGGGTTACAATGAGATCTTTATTTAATAAGTGGCCCAGGCTGATCCAAAGATACAAAGGTAGCTATACAAATTATACTTCACCATAGGTTCTTCCATAAAGAAAGGGAGTCTATTATAAGCCTGTAGAATGTCTCATAGTAATACAGCTACAGAAAGGGAAGAAGCAAAGACAGACTCCTCTAACTCAATGTCTTCACGCAAAAGAAGAGTTCCCAGGATGGATGTGGTATCAATGGGCATAACTTCAAAGAGACAAATCATTTGGGAAAACATTCTTTTAAAGAAAGTTGTAAAGTTTCTGTACTGCAGGACTTATCAGGGCTTTTAATAGTGTTTAATAATAATCGTGGGCAATAAACATGTTCTTTGAATTTTGAAAAGTAGTTCGCAAAGGATTCCAAGCAGAGTACTGGTATTTCCTAAATGCACTTCAATAAGGAATATATATTTTTTGGAATATTTTTATGGAGTAGTGTTCCACAGCATACGATTTGTATTCATTGCTCTAGCTAACCTGTTACATTGATTTAGACAACTGTTCTGTATACAGAAAATGAAGTAACACTGTATTTAATTTTTTTCCTTTTAACTAATTTTGTCACTACCTTCACCAGGCTGTAGGTCATTTAACCCCTTGTTTCATTGTTTCACTGTGAAATGCAGGTAGTTTCACAGTGACAGCAAAAGCAGGGCAGTGAGGGAATCATGTCTTAAACAAAAAGCAGATGTATTTACCTACTTAGAGTTATTCTAGAGTGTTTCTGTTTCCTGTTCACATTTATACCCAGGGCAGATTTCACTGGTCCAATGATAGAAACATGGTTAGAATGTGATAGAGATTCTTTTGACTTTATAGAATCAAAGAGGCTTTCTACTCATTAAAGTTCTCACGATAGCATTCTTTCTTAAGCCTGTTTTCAAATTTAGGATCCGGGGTGAATGAAGTTTGCTGACAGTCTATCATTTAGAGGTAGTTAAGCTGCATTACTGGATGTCAAGTTCAGTCTTCTCTTTGCTTCCATTTTGATTCTCCTCCTACAAAATTATTGCTTTGAATACAGGGAGCTGGCCTTTTCCTTCTTTTCTGTCCCAGTGCAGGAAGATGGAATTAATCCTGTTACATGAAATTACAACTATAAGTTCAAAGATCCTAATTCAAAATGTCCCTGTCTTGATTATAGGATAGTTTCTCAGTGGTTTCTTATTGCAGTTTTTTTTTTCATTTGTAAAATGGTACTAATGCCTGTTACCTACAATATGGACAAAATGAAAATAAATGAGCAAAATGTATGCTTTAATTTAAAATTGCCTTTAAGTGTTCTGCCAAACCAATGGAGGCTTTGAACTCATGCTTTGCCCAGGCCAATCATCAGTAAAAACAACAGGATGCTGTATAACGTGGTATGTAAGTGGAGTAGATCCAGGAGTCTGATTGACTGGGTCCATGCTGTGCCCTCATGAGATTTTACACATGCCATTAACCTCTCTGTGCCTCAGTTTTCTTACTTATAAAATGAGGTTGTCATCATTATTCTAAACTCTCAAGGTTATTGTAAGGTGTAAAGATAATCTATGTAATTATTGTTACATGGATTAGTAATACTCATTAGGAACACTTAAGCAGTCAATAATATTAGCTATTACCATTATCATTTTTACTGAAAATTTCACCTATTTGTTCTACTAGAAGTTTGTGAAATCAAAACACGTAGAAATAGGTAAGTAGCCCCTAGAGCATGAAAACATTTGTGCTGTTGTTAACACTAAATAGAGAACACAGATGTACAAGTGAAACATGGTGTCTGCTCTAACCTAAGTTTCTATTGACTCAATAAGTGAATTCATTAATTCAGCCTCTAATTTTGAATCCTATGTGAGCCTATAGAATATCATGTGACTATGCCCTACCATTTTTTTCTTTTCTTTTTTTCCATGATGGGCAACAAATCAGGACAAATGTAGTAGGTGTCAGAAATAATTTACCTAAATGTGTGTAATCTGTTTAGACAAACATGAGAAACATATCTCTTCTTTTTTTCCACATGGAAGGACCACCATAAAGTCCTACTTCTTTCCAGCTGGAAGGGCTCACAAACTGCTAGCTTTGCAGGCTCAACTTGACATCTCCACTTCCAGGCCAGCTAGTAGTCACTGACCATAAATGTAATGAGAGGAAAAGGTGGAGCGCGGAGGAAGGAGCCTATGTGCACGGTGAGAAGGAAAAGACAGGCAGAGGGAAGCAAAGAGAATAATAAACCTTAATTCCTTTGGCATTGAAGCACCTGCTAAAGGCACAGGGCATGTGCAGCTGATGGCTCCCCTTCCAGAGGCAGGAAGTGTCATTTCCCCTGCCCTGAATCCAAGCAGTCTCCAGCTACCCAATAAACTAGAAAGTCTCACGTGTTCCTCTAGGGCCCTGCGGGATTCTGCATGTCACGGGAGGTCAGAAGGCAAGATTTCATTCTGAAGCAATCAACTGGGAAAGTTAAACATCTCTGATCATGTAAAAGGGGGAATTGGTGTATTTAATGCCTGCTGCCTGAGCTTGTGTGCCTCAAGTGGACTACATGTGGAAGAAGAGACAAAGCCTTTGGTACAGACAGAATTACAGACATAAGGATATAGAGACAGACATCAATATATTATCTATCTATCTATCTAGCTAGCTAGCTAGCTATCCTAGTTTGCCTGCCTGCTTGTTCATCCATCCATCTATCCATCCATCCATCCATCCATCTATCCATCCATCTATCATTTCTCTTCCTCTTTCTTTGCATCACTGTGAAGCAAAGATCTTTTTAGTCTCAGGTGTGGCTCATCACAACCAGCTAGCTTGGCCCACCCATCCACCCTGGACCCTCACTTCCTTTCCGGACAGCTTTGGGTCTTTAAGAATGAGTATATTTTCTAGGCCTTGCTTTTTGCCTGTTCAGTGAGTGCCGGTGCAAGGGCTGGCATGACAACCCCTTGAGGCTGAGTCTTGTTGATTAGGGGATGGACTCTGAGCAAGCAGCTGTACTTGCACGCCTCCCTCAGTGACCCTTGCCAGTCTCCCTCACCCATGACCTGGAGGAACTGTCTCCTGGGGAAGCAAGGTCAGGCACGGGGTCCATCAGGCTGTGCTTCTACGAGCTGTGTGATGGAGCATTTTCTGATGTTGACACCCATGCAGGGCAAGCTGGATGGAGGCTGGTTTCTGGTTTCACATTGAGCTGTCATCCAAAAGGCCTGCTGCTTATCCTGCCTTCACAGTCCTTCCAGGCCCTGCTGACATTGTCAGCGTGCTTCTCTGGCCACTGCCGTAACTTAGAAACCTGGGGCACGTTCGTTTAGGCTAATGTCTGGAACATTTTCTGAGCCAAAATATAGGTATATGAGTATTTCTTTTCTAATGTATAATTTTCCCGAAGGGTTCCTGTTATAACATGTATTTCTTTCGCTGCCCCTTGTACTCATTTTGAAGTTAAAATAAAACATAATAATTAAATGGACTGGAACACTTTAAATGATTTGATTGACAGGCAAAATGACTGTGTTTAAGAAGCAACTGGGAAAACTTTACTTTCTTTTTATATTGTACTCATCTAGCTCAGTTTTGCAGGCTCAGTCATGTGGGTTTCTGTAGTGGCAGATAGTCCAAATAATTCCACTCTAAGGCAAGTAATGTCATAAGACATGGTCATACCACTGACATTTGAAGCTAAAATGCAAGTGTTGATGGTCTTTTGAGTACTGAGGTATTTTCCAAATATTGATTATTTTATGAGAATCTTTTGCCACAAATACATGCTTTTTAATGTAGTGCTTTCTGAATCGATTTATCTAGTCAGAAGTTGTGCAAATATCAAATCCCCAAGTTATCTTGATGGGACCAAAATAATACCATATTTGAAATTAGGATTATCCTTAAAAATCCACTCACGCCTGTAGTCCCAGCACTTTGGGAGGCCGAGGTGGGTGGATCACGTGGCCAGGAGTTTAAAATCAGCCTGGCCAATAGAGTGAAACCCCGTCTTTACTAAAAATAAAAAAAAATTAGCCGGGTGTGGTGGCATGTGCCTGTAGTCCCAGCTACTTGAGAGGCTGAGGGAGGAGAATTTCTTGAACTTGGGAGGTGGAGGTTGCAGTGAGCTGAGACTGCGCCATTGCACTCCAGCTTGGGTGACAGAGAGACTCTGTCTCAAAAAAAAAAAAAAAAAAAAAAAAGTCATACTAGCTTTTTGAGTGCAGAGTATATGTGGATTATTTAGCAGATCATTATCTTTATTAGGTAGAAAAATGCCATGTTTATAGGCTGAGTTCAGGATCTAGTTGGGTCAGCTGAGAAAGAAAATCTAGTAGCAATCTTTTCTTAGTTCCTTAAGTCTCTTCTCAGTCCCTGAGATCAATTGTACCCTTGCCTTCATTCTGTCCCTGGCCAAATGATCAGGGATATTGGGCCCTTTCTGCCCAGTTGTACCAGCATCATCCTTCTTCAAGTTCCCCCTAAACTAGCCTAACCACTTTGCAGCAGGAAAGTCCAGAACTGCCCACCCCCAGGGTTTTTTATGAATCCCTGGGCTTTAAATCCCACGTAATAATTGTGATCTTTTATCTCCCTTTTTCTTGTCCTTTATTGGCTCCAGATCCAATCAGAACCTCTTTCAACTATTATTCAGACGATATCTCTCTCACAATTGCTTGTCAATTACCCATTAAAATACGAATTTACAATTTTGAGACTTTACATGCATAGCCTGCTTACCGCAAAAGCCTTACTGCAGAGATGGGGACTGGGATGTGTGTATGGTTTGACCTGCCCTGAAAAATGACCCAGTCTGTTACTCATCGCAGGGATTAACATTTTGTGTGGTGTGAATCAGTTACATTGGTTTATTTACTAACGGGTCTTTGACTTAAATAGCCATGTG
The DNA here is from genome assembly GCF_049350105.2 of Macaca mulatta. Classification (NCBI taxonomy): domain Eukaryota; kingdom Metazoa; phylum Chordata; class Mammalia; order Primates; family Cercopithecidae; genus Macaca; species Macaca mulatta. The sequence continues at coordinate 84,883,815 of NC_133412.1, forward strand.
TAAATATACTTTTTCCACATGCACCTGAAATGTACAGTTTCAAGAGATAGATGATGCTGTTATGACTATCACCTTTTTGCAGATGATAAAACTGAAGCAGAGATAATTAGTGACTTTTCCAACATTATGTTGAAAGTGACTGCCTGCGTCAAAGCTAGAGTCCAAGAACAATGATCTATGCTTTCATTATGACTTTTGAAAAATTATAATCTAAAGGAGGAAAATGGCTCAGCAATATCTGAATGCTATCTTTCCTACTTACTTTGGTAAGTAGAAGGCATACCAAAAGCAGATAATTCTTTGTTTCCTGGGTGTAGTAGCAAAACTGAGCAACTATTGTATATCCATTGCTGTACTATAAATTCATAATCTCATTTAGACCTCTCATTGTAAGTAAAAGGAGTATTTCCCTCTAATTTGTGAATGCAGTAAGTTCAGAGATGTAAAGAAGTCACCAAAGGTCACACAGTAAGCAAGTTGTGGATGAAGCTGCAATTTGCAGTTAGCTTATCTTTTGCTCTAGGCTGTTGCTATGGAATATAGATACACAAAACTCTAAGTGTAGTTCAATAGGCTATGGGATGGACTAACCTCATCCATTCATTCTGTTCCAATATTAATTATGACACGTCTTTGTCACAGATAGGCTGCCCCAAGGTGTAAAAAGAGACATTCATCCCAAGGCACACTGGACGAAAAAGTAGATGTTCAAGCCTACTGAATAACACCCTTCTGAATAATACATCCAAGATTAAGCTGTACAAATCAGAAAATGTCATAGATTTGCTCTTTATATTCCATTTGTTTTATACTATATATATATATATATCGAGAGAGAGAGAGAGAGAGAGAGAGAGAGAGAGAGAGAGAGAGAGATGGAGTCTTGCTCTGTCGCCCAGGCTGGAGTGCAGTGGCGCGATCTTGGCTCACTGGAAGCTCTGCCTCAGACGTTCACGCCATTATCCTGACTCAGCCTCCCCAGTAGCTGGGACTACAGGCACCCACCACCACACCCAGCTAATTTTTTGTGTTTTTAGTAGACATGGGGTTTCACCGTGTTAGCCAGGATGGTCTGCATCTCCTGACCTCGTGATCCGCCTGCCTCGGCCTCCCAAAGTGCTAGGATTACAGGCGTGAGCCACCGCTCCCAGCACCATTTGTTATATTTTTAGCATTTCTGCTCCTTTAAAATATATTTATGTGTTATTAATATAAAATTCAAAATGTCAACCCTGCCACCCATTCTGTCCTCAAGTCACTCAGTTTTCCTTTTTAGAGGGAACCAGTGCCACCAGGTTATTGTGTATTATTCCAGAGATATTGTATGCATATGCAAGCAGCAATGTGTAAATATAGTGTGTCATAGCCCCGGTGGCTTGCTTGGAGATCATTTCATAACAATGCATGAATGAGCTGCCGCATTCATTTTAGCAGCTGCTTTGTATTACACTGTTTCCCTCTACCTTGACTTATTGAACCAGATCTCTTTTGATAGGCATTTAAGTTGTTTCAAATAATTTGCTATATCAAAATATGTGGCAGTGAACATTCTTATACATACTTCTTTGCACACACATGTCAGTGAGCATGATACATTTCCAAAAGTGAAATTGTTGGGTTATAGACCATGTATTTTAAAATTTTGAATAGGTATTGCTAAAACTACCCCCACCTTCAACATGAAGTGATGGCAAATTTTTTGACTTTGATCATCTAAAAGATGGAAAATTATATCTCGTGATTTTCATTTTTATTTGTTTTAATATGAGGGAGAGAAAACCTTTTTAAAATGTGATATATTTAAACATAAAATATTCTTTTATATTTCCTTTTTCTGTTAACTCTGACTATATCCTTTATACATTTTACTACATCCTTAATGGTCTTTTTCTTACTGGTTTGTAGGATTGTAGGAATACTTTCTGTAGTAATGAAATCATTGTTTTGCCAAATGCATCTCAAGTACATTTTCCAGTTTGTAGTTTGGCTTTCCTTTTGCTGCTTTGGTTGTGTAATATTTAGATACATATCACTAATCCTTATGTTTTATTATTCTCATGTACCGGTGGGTAAACTGCAGATCAGAAAGGGTGAAAGGCTTTCTCAATATTGCCCAGGTAGCAAATGAGGGAAGACGAGCACAGATCTGACTCAGAAGTCAACATTCTTTCCAGCATACCATATCACCTCTCTAGAGAACAATCTCCTCTCCACTATATCATGAGGCTGAGCAAATCCTCCAGGTCCGTATGTACTTAACTGATGTGAACCGTGTGGTTTAGCAGCCCTCACTGATTAAATGAGTGGCAGATTTCCATTTCATTTGCAGGACAGTGGCACATGTAAGTGCAGAGCCCCAGTATGTGTTCACTTGGCCAGTCTTCCACATGAGTTCTCATTTCCAGCTTTTGCACTGCTGGATCATTTTCCCCTGTCTCCATCATCCTCTTCCCCCCTCTAAGTTCTTTTCCTCCAGAAATCTTCCCTAACTGTGCCAAAAGAAATAAGTCTTTGCTCCTCCCCCACTATGGCACTAGTTCTACTATGCCTGGGGTGATGCCATTCTATCCCAGCTAGCCTCCAGAGGTAGAGACTGTATCATAGCCATCACTGTATCTCCATCACTTGGACCAAAGCCTGTCAGATGGTGGACACTCGTTGCAACCTTGGAAAATGAATGAGTAGATAAATATATCACATGAAGACTAAGAGCTGGTTTCAATCCAGCTCCCTCATTTACCAAGAAGGTGATCATGGTGTGTCCAGAGTTGGTTCTTTCCTGTGGGTTCGTGGTCTCGCTGACTTCAGGAATGAAGCTGCAAACCTTCGTGGTGAGTGTTACAGCTCTTAAAGGTGGTGCGGACCCAAAGATTGAGCAGCAGCAAGATTTATTGTGGACAGCAAAAGAACAAAGCTTCCACAGCACGGTAGGGGACCCTAGCAAGTTGCTGCTACTGACTGGGGTGATCAGCTTTTATTGCCTTATTTGTCCCCACCCATGTACTGCTGATTGGCCCATTTTGCAGGGTGCTGATTGGTTCATTTTACAAATCTCTAGCTAGCTACAGAACACTGATTGGTGTGTTTTTACAGAGCACTGATTAGTGCATTTTAGAAACCTCTAGCTAGCCACAGAGTACTGATTGGTGCATTTTATAATCCTAGCTACAGAGTGCTGATTGGTGCATTTTACAATCCTCTTGTATGACAGAAAACTTCTACAAGTCCCCACCCAACCCAGAAGTCCAGCTGGCTTCACCCCTCAATGGGCCAAGTTACTTAAGTTGGCTAAACTTCACACTCTTCATTGGCAACGTGATTTTTGTTGTTGTTGTTGTTTTGAGATGGAGTCTTCCTCTGTCTCCATCTGCACTCCAGGTTGGAGTGCAGTGCAATCTCGTCTCACTGCAAACTCTGCCTTCTGGGTTCAAGCGATTCTCCCGCCTCAGCTTCCCAAGTAGCTGAGACTATAGGCGCGTGCCACCGTGCCTGACTACTTTTTGTATTTTTAGTAGAGATGGGGTTTCACCATGTTGGCCAGCCTGGTCTCGAACTCCTGACCTCATGATCTGCCCGCTTCAGCCTCCCAAATTGCTGAGATTACACGTGTGAGGCACCGCACTCGGCCGGCAACATGATTTTTAAAAATACACTACTTGCTTCATAGAGTGAGTGTAAGGAATATATTAAACAATCTTTGCTAAATATCTGTGATCATAATGAGTTGAATGATTATTTTCTTAGCCTGAAAGATCTCAAGAATGAGAGTCAGAAGATCAAAGTTCTAAAGCTTTGCCCCAAATTGGCTTTAGGAATTCACTTCTCGGGACCTTCTCTGCAACGTGGAGACTGTTCAACTTGCTGAGGAAAATTCTCAAGTCAGTGAATTAGCTGCAATGTGGCTTGACATCCTCTGAGCTCCGTCTGCTCTGTTTCACTAGTCGGTGGTTTCTAAATGACTGGAACACATAAGAGCCTGATGCATAGTCCAAGTTCACTACATCATAATAATAGGATTGAAATATACAAGAATATATGTAGTATTCTTGCTAACCCAGTAAGTTATTAAAATAATAATTTTAAAATAATATATATTATATCTTATTTATATCTGTGATATCCTAATACCAATAATGATAGTATAATGAGAGAATCTGCTTGTTAAATATGCAGATTTCCAGGCTCGCTTTGGGCTGTCATGATTTTGCTGATGTGGGGTATAGGCTCAGAGATCTACGTTTTAAATCAGCACTCTACCTGCTTTTCTGGCTTAGTGCAGTTTGAGAACCACTGCTTTGGTGAGAGTGTTTCTCTATGCCTTTGATGCATGGATAATCTCCCCCAACCCCCATATTTTGGAACTCTGTAGAGAACATGATGCTTTTGACTATCCAGGGCTTTCTTCATTCCTAGAAAACAGCCGGCAGGAAATTGCAACATTTTACATGATCTATTGCCTCTACAGACCTGGCATGAAAGGTGCACATTTATGGGATGGGGTGGGCGAACGTGGGAGAGTTCCTCTTCATCCAATCTGAACCGTCAGGACATGTCAAACGAAGCTAATATAAATGTCAGCATGCAGCTTTCGGTTGTGAAATCTGAGTTCGTTGTAATGCAGTTCATTTTCCTTCTTCCAGCTCTCTGGATGCTATCAGCTGATGTGTCTGACAAGCATTTCCTATGCCAAAATAAAAACCATCTCAGCAGTTCTCCTGAGTGAGTCTCCCTGCGTGTGTGTGCACGTGTGCCTGTGAAACTCACGTCACATTCTCCTTTTGGCTGCAATGAGCAAGTCTCCGTGGGCCTCCCAAAACAGCAAGCTGGAAGCCCCGGAGCTGTCTCCAGGAGCCATCACACCAGTTCATAATGACCACTAAAGTATGGAGTTATATAGACATCCAGGGGAGGAATTAATTATGGGGAACATGAAGTCCCTCTAGGAATAGACCGAAGATTTAACATCTCCCAGGTGAATACTGTGCCATTAGAGTGAGGAGGGGGCTCTGTTGGCTCAATGTAACACAGAGCCTGTTCTACATAACAATGGCCCATGAGGTACACCTGATTAAACCAGCTCTGCTCTGGGGATGCCCTTGTCAGCCATGGGTTATCTTTCACTGAAGAGGTGCCAGATTGCAAGGCAGGTCAACCGTTAGCTGATTTTTAAAAATTTCTCACTTGTTGTATTATTTCTTTTTTCTATGTTATGCCTTTCACCTTACCTTGGTGGTTTCCCAGAAAAAATAAACCTCTGAGCCCATCTCAATGGCGAATTACAATGTTTCCCCACGCTTTTCACAGCACACTTAACTTGGTTTGTCAAATTCCCATCTAAATATTTTCAAACAGTGACAACTAGGAGAGACTGAGGAGAACATCCTTTGAATCTGCCATATTGCTGTTATTTATAACGCAGTTGCTTTCATCCAAAGGGAAGGTTGATCCGTTCTGTGGGAAGTTAGGGCAATTCCCCAAGCCTTCTTTGCAGTTCAGGTCAACCTATTAATGTGTTTAATGATTCTAGGTCAGAAATGGTGTCATTGAGATATTTATTCTTATTCCCACACTGATAGACACACGCCAACGACAGATTAGCAGAGGAAAACAGGGAAAAGGAAGGGGGGTGGGGAGAGAGGGAGGGAGGAAGGAAGGAAGGAAGGAGAAGGGAAGGGAGGAAGGCAGGGAGGTAGGAAGGGAAGGATGAAGCAAGGAAGGGAGGGAGGGAGGAAGGAAGGGAGGGAGGGAGGAAGGAAGGGAGGGAGGGAAGAACGAAGGAAGGGAGGGAAAAACACAGGCAGGCAAAATGACACAAATTCTACAATATGTAAATTTCAGTAGGGTTATTTATGAGACTTGCAAATGCTAAAAAAATTTACTTGAGTTTTTATCTGTTAATAAACCTAATAGAAATATTAACTTTTAAAAAAAGCCTCTTGTTGTCAACGTGGCTAAATTAAAAGTCCTTGGAAGCAAAATCTGGATAAGTTTGACAACAAACTTTATGTTTACCTGTGTGACTTTTGTGAAGGCAAAGGTAGTTCTCTATTTGAGAACTGTTGAGGAATTAATCACATATGGGGATGAACACACACATACACACACAGACACATTTCCCTCCTTGCCTGACGTTTATTTCCTGCCTCCCTCCTACCAACATGATCCTTCAGCACCTCCTTAAAATCAAATCCTGCTGATTGAAAGGTGATGACAGTGAGGTGGGTGCAGGAGCCTCGTGTGTTATTGATGGTTCATGTCAAGCTGCTCTGCAGCAGACAGAACAAAAAGGCCGAATTGCCCTGTTCCCAGACCTCCCACACCCATAGGTGCTGGGGAAGCACACTTCTTTCATCGTTCAATGCGCTTCTAAAAGTGCAATGCATTCCAACTGACAAGGATAGGCACGTGAAGAATTCTTGTGACTCAGTATTTGAGAGAGGGAGAAACACGAGACCCTTTTGTCTTTGGATGTTATGAACAAGAAGAAGATGAGATTGGGGATGGTGGGTCATGTTTGTGTTTATGCTGTTTCAGGGCTGCAGCCGGGGAGAAATCGTGGCTGTTTTACACCATCACACTGAAGTTCTACCTTAAGTTTCTGACCGCCCCTCCTGTTCTGCCCACTGGCCTCTCTTCCTGCTCTAAATCTACCAATTATTTTCTTTAAGTGTCAGCAGTACACCAGACACAAGGAGATATAACCTTCCCTCAAGTTGATGCTGTTAAACCATTACATACTTGAAACTGAAGTCGCAGTTGTCAATTGCAACTTCAGTCACTAATAACTACTTCAGAAGTGCAAGTGGTGTCTGGGCTCTTAATGCTGTGGCCCAGGGCTCCAGAAATGTCTTTACAGGTCATTTAGATCCATCCATCTGATCTGTAGCAAGATCAGTCAATCTTTCAGCCGAGTGCTTCCCTCTCTCTTCCCCTCGCTGCCAGGTCCTTTATTTGTTCTCCCAGGGCCATATTGGGAGATGATCTTAGGCAGCCATATCGACCACTTAGCTTGTAAAGACTTTGAGCTTAGGGCATCACCACGTGCTTGGATCCTGAATTCTGTCACTTGCCTGTGAGGATTTTTTTTTTCTCTCTCTTTTTTCTCTTCTGCATTTTCATTGGGCTCTTATTTAAAAAGTCTTTTAACCAGCCCTGCATGCATGACATAGCAAATAAAAAAATGACCCGGCTGTCAATTGACACAAACACTGTAGATGGTCTTCGTTTGGGATGTTTATGGTCTTATTGGAACTGTGGTTTTAAAGAGCCCCATCCTGTGCCTTGTTGACATTAGGGGCTTTTAAAATTTGTTTTGAACTTTTAAGTAGGCTTTGTAGATGAGGTTAACCTTGATTTTTATTTTAGAGTGTAACTCAATAATACCTTTTACAGTTATTGCATATTGCTTTGCAATTGTTATATTGCTTAATGCGCGCGCGCACGCACACACACACACACACACACACACACGAATATGTTGTATATATTGTCCATTTTACAGATGTGGTAGCAGAGTGCTACCACTCAGCTGGGATCGGAAATCTGAACCCTATCCTAGACACAGAAACTCACACTCACTCATGACCCAATATTTCTCCTCTGATAAGAAACAATCATCAATACCGTATGAACTGAAATAGTGTTACACTTATATATGAAATTTCTATGGCAAAGCTACTGCAACTCTGAGACACATGTAAGCCCCATCTTGAGAGTCTGTAAGCACCACTCTGCCATCCAATGCAGATGCAGATAATATATTAGAATCTTAGGATGAATTTTTAATATGATACGGTGCCTGCCAAAAAGTAAGTGGATTGGAGAAGCAGACAGGGACCGAGAGTATTGATAAAGAATGGTGCCCTTATGTCTGTGTCTAATTTCTTCTTTCTGCCTTCTCACCTTTTTAAAAGTCTCCCTGCCTCTGCTGCCCTCTATAGAATTGTTGTTATCAAAGGGCAAAGCTCTGATCGTATTTAGGGAAAATTCCTTTTCCTCTTAATGTAAGAGTAATGATGTCAGTGCCGGTACTCAGGCTCTGTTCCAATGCAGGTAATTATGCTCTGCCTTCTTCAATTCCCTCTGAAGTTTCTATTGAATCTATTTTCCTCTCCTTCCTGTCCTAGACAGTTGTGCCACATTGCTGGGCTGCTGTTCAACATCTGCTTCCCCAAAGAAGTGTACTTTAAAAGTGAGTGAAATTATTTCTCTTTCATGACTATTTTGCTGAAAGGAACCTGATGAATGGCAGGTGCTGGGGTGCTCCTTTGATTTGGGTCAGGGGACGCCTTGCAGTTAGTCCAGGGTCACTTGAGTTCCTTGCCTGGAACAAAGTACACAAACGTTCTTTCAAAGAAAATGAGGCTTTATATTGGACAGGATGATTGACTGGCTCCCCACTGGCATGGGTCAAGGCAGGCACTGACCTCCTCAGCTGATGGGCTTGTCCTAAATGCCTTTGAGATGACATCCTGTGCTTCTCTTGTGGAGAGTCCTCTCAAGCCCACTGGGGGCCAGGCCCAACTCCAGTCTTACTGACCTCAAACAGATCGGTCCTTGGGCCTCCCGACTCTGTTTCCAAGGTCTCGCTCTCTCACATTTGATCTCTCCTTTCTTGGCAGAAGCACCCAAAGAAGAGAGGTTTATTTCCAATTCCTTTTACGTAATCGCTTCTTACTATTCCTCTAGGACACAATCTTGGCAGAACGGCCGCATACCCAGAATGCCCCCTAAACGTTCTCATCAAACCTTCACATTCCAAGGGGCCCTGGCTGGGACCAGCCATCTCATATTTCCAACACTCATTATTTTCCACATCCCCTTTCCAATTTCTCAGAATTTCTAGGTGGTATATTTTGACCTTGGTACATTCACTTTCACCTCACTGATATCAAAATTGCCAAATACTACTGGCCCTAACCCTTCATTATATGTTTACTATTAAATAGCACAATTAAATTCTGATAAAAAGGCTTGAATTAAAAGCAAATTTAATACAGGTTTTATGCAGGGAAATTCATTTCCTTCTTCAGAAAAAAAAGTCCAAGAGTCGGGGAAGAAAAGAACAACCTGTAATAGATGCAAATAGCAAGCTAGCATGCAATTCTTTAGTTTTATATATTAAGAAAAATGAAGTCCAGTTATACCATTTAAAAATTGTAACTTACTCATCAAAATTTTTTTCAGGATGAGAGCAGACATGGCTAAGAAACAGGTATTCAGTAATAATTGCAATTTTTAAAATATTCTTTACAAATTTATTTTTCAGATATATTTTATGTCCAAAACAAGGCAAAACAAAAGCAAGTCACAGGAGGGCCTCTGTTGGCTGGGAGAAAAAACAATTTTGTCAGTGGAATAATATTCTTCTGTACCAGTGATTTGGCCAATAGATTTTATGAAATCACCTCAGCTAGCTCAAAAGGGAAAACAATAACCTTAAAATATATTAATAACTGAAGATACCTCAGATGCAAGCTTTATCTCATTAGTTAACACGACTGAGTATGTTGCCTTATGAACCCTAGTCCCTTCCCAGCGGAGAAGGTAGATTCTCTTAGTTGGTTCAAGCGTCTAAGAGAGAAATACTATAAACTGGGTGACTTATAAACAACGGGAATTTACTTTTTAAGTTCTAAATGTTGAGAAGTACAAAATCAAAGAGCCTACAGATTTAGTGTCTGGTGTGGGCTCCTTTTCTGGTTTAGTGGGTCATATTCTCACTGTGTCCTCTTATGGTGGCAGAGAGGTGATGAGTGAACTCTCTGGGACCCCTTCATTTTATGGTTTTTTTTTTTTTTTTTTTTTTTGAGAAGGAGTATCGCTCTGTCACACAGGCTGGAGTGCAGTGGTACGATCTCAGCTTACTGCAACCTCCACCACCTGGGTTCAAGCGATTCTCCTGCCTCAGCCTCCTGAGTAGCTGGAACTACAGGCACCTGCCACCACACCTGGCTAATTGTTGCACATTTAGTAGAGATGGGGTCTTGCCATGTTGGTCAGGCTGATCTCGAACTCCTGACCTCAGGCAATCTACCCGCCTCGGGCTCTCAAAGTGCTGGGATTATAGGCGTGAGCCACCCCTCCTGGCCTGGGACCCCTTTTATAAAGGTTCTAATCCCATCATGAGCACCCCACCTTCAAAACCTTCCGAAAGGTCTCACCTCTTAACACCATCACCTTGGCAGGTAGCTTTTCAACATATAAATGTTGTGCAGACACAGACATTCAGCCTATAGCAGAGGATATAGAGCAACTGCCAAAACAGGCAACACACCAGCCACTTTCGCGAATATGGAATCAAGAAAAAAAAATATCATCCCTGTAATTTAAGACATAGCAGTTTTGACATAATGCTACTCAAAATTGGTTGATAAAAAGGGGATGCGATAAATCTGTGCATTCTTTTCAAGCATGCGTTGAGAGACTGAAAGCTCTTCCCCTCAAAAACTTCAACCATTTAATTCTTTAAAGTTGTTTTTACATGAATTAGAGGGTTTGGTAGATGCAATGTCAGTTACAAAACCACACTCTTGTCTCCATCTAATTTTGTCTTAGCAGCTCTTTTAAACTGCTAAATCTGGTTTTAAAGTATGATGATTTTGTTTTCTGATGGTGTTAAACAGCTGCTGCTTTTCTGATGAGAAGCCCATTTTCCATTTTATATCTGCAAGATGTTGGCTACATCAGGCCCAGTGAAGCAGGCAGCTGAGAAGCCTCTTGCCGCAAGAAGCAGTTAAAAAAAAAAAGGGCAAAGGGCCTTTCTCCAGGCAGCTGTCTCTTAGGATGGGGAATGGAGAGGAGACCACAGCAAAACAAAGCTTCGCCCATGTATTCAGAGCCATGAGCCAGCCTTTCATTAATAAACAGTGTAGTAACTCCAGGGAGGATGAATCACCAGTAAACATCACAATACACATGAATTTTTGGTCCCCGAATAGAGAGGCAAAATAGTCAACTTAGAAAAAAAATCCAGCTTGTCCTTGGGGAACACCAGTCTTTGTACACCTATGCAGTTTTTTGAACTCCTATGAAGTCTCAGAATGACCCTTCCACCATGGGTCTGCACGATGTTAAAAGTGAGAAACCAAACACCGCATGTTCTCACTCATAGGTGGGAATTGAACAATGAGATCACTTGGACACAGGAAGGGGAACATCACACACCGGGGCCTATTGTGGGGAGGGGGACGCGGGGAGGGATAGCATTAGGAGATATACCTAACGTAAATGATGAGTTAATGGATGCAGCACACCAAAACATGGCACATGTATACATATGTAACAAACCTGCATGTTGTGCACATGTGCCCTCGAACTTAAAGCATAATAATAAAAAATAAAAATTAAAAAAATTAAAAAAAGAGAAACTCAGAGTTTCTGACTTCTTTTTAGAAACCAGGTGAGGCCACCCAGGCCTGCGTGCCTGTGAGGCTGCAGCTGAGTGAGGCCAGGCATTCTGGGTGGGAATAGTTCTTCAGCTCACTGCTGTCCTGATGGGACTTGCCTCATTCCTAGACAGCCCAGGCTGGGCTTCCACGGGATCCTGGCTTTGTCACACCGGAAGTAGGGGAACCAAGTTCACACAGGGCTCATCGGTGTGCACTGCCTCACCCCTGCTCTCTGGGGACCCTCTACCTGGAGCTAGAGGGTGGTGTCGTGCTGTGAACCATGGCACTGATAGGACTTCTTTCAAGCAACCATGAAACGGTAAGAGTAGGGATTAAGAAAGAAGGGGAAATGTGGAGACGGCACATTGATAGTTTAGCATTATGGCCATTCCAGTTGTTAAAATACTGGATGATTTCCACTTCAGCTCACAAAGAGTTGCTGCTTCAAGCTCTGGGAATCCCTGCCCTGCCTCCACTCATACCTGCATCAGTTCAGATTGGGTGCTGCCTGTGCCCTGCTATTATAAAATATTCTTCATATCGTCCATGAGGAAAAGCTAATAAAATCACCTGTGACCTGGAACATTAACTGGGTTTGGTTGATTCTCTCTGCTTCCTCTCTCCTACCCTTGAGTGTCTCTTGTCACCTACTTCTCAGCACGTACCTTCCTGGGACATCTTCCTTCCCAGAAGTTACAGGCAGTTGACCAGCAGTGGGCTAAACCATTATGGAGATCTTAAACTGCTAGATTATTGTAAGCTCAAACTGATTACCTTGGAGCCTGAAAATTTAGCAATGAATGAACATAGCACTTGAACATAGCTAGAAAATGTTGAGTTCAATAGATGAAGATTTATGTTTGCTGTTTTTATGTTGTTATTACTGCTTTGTTCCTTCAGTTTCAGTATCATTTATTGTATCCAAAGTGGTACAGGCCCCAGCTATTCCTTTTCTTATCTTCTTTTAGTCTGTTAAAAAAATATTGTTTGCCATTTTATAAAAGAAATCTAAGAGGCTTTCCTTTCCACTAACTAATTTTAATTGTGTTTTCTTGGTGACAAAACAATGCTTTTAAAATGATCTGACAAAAATGAGCTAATGTGACTCAAAATGTATGCATACTTTCTCGAATACATGTTAGCATGTTTGTCGTGTTCTTTTAATTATCACGTAGTAGGTTCAGATCCCACTTTCCTCCCAGCAGGTGCCATTTTAATCATTGTTTAATTGAGGATATAGGTGTGCACTGGCACAAACAAGGGTCTGAATTTGCAATCAATAGGCTCTAGATTAATTTCTGTCATTAATTAAACTGGGTGACCTAAGAAAAGTCACTTTATTTGTGCCTGAAGGTGCTCATCGGTGAATTAACAGGATTTGGCTAAATGATAATCTTATCTTCCTGCCAGCTCTAAATCTAGGATTTATTGGTGTTATTTTCCTATTCTATTATAATAGTAGCAACAATTAGCATGTAGAGAGTGTCTTTTGTACATCGTCTCACTTAGACCTTACAGTCACTCTAACAGGTAGGCAAAATGAAAAAAGGAACCCCACCAGCTTATAGCCTGCAAAGATAAACAATTAGAAAATTCTCTAATTACCCTTTTGAATTACCCACTCCAATTTCAAAAATTAAACATTGGTTTATGGAAGTCATTCTTCCTGACTCTATCACAGGTGTTAGCATCTGAATGTGTTGGCTGAGCTTGGCATCCTGGTGTGAAATAATCGTTATGTAGCTAGTTGTTAAACATATGTGTTTGTGTGTAAACATAAATATGTACATAAACACAGTGGGAGGTAGCAGGGGGCGTAGTCAAGCGGGGGATGAATAGGAGAAAGAGCAGAATTACTCATTAGCCTCCAGACAAAAGGGAGAAAAGAACCTAGCATTTATTAACTGCCCAATGTGTGCAGTTCATGGGATCTTAATCAATCTTCACATCAATCCTGTAGGAAGTATGTATTAACTTTCCCATTCTACAGACGCAGAAATCTAAAATCAGAGCAGTTAGCGGGAATGCTCAACTTCTCATATGGTACACAGCGTAGCATGTCTTCCCATGGCATCCTTAAAGTGATTCATTCATTTATTCATTCATTTATAAACAAATTTTTGTTGGGCACTTAGTACATGTCAGGCTCTGTGCTAGGTAATAAACAAAAGCCTGCACCAAAAAGTTCTCTGCCCTCCAAAGTCTACAAATTCAACATTCTTGAAACTTATAGCCTCTATGTAGGTGGGGAGGGACCAAGGTGAGAGAAAGGGTCAGAGGTGTGCTGGTAAGTGTTCAACCACTAGCTCTTGCAGATAGGGGGAGCCCTGATTTGTAGCACTTGACAATTTCTGTGTCTAAATACACCCAACATTGCCTGTTTCAATGTCCACCATGACACCCTGAGTACAGGAAAGAGATGCAGACAGCTTCCTATGCCAGGTGAGCCAGCTCCAGCATGTGGTATGTTGGGACAGAACATACAATCATAGAAGAGCCCTTTAATGACTAAGGTAAGGATACCTGACCCTCTCTCTCCCCATGCACAATATCTAACATTTGTAGAGGGTTTTATGTTTAACAATTTATTTTCTCTGTACCCTACTTATTGTTATCCTTACAAGAACTCCATGAAAAAGGCATTTTGAGGATGGAGTAACTAAGCTTACTGAGGATAAACACCTCTTCCAATATCTTACGGTTTGTAAGGGGCAGGACCAAATTTCAAAGACGACGCCCTTCACTATAATACACAGGCTCAAAAACCCAAGATAGGTTACAAGCGCCTACTTTGAAAGCCTAGGGTAATTCATTTAAATGGAGCATTATAATGAGATTAGCTTGATATTCTTCTAGTTATTGTTATTTGCCACACACAGTCAGTAAATACCCCCCTAAGACCAATGCATGTCCTCAGTTGTAGTACAAGAGTATGACAGAGGCTAAATAAACATGATGGGACAAACCCAGCAGCGATATCCACTGAAGACTTCAACATATGAGCCAATACTGTCACCTTCACATTCCAAAGCCAGCACTCATCTTTACCTCAGTGGTGATCTTCTTTAGGGAAAAATCATTCCCCACCGGTAGATGATGGGTTGATGGGTGCAGCAAGCCACCATGGCACGTGTATACCTATATAGCAAACCCGCATGTTCTGCTCATGTATCCCAGAACTTAAGGTATAATAAAAAAATTTAGAAAGGGAAATGGAAAAAATAAATGCCAGTAAAGCAACTTAGTGTAAGGATAGAAGCCAATGAACTATCAACTTCTCATGCACCCAAAGCAGACTGATGACAGTTCTGCTGCCAGTAGTTAAAACAAGGCATTTTGTAAAATTAGCTTGTCTATACAGGCTTTTCATCGGGTCTTGTTGACTGTCTTATTTGAGAAGGACAAAGTTTGGGTGAACATGGAATACAAGTAGTGTGATACTTGGGATCGCAGGTAAGAGAAAAGAGAAGCTTGTTCTCAGGCCGTATAACAAGGTGCAGCTAGGTGTAATTGATCAACTCAAGATAGTCAACATTTCCTAGATACTCACCGCTTGCTAAGCAAAAAACTTCCTCTATAAAGGCCTAGAAAACTGAATGTATCAGTCACATAGCAGCAATTTAATTGATGGTAAGCTTCTTGTTATTATTTTCATTCAATGCCCCTAAAAGGGGGCAGACGGCACATTGATGAAACTTTATCACATTGAAATCAAGAATAAAAAAACTTAAGTGTGTCCAGGGACTTTCACTGGAGTTTATTTTTGTTTGAGGATTGTTTTTTGTTTTTATTTTTATTTTTGGTCTTAATTGATCTGAAGTCTTAGAATTCCCTCACTTTATGTCAATAAATGTGCCATGCCCAAAGAACTGGGTTAGAAGGACCTGTGTCTCAGGTACCCTCACTTTGTAAATCTATAAATATACAACAAAAATATAGTATATTGAGTTGTTTGAAATTTAAGAAAGATGACATATGAGTTCAAATAATTTCGCTTTTGAAAAGGATAATAAATACTAGGTTCTTTACAATTCCTTGCTTTCCTGTCATGTTTTTAATTTTCCAAATCATTTTCTATATATTAATCCACCTGATTGTCACAGCATCTTTGTGAAGTGGGTAGGGCAGATAGGTATTAGTATTTTTCATTTCACAGATAATAAAACTAAGACTTGGCAAAACATGGGTTTAACAACCGATATGGTTTGACTGTGTCCCCACACAAATCTTATCTTACGTTGTAGCTCCCGTGATTCCCACGTGCCATGGAAGGAATCCAGTGGGAGGTAATTGAATCATGGGGGTGGGTCTTTCCCCTGCTGTTCTCATGATCGTAAGTCTCATAAGAACTAATGGTTTTATAAAGGGGATTTCCACTGTACAAGCCCCCTTGCTTGCCACCATGTAAGATGTGGCTTTGCTTCTCCTTGCCTTCCGCCATGATTGTGAGGCTTCCCCAGCCATGTGGAACTGTGAGTCCATTAAACCTCTTTCCTTTATGAATACCCAGTATCTGGTATGTCTTTATTGGCAACAAGAGAACAGATTAATACAACAGCTATTTCATGAGTTTGATTCTATAGCATTGTTTACATTTTAACATTATCTTTGCATATTTTCTTCAGGAAGATAAATCTATTAAATAGATATTCTATTGAGTAGTCATTACTTTATACAATGCTTAACATACCTTGGCAAATATATTAGTAGTAGGAATATATTTTTGCATTAAAATAATTGCCATAATGTATTACATGTTTACTTATCTGTTATTTTCCAAAGAATCTGATATATCCAGATTTCTTTCCTAATCTCTTACACTTTCAATCAAAAATTGAAACAATTCCACAGCAGCAATGGAAGACTAGTAGTAGTTCCCAATATACCTTTGACATTACAGAAACATATTCTTGTTTAATGAAAGAATAAAGATGGGGTAAAACTAAATAGATAGCATCATTAAATAAATCTTAGAATACTTTCTTGCCTCCTGTTTTGTATTTGAGTTAATATGAGCATTTGTCATTTGTACCATATTTTTAAATGAAATTGGTATCTTGTTTCCCACATGAGAACCGAATTGCTAGGTCAACAGCCCCTTAAATGTCATGAATTGCAATATATACGGCAGATGACACTTGTCAAAGGTTCAGTGATCAATTCAGATACAAATCTGACTTGAGGACTGAAAGAACCCAAATCAAATCGATGTAAGACATAAAGTCCAGGTTTAGCACAGTGACATAGTTAGCAGCACTTTTCATTGGATAATGCAGCAGGGCCTCCCCTGACATTGGCGGTCCCAGGCCTTGTCACTTCTCCCAGAGCCTGCAGTTGGATCACTCTGTCTTCCTACCACCATGTTCACTGGGCTAGCAATTAGGCAGCTGGGCAGGGAAAACAAACAGCAACAACAACAACAACAAAAATATGATACAGTCAATATACCCTGCCTCCTTCACATTTCTGCAACTTTTGCCTTATGATGCCATTTTTTTCACACGAAGAGATGTCAAAAATTAGGCAATGTTCACAGAAAAAAGGTAATTTTAATGGGACTATCTCCATGTAATTAAAACAAAAAGTCTCTATGAGGATGGTAAGTGTGAAGGTCTGGAAATGATTTAAGGCAATGTCAGTGGAGACCAAGCAGTTAGTAACCGACAGAAGCAGGTTTCAGGCCTCTCTACAGAGAAACTGATCCGGATGCAGACGCAGGGAAGCAACGCTGCTGAACCCCCAGTCACTGAGAGTTGACTTCTTCAGTCATGAAAGGGGAGTTTGTTAAAATAGTGTCAGCTCCTGGAACACAAGAGTTACATTTTCTATTGATAGTAATTATCTTTAGGGAGCATTTACTAGGATGCCACCCAATAAGACCTTTAGATCCATTATGTGAAAGAATGCTCACATGAGCTCTCTCAGATAGGTGGTGTCATTATTTTCACCTTGTCGATGGAGAAACTGAGGCCTCAGGTCACATAGCCAGGAAAGCTGAGATGAGAACGCAGCTTTGTGTGACTCCACACTCTAACCATGGCATAACCTTTTTTTTTTTTTTTTTTTTGAGACAAAGTCTCACCTTGTCACCCAGGCAGTGGCGAGATCTCAGCTCACTACAACCTCTGCCTCCCAGGTTTAAGCAATCTTCCCACCTCAGCTTCCTGATTAACTAGGATTATAGGCGTGCCACCATGCCCAGCTAATTTTTGTATTTTTAGTAGAGACAAGGTTTCACTATGTTGGCCAGGCTGGCCTTGAGCTCTTGACCTCCAGTGATCCACCCGCCTTGGCCTCCCAAAGTGCTGAGATTACAGGTGTGAGCCACTGTGCCCAGCCTTTAACCATGGCATAACTTTTATCCATCTCTGTATCCTCCACAGCACTTGACGCAGAGTAATTAAAGGATTCGATTGGGTGGAATTAAATAAAATGTAAAAGTTTTGACTGTCACCAGAATCTAACAAGGTTCTCAGCAGGAAGGACTTCTGAGGCATTTTACGTTTTTGATCCAAGCATTTGAGAATTAAAGAATAATTTTCCTGTTGCATCCATTCATTCGCTGATGAATTCAACAAAATGTATTTGGTGCCTACCTGGTGTTAGATTCGGTGGTGAATGAGACAGGCAAGTTTCTTGTTTTCATATAGTTCAATAGCAGTGAGGATGACGCAGGTAGTACTAAGTGTAGAAGGTTTAAGCAGAGTTATGAAATAGAGAAGGTCTCAGGGAGGTGATTTAGGTAGGATTTTCAAGGATGGCCTCTTTGAGGTGACACCTAAGGTGTGACCAAAAAAACTAAAAGAACCAGACTTGAGAAGAGCAGGAAAAGCTTTCCAAATGGAAAAATAAAAACTAAAAAATAAAAATATAAAAAACAGCAAGTGCCAAGGCCCTAAAGCAGAAATGACCTGGGTGTGAGAAAAGACTAGAAAAGAGGTCAAATGACTTGCATGTCCCAAGTGACAAAGGACATAATTCCACAGAATCATAGCAGAAGCAGGACCAAGTCAGGTGGGACCAAATGGGTCAGGAGCATTATGTTTGCTGAGTATTCTAAGGGTGCTGGAAAACCTTTGAAAGATTTTAAGCAAGAAACTGACGGGATCTGGATCGTAAGCTACAGACAGAAATGTGATCACCGTATGAAAGAACATAGATGGACATAAAGAAATAACTGGCTGGGGACAGTGGCTCACACTTGTAATTCTAGCACTTTGAGAGGCCGAGGCAGGTGGATCACCTGAGTTCAAGAGTTCGAGACCAGCCGAGGAAACATAGCAAAATCCCGTCTCTACTAAAAATACAAAAATTAGCTGGGCATGGGGGCATGTGCCTGTAACCTGAACTGCTTGGGAGGGTGAGGCAGGAGAACTCCTTGAACCCGGGAGGCGGAGGATGCAGTGAGCTGAGATTGTACCACTGCACTCTGGCCTGGGTGACAGAGCAAGAATCTGTCAGAGAGAGAGAGAGAGAGAGAGAGAGAGAGAGAGAAAGGACTAACTCGTTAAATAAAGGAAGCCAGGGCCCAGCTCTAGGGATCCACCAAAATGTAGAAATTAGCAGAGAAAGTGAGACCAGCAAAGAAGACTGAGAAGTATTGGCCAGGGAAGAAAGGACACCCAAGACGGAGCTGCAAGAACTGTCTAGGAGAGGACCCTGGAGAAGACAAGAAATAATCAGCTTTGGAAACGGGGAGGCACACTCCCTGAAGGAATGTTCTAGAGTGTCTCAGCAGTGCAGAGTGTATTTTACCAAGAAGAAGGTAATCAGTCAACTCAATGTCCAAGAAAATTCCATGACAAAGGAGGTGCTAAAATTGTACTGGAAAGTAATTGTATCACTTTTCAGGCTCTTGTTTGAGTTGACCATCTGAATTTTCATTAGACTTATGATTTATTATTCAGTTCCTGTATAAACAAATTGTATTTTTTAAAAATCTCTGTGGTTTTTATACATCATCTTTTTGTTCACTGGGGAGGATTATTAGTCTATTATGAATCAGCTTCCAAGCATTCCTAAATAAGTCTTCTCTTTCCTTCATCTACAGATTTTGTCTGCACAGAGACCATCTAAAGAGACTGTGTAAATGATATTCACATAGTCTAGAAGTTGGGCCTCTCAATACATGGTTATGCATAGAAGGACATAGCATTATATCTCTCTAAAGTGTCACCGGGAAGGGACCATGCAGGGGGGCAGTTCAGGTTTAGGTTGCCTCTTGGAAGACTCCACAACAATACCGAGGAAAGTGGATGCAGTGATAATGGGCGAGGGTGGAAGGGGAGGAAGGGGTTCCTGGATGACAGGTTGCTGAATCCGGAACCCTGACACTTGTGAAGTACTCTGTCAGGAACATTAAGTATCCAAAAGTGATAAAGCTTCAATTTGCTAGTCCATTAGACTAATTACTGCAATAATTAAGTAACTACTTGATTAGAACTAATGGGTACCTAATTATCCAGGAGAAAAGTATCAGGTGGCAATTATCAGGTGGCAATTAATAGACTGGAGTTAATGTCTTAGCACTGTCTTTGTATGAATTCATAAGCAAGGTAAAGAAAACAAACAATAACTTATTAATATTTATTGGTGGCACGGTGTTTTTCAGCTTGTTTCATTTACACAGAACCAATTAGTGGAAAGACCATTAGAGTGGCAGGAAAGAAAGGGGCTGAAGCCGACTTAGGTTTTTAAAGGTACAGGATCTCATTAGCAGTAACGACTAACATTTAACTGGAATCAACCTGTGATTTTAGCTTTGTTGCCGTAAATGTATTGAAAGGGGATCACAGAGGTGAAAAATCAATAGTCATGATAAAATCTGTGAGAAACTGGCTAATATATTGAAGACAAGGGCCTTGTTAAAGATTTTTCTTGGTCCACTGGAAACCTCTCATCTATTTCTCCCACTGGTATTTTTAAATGGCTGGGGTGAGAGATGGACAGGAAGAAACGTAACTTAGGAGAAAAGAAACTTTTCTGATGAACACGTATCACACAGAAGCCCTGGATTTCTTCCAGCATAAAAGGTTCTCTCTCTAGGCCAGTTATTTTTAAGCATTGACTAAGACCTGCTGCTAATATTAGAAAATATTTGTTCTAAAAATATGATGTAGAACAAGACTTCCATCTGTAGTCATGTTGCTCTGTGGCGATAGTCCTGCCTTGTACAAAACCACTTTGCTAGAAAGCATCGGGCAACGTTTGAAAGGCAACGCTCAAGTTTAGAGGAGAAAACAGGTCAGCTATTTATTTATTTATTCTTTAATTCAGGAAAACACATGCTACAAGGTTGTAAAGCTTCTGGGCAAACATAAGAACAAGAACTGAACGGCGAATCGGGAGAGTGAAAAACTGCCCTCCAAATGAACAACATTCTGAATCCAAAATTTCTGCTGTGTAAAGAAAATAATAGCTGTATGCTTATAATTTTCTTTGGTTAGTTCAATGGTCTTTTTGAAGACAAAAATTTTTTAAAAATTGAGGAGAGGTTTGGACTTGTGTTAAATTTATTAACATTTTGAAAGTAATGTAATTAACCCTGCAGTATCGGAAAACCCCATCTACTTTTATTTTATTTCCTTGACGAGTATAAATAATTGAAGTGTGTTTTAATCATATTTTTTTGGGGGGAAGCCAATCACCTTGTATTAGAGTACATACAGTGACAAATGGAGATAAATCTAAAATTTATAGAAAGGGAGCATTTGCATAAACTGCAGAATCCAAACACATAGGACATTAAGAGTAACAATTGTTGCAAAGGGCATGAAAAATTCAACTTTGGTTTCACGATAGGGGCCTGGATTTCTAACATGATTAAGATAATACATCACTTGGCCCTCTCTTATTAAAGGCATAATTGTTGTTAGAACCAGAAGTGGCGTTAAAGCTAATCTAGTTTTATATACGTACAAATATGAAGAGAAGTGCACTTGGAGACGGTTGCTTTTGGAGATCCATAGGCATTTTATTAATGTTTGAATAATAACCGCCTAGAGGGCCTGTTATAAATTAAAGGGACGGATTGAGATATAAATTTTTATGAGGACTAGTTATACATTTCCATTATGTGTTTAAAAATGAAGGAATTACTGTGAGCACTGCAGTACTCACATTTATTTGAGGTGATTTGGACGGGAGGGACGGTGGATGAGAGCTGTAGCGTGGCGGCAGTAAGAAAGATGTATCTGTCCCTTTGAACAGATACATCATATGTCATGCATGAACTCTGTTCTACCAGAGTCGCTCCTCCACTGCCGAATCTGCATGATTATTTCTATGACAATAGCGAGTGATGATATAGCGTGAGTTTCACACCACTTAAAGGGTTTCCTACGGTTCAGTCCTGGAAGACTTGGCTATTATGTCTCTGCTAATGGAATAACGGAAGTCAGTGATCACTAGAAAGCAATTCTAGTTCCTCTCTGCTCCTGGCATACTTTCTAGGGTTTTATAACTGGCCCAAATGCATCTGGGGAAGCAGATCCCACTGAATGATAATCATCCTTCTTTTTTCGTATCTTCTGATCAGTTCTAACGTTGTCCTCGGTTTGACAGATATAATGGGTCTATGAATTTTCAGTGCTTATAAACTACAACCCCAGTGGATTCAGGAAGAACTATGCAGACATGCTTGTGTGCCTACATGCTCACACAGGCACATGTGCCACACAGAGATACACATACACAGACACACACACAATCATGCACACATGCATGTGATTTATAGACCTAACCCAAACCCTAAGAATATCAATACATGTTATAAAGCATTGCATTTTCTGTCGCTTACAGCTCCACACAAGCTTTGAAGTCAGTCAAGTCCAAAGTTACATCCCAGCCAGAATGCTCACAAGTTGGTGATGTGAGCAAGCTATTTAACTGGTAGCTTTCAGTTCCCATATTTGTATAATGAAAAGCTTATAAAGCCATTGGGAAGATTAAATGTCATTTAATGCAAGATTCCTGGTACACAATACAATCTTACTAAACTTGTATTCCTGCGTTAAGGGCTGCTGTAGCAAAGTAGCACAGACTGGGTGATTTCAACAACAGAAATATACTGTCTCAACGTCCTGGAGGCCAGAAGTCAGAGATCAAGGCGTTCACAGGATTGGTTCCTTCTGAAGCTTGTGAGGAAAGGATCTGTCCCAGCCCTTTCTCGTGGGATTATCAATGGCCATCTTCTCCTGATGTCTTCACATCATCTTCCCTCTGGGGAAGAGTTGCACCCTGGGTTCTTATCCTCTCTTCTTACAGGGACACCAGTCAATACTAGATTAAGGCCCACCTACTGACCTCATTTTCACCAGATTATCTTTTTAGAGACTCTGTCTCTAAACCGTCTGAGCTACTAGGAGTTAGGATTTCAACATATGAATTGAGTTGGGGGATTATAATTTAACATATAACAAAGTGTTTGATGAATGAATAAATAAAAGAATATCATCAATGATCTTGTGAGGATAAAAAGCGTTTATTCTCAAGTTATCACATCCCCATCTCTAACCCAATTTGGGAATCTGGGTAAGACACTCAAACTTTCCATATTGCTTATGGTCATCCACTTACTCTGGCACAATGACAAGAATATTTGTGATTTTTTTTTTCTTATTGCAAATTGACATGAACCAATCCCAGGTGTGCTAGGTGATTACAGGCCACTGCATCCAGGTGGTGGGCAATCCAGTACCCTCAGCCACCACATGCTTCCAGCAAATCTGTGGGAGCCCCTTGTGAAAATGATCATTGCTTGAATGATTATAATGATGACCAAAGAGAAGCAGTATGTAGAAGAAAATCAGAGCTCTTGTTATGCTGGTTTTAAAATAGACTGAACTATCCACATACATTTTTCCTAAACCCAGAAAACTTCCTAGTGGTAGGGTTATTTGAATTTAAATTCCAGAACATCAGCTCTTCACCAGCATGCTGCTATTTACCAATTTTAGAAATAATGTTAAAAGACTACATAAGGTCTTCCTTCCCCATCTTCGTGAATCATCAAGTAAAAACCCAAAAGGCAGAGGGGTGTCCTCTGAGTCTGCCTGCCCTGTCCCTTCCCACTTAGCCAATAGGGGGACCTCAGACACTCTTTGTTTCTACTGTATTCTCCTAATCTCCATATGGTCCTTGCGAAGAAACAATATGTGAAGTCCTCACACAGGGTGGAACTTGCAGTTATCATCTTAGTATTGCTTTCATATTTACAGCTGAGAAGAAGCAGGGCCTCAGAGTCCAGTAGGTACTCAAATAACGTCATTTTCTTCAACGTCATTTCATTATAATGTGCACGAGAAAAAAAACTTCATTCCTGCTGAGGCCACAGTCTGTGTGGAGTTTGCACGGTCTCCCCATGTGTGCATGGAGGTTCTGCAAGTACTTCACTTTCCTCCCACATCCCAAAGCTGTGCACGTTAGGTTATCTGGCATGTGTACATGGCACCAACGTGAGTGAGTATGGTTGTGTGTGCATGTGCTCTGTGATGGGATAACATCCTGTCCAGGCCTGGTTCTCGCCTTGCACCCTGAACCTGCCCAGATGAGCTTCAGCCACTCGCAACCTGAACTGGAACAAATTGGAGAATTATCTTGTTTTTCATCTTTCCTAAAGTATGAATAGCTGACATTTACTTCAATGTTGAATTTTAAAAGTGTTTGGGGTCTTTATGTAGAAGTTCAGTGATGTTTTTGTGACCAGAAATAAGCCATAGGTATTTAACTCTTGTTTATGTCAATTAGCTTATGGGAATGCTGGTTTCCTATACGTCATTTCATTTAAAGTCACCATTTCAAGGAATATATCCACGATATTAAGTGAGGACTTATTGTAACTGATGCCCTTGAAACTGCCTTTCTATTTTTATCTCAAACTTCTGGTTTTAAGTTAGAGGTAAACTGAATGGCAGGAACCATGGGAAAGCTACAAAGTAGAATGAAAACTCACAGCCTTAGAGCTGTGCCTTTGAAAGCACCAGTGATGGTGTTTCCTCAAAGATGGGACCAGAGGAGGAGCGTGAGTGAGTCAAATCTGCCTCCCTGTAGCCCTGCATAGCCCCGCACCTGGTGCCTGTAGTTCTTGGGCGGTAGGTGCTGGTCCCAAAGAGGAAAGCAGCATGAGTTTCTCAGCACGGCATAACAACTAGGAAAAGGAGGAGGAACTGTCTGTGCATAGCCCATCACTTCTGAAACATTGGTGCTTACTCACCCTTCTTACACAGACAAGGTTGTGCTGTGGAATAACCAAGGGCAGGAGAGTCAGTGGTTGGTCAATGTGTAATGACTGACTGTCCTATAGTTGTAAGTAAGAGAAACACCAATTCACCAGGCACCTGACACAGATGGCTTTAGGGTGGTCTCAGAAACCAAGGGCTCTGCTGCCACAGATAGGAGAGGAAGGCACCAGAGTATTTCATCTGCCAAAGTTTGTGTGTAGAAATGCCTGAAGCCCAGAAGAGGGGGAGATGAGAGTTTGAATAGGGTGACTGAGCATGTGGGGTAATTCAGCACATTTAACCTAAATGGTGGCTGCTAGAATTTACATGAATATGTGCTTGCACGTGTGTGTGTGCGTGCATGTGTACATGCGTGGGTGTGCATGTACCGTGCATATACACCCATCTATACACACATTCATATTTTGGCTTGGGTGGTATCCCTAGTAGTACTGAGATTTATTTTTTCTAGTCTGGAAATAATACTAGAAGAGGTCTTGTCATTTCCTCATCCCCTCATATTTCTGAGATTTTCTAGATGTCAAAAGGGGCAAAAATGAAATATAACATGATGAGAAAAGAAATGATACAATGCTCAGATTTTGTTTTTTCTTAAAAGAGCTTGATTTCACTCTGGCTTGGGTGAAAGTTCAGTTTGGTTCTTATTTTATCCACACCATTTGCCCATCCCTCATGAGACACTCAGCTCCCTAAGTCCCTCTGTCATTCTGTTTGTGTTCACTTCTATCTTCCTCATTCCCATAGAATGCAGTTGTGTTATGAAGTGGCCTGGACCTGGCCCAGCATTTAAAACATGACCCACCTCATATCGTGCACCCTAGAAGAACAAATCCTTTTTGGTTCTTTCTTGTTCAATACTTAGAAATTCATTGCCCAAATTTTGAGCGTTGTTATTTTGTCCTTGCTACAGTAGAGACCAAAGCTAATGTTTTGGAAGTTGGATTTCGTTCGTCCCATAGATACTTTTCTCCCACTTTCAGCTCAGTTACTCATTATTTTAATCATAAAACTAAGGCGATGAAAGGACTCCATAGTGAGGTTAGGAAGAGGTTACAGCAAAAACGCATATGAAATAAAAGATTAATTTTCCTATGGTTTTCTATATTTTCAATGAATAGCCAAAAATTTTATAGAAAATCTAACGACACTATTAGCCTAAAAATGACACTTAAAGATACGCCAAATTTGGGAATCAGGCTTCCTTTTATCTATGAAAATAATACACAGAAAGAAATATATTTGAGAGTTTTTTTCCATGATGATGATGTAGGTGTGTATCCAAACTCTGCCCCACTTACCTTTATAAACGAGGTCATGGACTGATGTGTATCTGAGATAAGAGTGCACCTGTAACCATTTGGAGAATTTCTGTAACCTTGACCTCACTGATCCTCTTCAATTAACTGACCCAGTCTGGAATCCCCATGGGGAAAAGAGGTGAAGAATCAGATACTTATTGTAGTCATTTCATTTTTTTAAAAATCCTGCTGTTGAATCAAAGAATTTAATCTACCACCACCACTTCCTGTTACCCACACTAGCTCTCAATCTACCATTAGGCCCTGGGGGAAAGAACCTAACTCACTATTTCTTAGATGCCTCAATGGAAGCTCAAAAACATTTTTCCCCTGAATAGATCATTTAATCTCCTTTTACCACAGCCTCCTTTCTTGTAAGATGCAGGTCATAATACTAGCATATTTCAAAGGCTTATTGGAAAAAACTATCTGGTTAGCCATTATCAAGCATTTTGTAAATATGAAGTGCTTTATATGGGCTAAATAATTCTTAAAATGATAAAATTGTATGCAGCTATCAAGTATTATTGCTAGAGCCTTTCAATTTCTCTGGGTATTTATCTTTTCTTCCTTTTCTACCTACTTTTACATAAAGATATAGAGAAATACAATTCCTCTCCTTTCCTCATGACTAAGATTTGAGACAGCCTTTGGTGAAGGAGAGAAAGCTCTTAGAAAGATTTTTTGTGGATCCAAATGAAAAAGTTTTCAACTAGAGAATCAGCACCAACATGTGAATCTGAATATCTTCTAGAGAAATAGGGTATTAAAGTGAGAAGTTGAATTTTTAAAGATCCAAAAATATATTTTTTAGAAAATAAAAACATCTGCCTAGGAGGGACTGTTGTTATCAGCACCTATGGCAAAAGTATAAATACTAACCATTTGTTGAGGACCTAGTATGTGCTGGGTTCAATACATAGAATTTTTATTCTTGGCAACAACATTAAAGACTTAAAATTTTCGTTTCATAAATGAAGGACCTTCCCAAATTTTTACAGTGAAGGGACGAGAATGTCAAACTTTCTGAATTCAAAGCCTGAGCTCTGTTTCCTAGGGCGTACCACCTTTCTGTTTTCTATTGACCATTCAGTAATCCAGGCTAACTAACGTGACCCAAATTATCTACATAGTGATCAGGTTTCTACTTTGTACTCTGGGGACATGTGTCATCTCATTGACTTGTTAGACCCCTCTTCAGATAGCCATCCAGTATATGACAACATATAAAATTGAAAGTAGAAATTCCTACTTAAAATTTTTCAAAAGTATGACTCCTAGGCCTCCTAAATGTTAATAATTTTTGGCTCTGTGAAATGTCTTTTGGCAGATAACCAACAAGAGATGACTCTAAATGGGAGTATATGATTGAGAAATTGATGTAGCTCTTCTTATTGTGATCATTACAGGTAGAAATAGAAATCACTTTATTAAATAAGACTATAACATTTTATACCTGGGATAGGTTTGGATGAGGGCCCCGGTATGACTGATAAGCTAAAAGAACTGTTTATTTGGGGATATTATGATCTGTAAAAGCATTGTAAACCTTTCTACCCGTTAGAGCTAATGTGAAATCATTGCATGGAAAAAAGAAATGTTGAGCTATTAGGATAGATAAAGTTTTTTAAAATTTTAGTTTTAAACATATGTAACCAGAACAAATATACATATGCATATAAATGTAATGACAGATCTAGAAAATAATCTCCACAATTCAAATATCTTGCTTATTCCAACATATTTAAACTTGCACTAAATTTTTAGTTATTTGATGATTTAGAAAATACATATCTATGACCCAACGAAAACCTCAGCTGTTACCTTTGTGTTAAAAACATCCAATATACAGTATCCAGATTAATTATCATGCCACTAGAGGAACTTATTTATTAGAAAGAATTTGTTTTTTCATTTCTAAAACATTAAATAATTTTTCAAATTTGCTCCTATTTTTTTAACATTAAGTAAATATCACCCATGGTCCTAAGAAGTGGTAGCTATTCGTGGATGCCTGGTATGGAAATCCCAGATTTTCAATTCCGTAGGGTCCCTAACGGCATTAATCAAGGCAGCACAACTTACTTAAAAGGAACAGATGATTAATCTTGACAATAGAAATGTAAACAGAACTCTAATTCATGAATTGGCGATTACCCACACCCTCCCCACCATACACACACACAATCCACCACTGGGATATTAGCCCTTTGTTTGAGATTTACCCTGTGCCACATACACATTATAGGAACAAAAGAGAGTTCTTTATATTTAAAAATATCCATTCAGCTCAGCTTACAGAACAGGGGAAAAATTGCTATATTTATCAAGGTTGATTTTGTTTTCCAAGTCTCTAATTCGAAACTGAGGAATGCAAGACTACATACATCAGGTGTTTCCAGCAAAATAGCAGCAGCAGCAGCAAATCATAGACATTTGTCATTCCTTAGAGCTGTCTGACAGTTCTGACAATTCATTAGGCTGAGCTGAAAAGAGGTTTAGAAAGCAAAGAAGGGATCGCAGGTAGGAGAGTGTCTTTTGCATGATCCAGTAATGGCTGATTTGTATCATTTTGGGTGATGGATACACTGTTCAGATTAAACCCAGCAGGGTTTTCTCCCCTCTCCCTTTGCTTGATTTTCCCCTGACCCCAGTTTCCTTCCTCTAGAATCCCCCAGGACATTGAGTATAGGTTATACCTTCACTAGCAGTTTATCCTCAAAGGTAGGTTCACATATATATCGAGGAAATGCTTTCTTCCAAAAGAAGCTGCTTCAGAGACAGGAGGAGTCACTGAGAGATAACAAAACCATTCCTCGCTTCCCTATTTTTACCTGTCATATGAGATTTCATCCCGTTCATGCTCATCAAAGTATCTATGTGCCCAACATCCAAGTCACTAACACATGAGCTCTAACACATCAGCAGCTGACTTTGTCCCAGTCCATCACAATGACTGCACAATTCTTCATACATGGGTATAAAGGGTTCTTGGCTACCAGTTGTCTGTTCATCCTTGGGATAGGACTAGAGATTCATTTCAGGCATTGTCTTTTGTAACCTCTTGCAATGCCCAGGTTAGGAAACTTTTCATTATTAATTTAGATAAACAGCCATTGTAGTGAATAAACCATACATAAAAGGCTCTAATTTGCTCCTGTTTCTTTAACTGTAAGTAAATATCACCAATGGTCCTATGAAGTGGTAGCTGATCCTAGAAGCCTGCTATGGAAATCCAAGATTTTCAATTTTTTAGGGTCCCTAATGGCATTAACCAAGGCAGCACAACTTACTAAGAAAGAACAGATGATTAATCTTGACAATAGTAATGCAAACATAACTCCCTATACTTGGGATGCACATCACAGTACATCAAAAAGTATTTGTGGACTTTTGTTACTAATGGCTGCAATGTGGGTTACCCAACTCAAGAAGGTGAATTTAATGAAGCAAAATCAGTATTACTTAGGGTCAACTTTGTGTGCAATGGTTTGGGAGAGAAAAAGACAGTAGAGATACAGGCTGTATCTTGGTTTACGCTCAAACCAAGACTTAAAGTTAATCAAAAATTTAAAACTCTCCAGACTGTGCATGAGACTACATTCCTTTACTTAGTTTCTTACTTTGCAAACATTTCTCAACAATTTCTAAGCATCCAGGAATTTCCCAGGAGCTAGAGATTATCCTTAAAGAAAATGGAGACAGCATAGAGACAATTCATCGAATAGTGAAACTCATAATTGAATAAAAATTGTACGTTGTGATTAGTGTCATGAAAGTAATCAAACAATACAAAATCATAAAAAAAAGCAGAGTTGCTGGCTTGGGTAGGGTCAGAAGGGAAGTCCTGTCTGAGGAGGTAACATTTGAAATGAAAATGAGAATGAGTGCCATGACACCCATGAGGGAGAGTGAATTTCCCATTCCTCATGTTTTCTGGGGGAAAAAATGCACAAGTATGGCTTGAATTAGGTGAGAGAGAAGACTGGAGAAGGTGCCAGACTGCAGGCATTTTTGCCTTGTTCACAGCTGTATCCTCTGTGCCTAAAAAAGTGTATGGCACCTGGGATATCCTCCATGAAGATTTATTACCTATATAATGAACGGAGACCAGAGTGGTGCAGGATGGGGCTTGGGAGGTAAGTGGGAGCCAGATCAAACAGGGCATTGTGAGTAGGAAGAGTTGTAAGGAGCTTCTCTTTTGTTCTAAATAGAAAAGGCTTAAACAGAAGAGTGACACAATTTAATTTATATTTTTAAAAGCCAACTGGCTCACAGAATGGACCTTGTTAGGGTGCCCTGCCAGCCACTGTGAGTGTTGACTGTCAGGGGTGCCTCGTTCACTCCTCCACAGAATTTCCCTCAGTGGCTGAAGGGAAGTTTCGCAACCCTTCCTGGAGTACTCCATAGACAATGATAAAGTAATAACAGCACAAAATTCTGGCCTCTTTCCCTTAAGGGGTGCAAATCTGCAGTGGAATTTGTGCTTCTGAGATCCCAGAGGATTACAGCAAGGCAAGACTTTACCTGAGACTACATTCTCATTGTTTTGTTTTGTTCTGTTTTGTTTTGTTTTTGCCTTTCTGCATCCTGCTTCATTCCTTGCAGTTTTTTTTTTCTACAAACCTTGTAGTTTTTGTTTATTTGTCTAAAAAGCACTCCCTACATCAGCCACATATGTCCAAATCCCTTCCTCGGGCTTTGCCTAACCTAAGATGGCTCATGTAGGGAAAACAAACCACAGAGGAAAGAATGATCCCAGGGCCATCATCTCTGCAGAGGCTACTTAGAGCCAGGTAAGAATTCAAGAAGGTGCTAATGGACTTCAGGATAAAGAAACTGTCAGCACAGGGTAGACTTAATAAGGGGTAAGTTTTATGACTAGAAATAAAACAGAAAAAATTTTGACTGACAACAAACAACATGCAACTGGAATTTAAAAATATATACATTTGGTCATTCTTTCACCTGAAGTAACCATTTTGGAAAGAGGAAGAGAAAGGAAGAGGGAAAGGGCAAAAGAGAAGAGGGCAGTAAGGGTGTCTACATGTCTATGTCTGGAGAGTAGAAGCTGTTAGCAAATAATATGGCATTTACATTGAGTCATGGTTACAGGAAAATCCTCTTCAAAAATGGTTTCCCAAGCATACAATGGGAAACAATTCTTTTTTTTTTTTTTCTTTTTTTTTTGAGGCAGAGTCTCACTCTGTTGCCGCATGATCTTGACTCACTGCAACCTCCACCTCCCGGGTTCAAGCAATTCTCCTGCCTCAGCCTCCTGAGTAGCAGAGATTACAGGTGCACGCCACCATGCCAGGCTAATTTTTGTATTTTTAGTAGAGGTGGCATTTCACCATGATGGTCAGGCTAGTCTCGAACTCCTAACCTTGTGATCCACCCACCTCAGCCTCCCAAAGTGCTAGGATTACAGGCGTGAGCCACCATGCCCTGCCAGAAACAATTCTTATGAATATTTGCTTTGTCTCTGAATACAAAAGGAAATAAATTCTAACCAAATAACTAGGAACATGGCCCTTAAAGTCAATGTTACTCTGAGAAAAAATGGCAAGACTGAGTAGGATACCAGTTACAATGAACATGTCATCTTGTTATCAATTTAATTGAAGTCATTCTGTCATGTATGACAGTTCATCAGCTATTCTGCCAGTGTGTTACAACATTATATGTAATGAGAGGACTCCTAAAACCCCAAGGGAAATCCATTCATTGTTTTATGACTTTAGTTTTTGTTTCTTGAATTCTCTTGATACTAGTGTAAAATGTGTGCAATTTTATTGAATATATAAGAAACTAGTAAACTTAGAACTTAAAATACCAATATATATTTGCTTAAGACATTTTTATGTGCAAAACTTGATTCATATTATTGCCCTTTTTATCCTCACTGATATGTCCCATCAAATGTTTGTTCCTTGAGTAATCTAAAAAACAAAAATTTCATGGTACGTAAATTTTATTGGTGGGGATGAAACTGGTAAAAATGTAAAGATGAAGTATTCCTTAATTTAACGTGAAAGCTTTGCCATTTTCTGCTTCCAGCTATGATGGTGTAGCTTGAGGCAGACCATCACCCCCATTAAGAACAACTAGTATACCTATATGAAATTCCAAAAAATATTCTGTTTGAAGGAATTAAGTGCTTCCAAGAAAGCTAGTACTTGATGGGCCAACATTTTGGAGAAACGCAAAACTTACTATCATGAGGGCAATGTTATGGTACATTTCAATTTTTCTTCAAGAAATTTGTTGGCTTGTAACATGCCAAGAGAAGATGCTGAGAAACCAGGTAGCTGGCCACTGCCAAAAGGCAACCAGCAGAGTTTTCAATACCCTAATGAAGCTGAAGACAAAAAGTAAAGTTTAGTCTTTCCAGGGCAGCCGAGACTTAAAGGTCTATGATCCCAAAAGAAAGGAAGTTATAAGTAAGTGAATTTAATATTCCGTGTCAATTTTCTTCATGAAGAATTTACTGATTCTAAAGATACACAAGCCAAGATGCCAAAAAGCGAGAGAAAACGTGGATGAAAGGCTCAACAGAACTTTCTCCATAATGGGAGGACAAATATTGACATCTAGGACCCACCAAGAAAAAACAAACAAACAAAACAAATAAACAAACAAAAAAAAACCACCCCTAAATGATAGCCTCAGGCTCTCAATCAGAACATCTGTGCCCAAGAATTAGAGGTGAACCAGAAGTAGACTAAGTCTTCAAAAGTCATAAATGCTCACTCAAAACAGCTCAATTTCTTATTGGAATAAGAAGGTGTGCTCTTCTAGTAGCTGCCTACCAGAAAATAAGATGGATTCTTACTAGAAAAAGACAATAGCATCCACAGTTTCTACAATTTTTGTGTGCACAAACCTGAAATTCAATAAATATTTTCCAGATACACCAAGAAATAGGACCAAGAATAAACACTAATGATAGAAGCATAGGTGGTCTCGATATTGGAGTTATCAACTATAACTCCATAATATTAAAGTCTATCAACTGTAGACTTTAACTAAAACTAATATGCTTAATAAGATAGATAATGAATTGGATACATATTCCAAAGAATTAGAGTCTATTTTAAAAATGAATGAAAATTCTGGACCAGAAAAGATATACTTTTTTGAACTTAAGAACTAAATAGATGGGTTTACAGCAAACTGAACATAACTGAAAAGAGAATCAGTAGTTACATTAATAGAACATATTCACACAGAGGCATGACGCATAAACGGAATGGAAAATGAATGGGAGGAGGGAGAAATATAAAAAACATACTAGACTTAGTAAAAAGGCATAACCTACTTGTCATTTAAATTTCAGAAAAAGAAGAGAAAGCAAATGGGGAAGAAGCCATATCTGAACAAATCATTGCCAAGAATTTTCCCAAAGTGATGTAAGACATTAAGCCACAAATCTATGAAGTGCAGAGATTGCAAAGCTCTGGAGAATCATGCCCCAGGAACAGAAATGCCAAGAGTAGACAAAGTCTTAACGAAATTCCAATCTATTCTCAACACAACTTAGGGTCTGATTCAATTAAGAGAATTAAACTTTCACTATCTCTGACTAGAAGAGAAAAATAGTAAGCTTTCTGTAATGAGGATGTGTGTATTTTTCAGAAAAGAGCTAGGGCCAAAAAATTAACGATCTAAGTATCCACCTAAAAAGTTACAAATTAAAGAGTAAATTGTACCAAAATAAGTAAAAAGTAAAAAAAAAAAAAAAAAAAAAAAAAGATAAAAAGTGAAATTTATAAATGAAAACAATATCACAATGTCAAATGTTAGTTATTTGAGAAGATTAATATAATAAAGGCTAGGAACAAAAAAGAGAATGTACAATTTATTAATATCAGAAAAGAAAAGCTAGAAAACACTACAGATCCTACAGACATAATCAAGACAAGAAAACGATATTATATCCAACTTTACGCCAATTAAGAATTCAGATAAAATATAAAAATTAATGAAACACAACCTCAAACTAACAAAGATGAATAAAATATATGAATAATTCTATATATATTATGTGTTTTAAAATTATAATTTAAAAACTTCTCCCGCAAAATTCCAGGCTTATATAGTTTCCCTAGTGAATTCTTTTAAAGACCTGAGGTATAAATAACATCAATCTTACACAAATTCTTAAGAAAAAAGGGAGTATTTATCAATTTATTTTTCTAGGCCACAATAATTTTGATACCAAAACATGATAAGCATTGTAAGACAAAAAAAATCATAAGTGTATCCCTCTAAACATAGACACAAAATTCTAAATGAAATATTATCAAATTGAATCCATCCATATTTAAGAAAAAGATGATCACAGCATGTTGACTTTTTTCCAGGATGCAGGATTATTTTAAGGAGTCAATCAGTGATCAATGTAACTCCCCAAATTAACGTAAGAGAAAAATATGAGCATCTCAAATTTGATAAAATTCCATTCCCTTTCATGACTAAAACCTCCAATTAGGCATAAGAATTTGGATTAGAAGAGAGCTTGGTAAATCTAAAGAAGAGTATCCATAGAATCTATAGCAAATTTCAAATTTAACAGTGAAATATTGAAAGCTATACCTCTTAAACTCTGAGATTACAACAAGGTTCCCTGCTATAAATCTTTCTATTCAACATTATTCTGGAGTTACTAGACAGTGCAATAAGGCAAGAATAAAAAAGATAAAGACCTATAATACAAAAAATAAAACTGTCATTATGTACATAGATAATAGATTATATGTACATAGAAAATTCACAGTATCTACAAAATAAAGCTATTAAGTTAATTTAGCAATGCACTAGACACAGGGCCAATATTCAAAGATCATTTTTATTCCCATACATTAGGAAAATAATTTGAAAATTAAATTAAATAACTAATATTAATTATAACAATAGCAACAAAACACAAAACACTCAGAAATAAATGTAACAAAAGATACATGAGACTTCTAAAAACTATAAAATAATTGAGAGCCATGTAAATATTCTAAAAAAGATACAGTAATATACCAAGCTAACAGATGGAAGCTTCCATACTATAAAGCTGTTAATTCTTCTCAAATTGATTATAGATTCAATGTCATCCCAACTAAAACCATAAAAGGTTCTTTATAGAAACTAACAAGTTTTCTTTTACAAATATATATGTTATTTCAAAATACTGAGAATTTTACAAGCAATAAAGTTGGAGGATTTTAACTATTAGATGTCATGATATTATAAATTTTTGGTAATTTAGAAAATATTACATTTTTGCACACATGAACAAATAGACTAATGGAATAAAACAAAGAGACCAGAAGCAGACAAATGCATATATGGTGACTTGATTTATGATGAAGATGACACTTCAGCATGGTGGGAAGAAAAATGCTTTTTTTTTTCATCAAATGATGTGGGATCAAATTGATATTCTTACAGAAAAATGAACTTAATCTCTGTCTCACACCAAATATAAATAAAGTGAAGATTAAAAAGTGAGCAGTAAATAATAAAGCTTCTAGAAGATAATAAGGTAGAATTTTATCATAGCTTTGGAGTAGGCAAAGGTTTATTAAACAGAACACAAAAAAGTACTAAATATAAAGAACATAATTGAAAACTGGATGGCAACAATCAAATCGAAAAATGCCAAAGAAATCCAAGTGGCAAATAAATATAAAACAGAATGCACAGCTCATTAGTCACATAAGTTTATTAAAACTGTGCCTTCATCAAGATGGCTAGATTAAAAAAAATAACCATACCAAATGCTGGCAAGGATGCAGAATTATAACTCTTATGCACTGAGAGGGGGAATTTGTGAAACTATCTTGGCAAACTGTTAAACACAACTAAAGCTGAATATATTCATGCCCTGTGCCTCATGATTCCACTGAAAGTATATTTCTAATAGGTATGTACTAATGTGTACTAAGAAACCCGTGCAAGAAGGATAAGAACAACACTATTTGCAGTTGAAATGAGACAAACCAACCCAAGAACCCATCAATTGGAGATCATATAAATAAATTGAAACCTAACTAATCCATGGAATACTATACAGCAGTGAGAATGAACCACCACTAAACATAACAGCATGGATACATTTCACAAACATAATGGTGAGTGAAAGAAATCAGACACAGAGGACAAACAGTAGTATTCCACATACACAAAGTTCAAAGCAGACAAAACGAACTGATAACCACAGAAATGAGACTGTGACTGGAAGTAAGCATGAGAGGGACTCTGCTGTTTTTTTAATTGGTGTGGTAGTTACAAAAGTGTGTTAACTCTGAAAATTATCCAACTTTAGTGATCTGTCCAATTTTCTCTCTGTTTTTATAATTCATTAAAAATAATTACTTTAAAAATTGAGGGCTTTTAAAAATGGAAACAAGTTTTAGATTTCCATCAGTGTTTTTAGAGCAATTTCTCACAGATGGGGAAACTGTCATCTTCTAGCTATGCAGGATTTTTTCTTTCCCTGTGAAATGTGAAAATTTTAAACAAGAACAAAAAAAATCAGTTTTGCCTAAGGCAAATAAATGAAAATCCTTGGGGTAGAGTTGCTGAAAGTAAAGTGCGCATTTTCTCCATGTGAATCACAATGAAAAGACAGAATTCATTTCTTCTTAAAATTGGCTAAAATTCTAATTTCACTAACTTTATGATGTGACAATGCTGTGACATCACTACTTATGCCAGTGCAATATCAGACAGATTTAGAGAGAAAAAAAAAACTAATCTTTTTAAACTTATTTATTCCATCCCATTCCTAAATAAACACATACACACACATCTTACATAGAGCCTCCTTTCCCTGCCTATAAGATACCAACTCTTAATTATTTACATTTTTAAGTTTTCAAATGGACATGCATATATATTTGGAGCTGTAAAGTTTTTGTGAGTTGTATAACTCCAACTTAGCAAATATTGATCAGCCTCTTTAAAAGATATAGCATTATGGAATTCTAATAAACTGACGATGAGCTAACTTAATGTCTCCATCT
Source organism: Macaca mulatta (assembly GCF_049350105.2). Lineage (NCBI taxonomy): Eukaryota > Metazoa > Chordata > Mammalia > Primates > Cercopithecidae > Macaca > Macaca mulatta. The sequence continues at coordinate 84,920,765 of NC_133412.1, forward strand.
CAGTCCGCATATGTATAGATAGAAGCAAACATATGCATATTACAGACATGCTTCAGTAAAACTGGGCAGTTTATCTTGAATAATTCATTGTTTGTGGAACTGGTAATTGGAATTAAATTTAAGCTCCATCTTTCCAGCACTGAACAGTATTTGAAAATAGAAAACTGAACACATCAATCTGTTGTTTCCTCTCCAGGATGTCATCAGGCATATCCACTGGCAAGCTGCATAAGCAATAGTGTCACAGCATAGGACAACCGAAACACTGACAGGTACTTCCAGGCACAGCACTGATGAGGTCAAATACCCCTAAACCTGCCTTGTTTGCTGATCTTTTAATCGGATTCAACTTGACTGTGGCCACAGCACAAGGCTTTCTGACAGTATGTGACAGCATATGACAGCAAAATATTTTGATTTTTCACCATTTGATGATATTTCAGATCTCTTGCAGCCCTTTGTAAACTAGCACAGTGTTTTATGGAAAATGGTACCGGCAGTTAATTGCCTTGGATGCTTGCATGGTCTCTTTTGGATTCCAGCTGAATCCTAAGTTAGTGACTGAATCCTACGTTTCAAGAGTAATAGGCCTTGTAGACCATCAGTGACCCCTAGTACCTTGCTTAAGAATAGAAGGAAAAAAAATACAACCGTGAACTCACAAGCCTAGCACCTGAAGTTGACTGAGGCTCCGGGGAAGTGTGAATGTCTTCTCACCTTTTAAGCTTCTTCCCAACAATTGCAAAAGGGATTTCTTGGATACAAAAAAACAAAAATAAACAGACAAAAAAAAAAAAAACAGAAAAAAATCCTATGATCAAACATATCAACCTTTTATTTAGACTCTTTTTATAAATTCTTTTCTTTCTAACCTCTGCATTGATTCTTGGGGGATTCAGCTAACAATGACTCGGGCAGAAGAAAACAGAAAAAAATCCACTGAAAAACTCTTTTTAATAAGCTCATTATAAACCCTTAAGCATTTCAAGCCAGCCTTTTCCTATCAGATTACAAGATTTGAAACCTAAAGAAAACAAAATTAAAATTGCATTAAACTTTCATTATCATTGAAATTATTTTCTAATTTAAATTCAACCTTTTTTAAGTTGATATATTTAATTGTTCTAAAATAAACCAGATACAGCCTCTGTGGCTTCCCATTGGGCTTGGAATAATGTCCAAAAGTCCACCTTCGATGTCCTATTTTTCTTCTCTTCCTGCTCACTCTGGTCAAGCTACACTGGCTTCTTTTGCCTTGAGCACACCAAGCTCTTCACTGCTGAAGGGCTCTGCACTTGTCCTTCCCTCTATCTTGAAAGCCTACTCCTAGCCCTTATCTGGGCAGAACTTGACTCTCTGCATCCACTCTGCCCTTCTTAATCACCCTGACTGATATTTCTCAACCCCATCCCAACCCCTATCAGGCACTCTCGTAATGCCGTTTCATATTCTAATGCTATTCTGCCTTATATATACTTGCTTTTCCTAGTAGGATATCATAAACTCCTTGGCACTGAAGACCTTTCTGCCTTCTTTACTTCATATACCCGGCACCTAGAACACTGTTTAGGCATAGTCAATATTCACCAAATAAAGACCCAAGAATTTATTTCATTATATTTTGAGACAAACGGAGTGAATGCAATCTGTATTGATACAGACTAAAATGATTATCAGCTATAGTTGCAACTTTGAGGTAAACAGCTTTAGTGGTGGTTTTAGGTGACCATAACCATGCAGGTTGTTGCTGAATTCAGTGTTGTTTTTTTTTTTCCAGTTAGATGTCTGATGCATCAGAAGACAGTTATAAGATCTCACTTCATTCAGATACTAATATAAGACCACTTTCAAGTATAGAATAGACAATAGTGATAACTTAGGACTTCATGCAATGAACTTACCTCACTAAGAATTCAGGAGGATTGGAAGAAGGCAGAATATAATTATCCATTACAGAAATGGACTACTTAAGTTGGTCACCATTACTCCTATGAAGAGGCTTGAACGGACCTTGAAGTGTCATGGCCTCCATTGTATTTTTCACATTTCATGTGGTCTCCTAATTAGCCTCTGTCTTGACTCCCTGGATACAAGAAGTTTTTTCAAAAGTACTTTCTCTAAAGCTCCACACAAAATAGAATTACTGAAATAGAAGCAGTAGAATACAAAATGACCTCTGTGACCTGATATTTGGTATGCTCAGGACACCAGGCTGAAGAAGATGACAATGGTAAATAAGTGCAAATCACAAAGCGTAGGGGTGTGACAGGTGAGGATTGATTCAAGAGCTACTGTTTCAGAGGCAGAAAAGAATTTCCTTCCCTCCCTCTTTCTTCCTTCCCTCCCTCCTTTCTTTTCCTTTCCTCTTCCTTCCTTCCTTCCTTCCTTCCTTCCTTCCTTCCTTTCTTCCTTCCTTCTTTCCTTCCCTCCTTCCTTTCTTCCTTCCTTTCTGCCTGCCTTCCTGCTTTTCTTCTCCTTTGCCTTCTTCCTCTTCTTCTTTTCTTAAATGCTGACTTGCTGGGGAACTGTACATAAATAATTTGCATCTCACCCTGCTTCCTCTCCTTTGTACTATGACAAGAGTAGTGCCAGTCAGATAAACAAAAACAAAACAGAGAAACCAAAACACACACACACACACACACGAGATAAGTTAGGGTTAATTTAGCATGAAATGCTTCTTACCATGTGTTAATCCAATCAGACATTGCTATCCAGAAATACCTGAGACTGGGTAATTTATAAAGAAAAAAGGTTTAATTGGCTCATGGTCCTGCAGGCTGTACAGGAAGCATAGTGGCTTCTGCTTTGGGAGAGGCCTCAAGAAGCTTCTAATCATGGCTAAAAGCAAAGGGGGAGTGAGGTGTTTCACATGATGGGAACAGGAGCCAGAGAGAGGAGGAGGGAGGTGCTGCACTTTTAATCAACCTTATCTCGTGAGAACTCACTCAATGTCATGAGAATAGCACCAAGTGCAGGGTGCTAAGCAGTCATGAGAAAACCACCTGCCATGATCCAATCACCTCTCATTAGTCCCACCTCCAACACTGGAAATTACAATTCAACATGAGATTCAGACAGAGACACCTATCCAAACTGTATCACACCACTCAAGTGTCATGAGTTATGAACATTAAAAACACTGTACAAAACAGTCAAGTTGTTTTCTAAAGCCTCAGCTATAGAAGTTTTAAAGTTCTTTTTTCTTTCTACCAGTGGCGAAATACATTTCTTGAACTGGCGCCATTGTTGAGAAGCCATGGAGCCATCTTGCATAAATCAGATCATGGTTCTGCTAATTCTTGGTTGTACGACCTTGGCTAGTAACCAACTCTCAGTGCTTTGATTTCTTATTTCATGAAGCGGGAATCATAGTGCCCAACGAATGTAGTAGATGTGATTGAAGCATTTAATGCAACAATACGTAAAGCTCTCAGAACAGAGCTGGCATGTCGGAAATACTCAATAAATATTACCTAATGTTATTCTTCTTCAGATAAGTCAAAATCATAAGCAGTGCTTGATCTCATTCTCAATCTGCACCATCATGGGTAATTACAAGGTTAACATGATTGGTGTAGATTTATACATATAATTAATTACCCACAATATAGTAGAAAGGGTATCATTTTACAGTCAGACTGATGCAATTCAAATCTCTGCTCAAGTATTTAATATTTAATGTAGTTTTATGAACTTGTGAAAGTTTTTTCACAAGTCTCAATGTTATCTACAAAGCAGAGATAAAGTTGTTTTGAAATAATGCATGTACAGTACCTAGCCCAGTGTTTGGCATCTAGAAAAACACAATATTGAAGTTAGTTAGTATTCTCTAGATGGCAATTATCTGAACAGAATTATACTTCCTCTTTAAGTGTCTACTTAAGTAAAATGAGGTAAATAATTTACACTTTAAAAAGATAGTGTGCTGGCAGTCCTATAAATGATTCTTCATGACAATGTAAATCTTATAATCTATTGATTTTGTAACTTTTTTCTGAAGGCATTAATTCTTACATATCATGTATTTCCTGAGCACCAGTGTATGCTGGTACTCCAGTTAATTTGTATTGGCATAGATAAGCATAACATCTCATTCAGCCCTTCATCAGTATTTAATGAGCATCGTGTATGGGTATGTGCTATGCAGACAATAAATGTATAGAAACATGAGTGCTTACAATCTTTTTGTAGAAATAAGGCATAAGCAGCTAGCAAGTTAAATAAAAACTGGTCTGAACTGTATTAGTTCAAAATAACAGCAAAGGAGCACTTCCTCAGGGCAGGAGAAGTAAAGAGTAGAGATGGAAAGGAATGAGAATTCAAATGGAGGACATCCTCTGAGTGAGCTGGAGAGAACTTAGTTGGAGGACAGTGAACTGAGCTCTAGGCACAAGCCCTGGTGGGGGGACAATTGTGTAGGGAAAATACAGATGGAGGAAATAATGTCAACCAAGGCAAGAGCTGAGTAAACCCTAGGCGTGGTCCCAGAGCAATAGATATCCTGAGTTAGTGGATGACCAGGAAGGTAAATGGGAACGTGGAGCCATCTGGGAAAAGGCTGTGAATCTTGGATTAAGAAGTCTGACTTTCTACTCAACAGGCAGTAAAGTCACTCAAAATTTTGGACAGAGAATGAAATGGATTAAACAGGGCATGGATTAGATAAGTCTGGCTTCAGCAAAAAGATTAGACTTGAGGCAGGAGCAGCTAGAATTCAGAAGGTGTTTAAGATGTCATTTTAGTAGTGTAGAGATATCTAGTTGGAAAAAAAAAGTCAGGGTTAAAACCATCTTAGAGAACAATAACCAATAACCAGTAATTAGGAATTTATTAGATAATTGAGGACTTGGAGGACAAAAAAGGCAAGGAATAAACAGGACTAGTGAGAGGACAACATGGAGAAAAACACTAATCTTACCATGGGAGCAGGACCGTGGAAATGCTGGCTGCCTTTGAAGGAAAGACCGTCGTTTACTGGAGCACTTGCTTCTTTCTCTACATATCTTGTTGACACATCCAGTTACCTCGCTTCATTCCAACTCTTAAAGAAGTAGAATTTTACCTTCCTTATGATGAAACCTCAACAATTGTTACTTGTACAGAGTAGGCTCATAATTTTTTTTTTTTTTTTTGATGGATTGGAAGAAGGAAGAAAGAGGAGAGGAAAAAGTTGTGTCAAGAAAAAAGGGCTGATTTCACGTGGAAGTCACGAAAACTAGGCTTAAGAATTGAGATTACAGATGTTAATTAGAAGGGAAGTGGTGATGTTAAGGAATCTTACATCAATGGTAGAGGTATGAGTGAGTCTGTAAGGTAATCAGAGAAAGGAGCAAGCTACAGCAGATACTGATGACTCATTCTGGTAGTGAAAAGAATAGAAAAATAGACTAGCAATTAGAAAAGCTCATAGATGAAAATTGCAGTTTTCTTTTTATTTCTAGTAAAAAGGAAATATGGATGTAATTAATAGCAGAAATCTGGTGAGAGGAGGATACTTAAGAAAGTATAAAGGGACAATTTTGTACCACAGATCGTTTTAGAAAAGAAAAGAACCACCGATTTCTCTAAGACAGAAAATAATTTAAAAATCTGTCTCTCTGATAGATTCAGAAAGAAAGAGAGCTGTTTGGTGGTTAAAAAAGAAGAAATGTATTCATATAAAGCCTAATACATTCAATAAAGAATTATGTGATGATTGCAGTTCATAGGTACTTATTAAAGTGGTATGGATTAGCATAAGCAGAAGTTATCAATTGATTGAGGTACATTACTTGGAAACAGTGCCAACTCATGTCTTTGAAGCTCAGGCCAAAACCGGCAGCCCCAGTTCTGAAGAGCTGCCCCGTGCATTTACCTTAATTGGCTATTGCCCAATAAAACAATAGCTGTCATAACCCTCCATCATAATTTCAATCAAAAATCATGGTAGCTTTTAGGAGTGAAAACAATGTAAGCTGGATTAGTAGTAGTAGTGATCAGTCAGACACATTTAACAAGGTTTTGGTTAACTGGTAGTGTTAATAAATAACCAAGTCTGTAGTCCTTAGCCACTTGGCAAAATACAGTTTGACAAAGATCATTCATCTTCTGTTGATTCTGAATATAAATTGTATGCAAATATAGTGACCTAGGTAGTAAGAAGCCATCATATTCAGGGAAGTTGGGCAGAGGAGGAAGTTGGTTGTTTCTCTATGGCCTAGCACAAGGAAGCAGCTATGGAAGTGAGGATCGAGAAGCCACAATAAGGCCAGAGTTAAACTTCAACTCAATCAAGACAAGAACAGTGGGAAGGTGCCATTTGTCCACATGGGCAAAAAGACCATTATCTTGGAATCAGGATCTCAGGTGGGAAGCTGACATAAAGCTTAGGGCTCTATGCAAAAAGCTTGTGGCCTAGAAATCAGACTATTAAAGCACTGATTCATAATTGCAGGCAGCAAGAGCCCTGCAAGGCGCCTCTATAACAGACCTAAGACTTGAGCAACAATAATGCCAACAAAAATAGTACCTTAGATGAGCACAGTGCTTCATGCTTATAAACGCCTGTCATATACACTATATCATTCCAGGCTTTTATAGCAAAGCCAGAGGGTTAGATGACTCATATCCACAAAGTGAATTTGGCAGATAAAATCAGGACCTGGGGCTTCCATTTTATTCATTCATTAATCCACTTATTCAATCAATTTAATTTTGCTCAACCTTATACCTAAGGGCTTGGTAAGCCTGGGGCACCTGTATCTGAGTGCTGGCTGAGTTCCCAGGTAAGAAGGAAATAGGTACACTTGGGAAGTGGGAGCAGGGGACATTAGGTGTCAAGGACTAAGGCAATTCATGGTATGCTTGTGGTTCCACCTCATTTATGTAGGCTTATATCTTTTTAAATTTATGAGCAATTTTTAAGATTTGGTAAATCCTACCACTGGATAATAAACTCGAGTATATAAATATACGATTTGAATACTTTTAACTTTATGAACGTATTAGTGTAGGTTAGAAATTCAGGGGAAAAAAAAACAAAAAAAACCCTACCAGATGAATTCTCCTCTACTCCCAGGTAAAATGGAAAGAACTGTCCACTAATTTCCTGTAAGTTACATAAAATTGTCTGTTGTTGTTATAATTCTGTAGGCATCACACTCCTCTAGTATCATGATGTATGGAGCAATTGTCTGGTAGGGGCTGATGGGATGTAAATGAAACTAATTAAGGAAATGTCAAACATAATTAATAAAACAGGTTTAAGTTGCAAAAGCCCTGTCAGTGGAATGAATGGGGAAGAGCACCACTTGCCCATTGTTGGGTGCACTCTCTCCCCTCTTCCCTCTGCTCTCCAGGCTTTATTTAGCACTGTTCAATTAGATCCTGGAAAGCTACTTGAAGCTCACTTTTCTGCCTCACCTTCTCTTAGCTTGATCCCACAGAGAGGGAGGAATATAAATTTGCCTGTCGACTTGCAGCTTGGAAAAAATTAATTGCCAACTCCTCATCTTTTCCAAGTACTACAGGACATTAACATAACCAATTTGCTTGAACTCCTCACTGGCTGCCTAATAGAGCATCTGACCAGCTGATAAAACCAGGGTGTTGCTGATGCTACCTTGTTATCATTAGCATTTTCATAATATCCAAATATTACAGTGGCATGATTCAAGGGCTCCATTTATTATTGATAAGAACAAAAAAGCAGGGGCAGGGGTGGGAGTCATCGAAAATAACAAAGCGGGTGAGCGACCTATAATTATGGCAAGCAAATTAAGGTATATGGTAGAGTCAGTTACATTTGCCTAGGAGTAATGATGCCCGAGACCTTTTTCTTCCCCGGGGACTGGAAAAATAATGGATTCCCTTGCAGCTGCAGATGGGGTAGGAGAATGCTGTCATCAGGACAATGTTTACATAAGTTAGGCCGAGCGTGTGGCTGTGAGCCCTGCCTGCAGTGTTTGAGTCAGCTCCAATCATTTCAGTCACTGAAGCATAAGTCACTCAGAAACCCACTGGTTTCCGGGAGGGGTGGGTCACAGGAGCAGGAGCCAGGGAGAAGATCCTTGTTGGAAAGTCAACAACTGCATTTGTAAGGAGCATTTCAAGCTCCTTCAGTTCTCAGACAAGGGTGATAACCTTGAAAATCAGAGGCCAATCAGTTTTTAAGTGAAAAGATAAAGATGAAATGTGGTTTCTGTTAAGTTACAGACCTCCTCGCATCCTCACTCTGGGGTATTTCAATTCAGTTCTTGTATGCATGCACACACACATGCACACACACAAGAGCTGTGCAGGTATTTAATGTCATTTAACAAATATTAATTGAGCATCTACACTTACTGGACCCAGTAGCAGGACAAAGAAGAATAAGATACAGTTCACATTCTCAAGAATCTTAAAAAGTCAATTTTGAATTCAAATGAGTTAAAAAAAAACACACAGAGGTTTTATTGGTAAGCAAATTTCTCTCAACAAAAGCCGTTTATGACAGACACATTAAGGCTTGATATGTATCCACTAAATCAGAAAACAATTTCAAAAAATAACAATAATTAAGCAAACACTGGTAATAGCACGAAAGGTATGTGTTTGCTTTCAGTAAAATGTTAATAGCCATTATTTGTTCTACTTGGTAAAGAACTCACAGGAGCCTATCCTGTTATGCCAGAGAAGCAAACAGGTGCTCTAACGCTAAGGGGGTCAGGCCAAGCAGACACAGACTCAGCCTGAAGAGGAGGCCATTGGCCATATTTAAGATGGTAATGGATCATAACATGATGAATTTCAAAAATCTATAGTGATTGGGAGGAGGAGAAGAATATCAACAAGTGTTATTTATGTGGCACATAAACAGATAAACATGTTGATTATATTGTTCCTTCAATACTTTTTATGTTTAAAATTTTCTGACATCAAAAATCTAGGGGGAGAACTATTCTGATCTATGTAAGGTGATTGATTATGTAATTTAGCAATGATTACATCATGGACTAGTTAGGTAAGGTCCATTTTGATTTAATCTGATGAATCTGAAAGGCCTAGATTTCGGCGCTAAGAATTAGGACAAGTGTCATGCCCCAAACTTTTTTTCTCTCTCTCTAAAAGATTGTCTTTATTAAACATTGAAAATATTTTTAAAATGGTACACAACATAAGGAATAATAATATGCCCAAATCAGTGCAGGAAATAGAAAACTAGGACATTGCCATTGCCTTGGAGTCCCTTATGTGTCTTTAGTCAATTGCACCCATTCCCAGGCCTGTCAGGGGTAATCAAAATTCTGAATTCTGAACTTTGTCTTTTCCCTGTCATTTAGTTTTCACATATATGTTTGTGACCTTGATGGTGTAGTGTTTGCTTTGGGTATTTTGAACTTAGTATTAATGGGAATCATGTGTGCAGTTTGTTGTTGTTGGGTGTTTTTTTTTTTTTTTTTTTGCTTAAAATTATAATCTTAGACTATTCCATATTATTCCGCATATAGAATATACATGTAACTCATTTATTATAAGTGTTATAATATTCCATTGTATGATTTAATATTCTATTGTGTGACTGTAACACATAATATATATCCACTCCTTTTTTGATAGACATTGATGTTATTTTCAGCTTATATATATATTTTTTTTTTCAGCATGTGTGTGTGTGTGTGTGTGTGTGTGTGTGTGTATGCCTTTGGTATACGCACCTAAAAGAGGAATAGAAGAACTATGAGTATGCAAGTGGGACTTTATTTTATAATGCCAAATTATTTTCCAAAGGTTGTGTATCAGTGTACAAGCTCAAAGTTTTTATTTGGTCCTACTAATGTACATTCTAGCTAACATTTGCTCTTATCAGACTTTTAAATTATTGCTAATCTAATGTTAAAATGATCTCCTTATGATTCTAATTTGCATTGCCTCATTTACCCATAAAGTTGGACACTGTTTCATGGGTATATTGACCATTCAAACATCACTTGTTTTTTGAAATGGCATTCATCTACTACACTGTGATTTACTTGTTAATTTCAAGGAATTAAATGTGTGTGTGTGTGTGTGTGTGTGTGTGTGTGTGTGTGTGTGTAAGTTTCTGGTTTGTGTTTTCACTCTTTTATATCTATTTTGATGAATCTGTTTTTAATTTTAATCATATCAAATTGATAATCTCTCATTTTACAGTTTGCATTTTCAGTGTAATGTTTAAGAAAACTTAATTTACTTGGAGACATAAAAATTTGCCATTTTTAATTAGGCACAGTGGCTCGTGCCTGTAATATCAGCACTTTGGGAGGATGAGGCAGGTGGAACACTTGCATATGCCCAGGAGTTTGAGACCAGCCTGGGAAACATGGCAAAACCCCATCTCTACAAAAAAAAAATCCTTTTATTTTTCTTTTTAAAATTTGTTTCACTTTGCTCTTTACTTATGGAAAATACAGAATTAATTTTTTTCTAGTATGTTTTATTTTATTTGTATAATCAACTTTTCTTAGAGTATTTATTGAAAAGTCCAACTTTACCTGACTAATGTGCCATGACATTTCTGTTACTCATTGTACATATGTATCTATATCCACATGCAATATAATGAATTTTGGGCTCTGTCTTACATCATGAATAAAAAATAACTCAAAATGAATTAAAGACCATTAAATGCAAAACTCTTAGAAAAATCACAGGTATACATTTTCTTGACTTTGAATTAGTAAAAAATGTCTTAGATGTAGCTAAAATACACGCAAAGAAAAAGATAGCTACATAGAGTTTCAAAAAATTTTTGCGTTAAAAGACACTTTAAAAAGTGAAAAGACAACTCACAGGATGAGACAAAGTGTTTCCAAATAATATATTTGATAAGGGACTTGTTTTCAGAATATTTTAAAAACTGTTACAATTCACAATAAAAAGACAATCCAAATAAAAAATGAGCAAAGGATCTGAATACACATTACTCCAAAGACATACAAATAGTCAACAAGCACACGAAAATATGTTCAACATCATGAGTCATTAGGCAAATGCAAATCTAAATCACCATGAGATACTACTTTGCACCTAGTAAAATGGCTGTAACCAAAAAACAGATCATAGCAAGTGTTTGTAAGAATGTGGAGAAACTGGAACGCATGTGTATTGCTTGTGGGAATGTAAATGGCCCAGCCATTGCAGAAAGCAATTTAGTGGTTCCTCAAAAAGTTAAACATAGACCTATCATGTGATCCATTGATTCCATTGCTAGATGTATGCCCAAGAAAATTTTAAAAATGACCATATACATGAATGTGAAGAGTAGCATTGATTCATAATAGCCACATAGTAGAAACAACTCAAGTGTCAGTCCACTAATTAAAGGATTAACAAAATATGATATACTCTTACAATAAAATATTATTCAACCATAAAAAAGAATGAAATACTACTATACTCTACAATGTGGAGAACCTTGAAAACACATGATAAGAGAAAGAAGTCAGAGAGAAAAGACAACATATTGAATGTGTCCATTTAATTTAAAATGTCAAGAATAGGCAAATCCACAAACAGAAAGTAGATGAGAATTTACAAGAACTGGACAAAGGAAGAATGGATAGTAACTACTGATGAATGAGAGATCCTGTGTGATGGTTTGAAATCATTCTGGAGTTAGTGGTGATGATTGCACAAATTTATGAATATACTAAAAGCCACTAAATTGTACACTTTACAAAATGGTGAATTGTATGGTATGTGAATCGTATTTCAATGTTTTAAAAAGAGAAGAAAATAATTTTTGATTACTGGTACAGTAGTTCCCCTCTCCTTGCTCTTATTTCCGAGTATTTCTGGGCCGTTGGTGGACTTCTGATCTTCTGTTTAATATTCAGTTTGTTTTATATTCAGTTTGTTATTAAATATTCAGTTTCTTTTATATTCAGTTTGTTAAGTTCCAAGTAAAATATTATTGAGAATTTAAGTAGAATTCCTTTGAGTCTATTGATCAATGTGCATGGAATACGTATCCCCATGATAATCATTTCTCTAGCCCATTAACATATATCACTTACTTTATTGACAGCATCTTTAATGCCTTTCAATAAAATGTTTTAACTTTATCAATAAAGATCTCACAAATATATATTAGATATTTCCTTAGTACTCTGTATTTCTCAGGTTAATGTAGATAAAATCTTTTATACCTGTGTGCTGCCAGAATATAAAAATGCAATTGAGTTTTGTATGCTGATTTAGTAGGCAAGCTTGTTAAAAATACTTTTTGATTCTGAAAAATTATCTGCAGGTTACGAATAATTACAAGTTTTTTGATGGTAAATAAAACTTTTGGCTGAATTATTCATGCTTTTAATTTCGTTTTTTCTTGCCTTATTACACAAACTAGGAATTCTAGAACAATGGTGGTTATAAGCAGTAATCAACTAAGCCGACATCACTGATTTGTATTTTATACAGGAAAAATTTCAATATTTCACCAATTATTATAATATTTGTTATTGGTTTTACAACATACATTTATTAGAAACTCCTAAATTTATAGTTCTAATTTGTAGTCCTAATTTGTAGTTCACCAAAAGCTTTGTTTTTTTTTAAAGGTGTTAAATTGTATAAAATGATTTTCTTCCATCTATTAACATAGATGCTTTTTTTCTTTTCTAACCTCTAAACATGTATACTTTGATTTCCTACACTAAATTCAACTTGGTCATAATAACGATAGTATATTCGGTGGTTAGAGATGATCTTTAGCTAGATTTGAATTTGAGCTGTAGCCCTGTCTGTTATATTTAGCAAGATATTTACATTTTTATGTTTCAGATTTTTTATCTGTGAAAATGGAGATAACAGTATCTACCTCATAGGTTTGTTGGGAGGAACACACAATTAATATATTAAGGCACTTTCAGCAATGCCTAACACATAATAAGCACCAAAGAAGTGTTATATGCTATTACCGTTATTATTATTTTGAGATAGAAAATAATAACATATAACGAAAATATGAATGTAACAAACTGCATTCATTTAAAGGTAAGTTTTCGGCTGGGTGTGCTGGCTTACACTTGTAATCCCAGCACTTTGGGAGGCTGAGGTGGGTGGATCTCTTGAAGTCAGGAGTTCAAGACCAGCCTGGCCAACATGGTGAAACCCCAACTCTACTAAAAATACAAAAATTAGTTGGGTGTGTTGGTGTGCACCTGTAATCCCAGCTACTTGGAGGCTGATGCAGGAGAATCCCTTGAACCCAAGAGGCAGAGGTTGCAGTGAGCCAAGATCACACCATGACACTCCAGCCTTGTTGACAGAGCCGACTCTATCTCCCCCAACCCCCAAAATGGTGACTTTTGTTACATACACTGACATCATCTCCAAAAGATTTCTTCAGATTTTTAAATTGTTAGAACAATTTCCTTAGATATAATTTAGGTTTTATGTTTCTCTTAGAGTGATGTTATATTTTTCCAGGAATATTTACATTGCATCTATGCTCTCCAATTTATCCATATAAACTTGTTCATAATAATTTCTTATATTTAAATATCTGCAACAAAGAGATGTGATTTTTCTGATAGCAATCCTTCGCAATTCATTAAGACTTGTTTTACAGTCTAATACATATTTAATTTCCACAGGTGTTCAATATTTCCATGAGAGGATACCATATTCTACAGTCATTGGGTATAGTATTTTTATATATGCCCATTGGATGAAGATTTTTTTTTTTTTTTTTTTTTTTTTTTTGTTGAGGCAGAGTCTCGCTTTGTCGCCCAGACTGGAGTGCAGTGGCCGGATCTCAGCTCACTGCAAGCTCCGCCTCCCGGGTTCACGCCATTCTCCTGCCTCAGCCTCCCGAGTAGCTGGGACTACAGACGCCCGCCACCTCGCCCGGCTAGGTTTTTGTATTTTTTAGTAGAGACGGGGTTTCACCATGTTAGCCAGGATGATTTCGATCTCCTGACCTTGTGATCTGCCCGTCTCGGCCTCCCAAAGTGCTGGGATTACAGGCTTGAGCCACCGCGCCCGGCCCTGGATGAAGATTTTTTATTTGTGCTGTTTAGATTGTTTTTATACATAGCAGTTTTCTAAACATCAAATCTCCCAATAAAAAGATGAATGAGTTTGTTATTTCCTGTGGTACATGGAACATATGTTATAGAATCACTTCTTTGGGGCAATGTCAATATTTATCAGTATGTGAATAGTTTGATTATAATAAGGTTTTTAACCTGATATTTGGTTTGGTTTTTCTCTGATACTAATATAGCTATGCAATTTTTTTTTCTTTTTTCGAGTCAGCGTCTCGTTGTGTCACCCAGACTGGAGTGCAGTGGCATGATCTTGGCTCACTGTAACCTCCACCTCCTGGGTTCAAGCTATTCTCCTGCCTCAGCCTCCCAAGTAGCTGGAATTACAGGTACCTACCACCACACCCAGCTAATTTTTGTATTTTTAGTAGAGATGGGGTTTCACCATGTTGGCCAGGATGATCTCGAACTCCTGACTTCAGGTGATCCACCCAACTTGGCCTCCCAAAGTGCTGGGATTAAAAGCATGCGCTGGTGTACCCGGCCTAGCTATACAAACTTTATTTTCATTATTTTACTTCTGTCCTTCTGGATTCTGAAATTTAATTGTTTCTAATATTAATGGCATAGAGTTTGGATTTTTAATAAATCTGACAGTCTTTATATTTAAACTGAAGCACTGAATCTATTTGCAAATTTTTTTTGTTGCTATATTTAGATTTATTTCTACTTTTTAATTTGGAACACTATCCTTATCCTTTTCTTGCTTTGTATCTTTTCTTTCATTTCTTGTCTTCTTTTACATTGATTTAATATTTTTTTTTTTCATTTTCTCTATCAGATAAAAAGTTATACACAAAATTTCAATTCATTACTGGTTATCTTAGAAGTTTTGACATACATGCTTAAATTATCAAGGTGTAAATTCATCAGTGTATGTATTCAAACATCTTAAAACACTTTCCCTTAGATCACTTTCCTCTTAATTTTTATACTGTCCTTTAAAATATTTTAATCTTGTCTTTTAAATCCACAAATGATACATCAATGTATTTATTTTATCCATCTAACATTTATTTAAACTATAATATGTGTATTATAGGCATTTTCTATGCTCATTTCTTTTACATTTCACAATTTCCATCTGACTTTTTATTATCTGAAGAAATTCATTTTTTAGCATATTCTCTTGGACTTCTGCCTTTCATTTGGGCTGTTACGAAGTTAGTTGCCAACTTTATGGTTGCTCTTTTGAAAGTAATCTCTCTTTTCTTTGTGAATGCATTTAAGATTTTTATTTTATCTTTTATGTTCAGTAATTTCACTATGCTGTGTCCAACTTGCATTTTATTTTTCAACTATCTTACCTTCGACTTCCTGAATCTGTGAATTGGTATCTTTTAGCAGTTCTAGAGAATCAACAGCTTTTACTCCAGATATTGCCTCTCTCATTGATTCTCTCTTTTCCTTACAGCATTCAAATTATATCAGTTAGATCCTTTTAACTTTTCTCTGTTTTTAAATGTCTTTCTCATATCTCCCCTTCTCTATTTCTCTGGACTGTATTCTGTGTGCTTTCTTCAACTTTCTCTTCTTTTCAGTAATTCTCTCTTCATCTGTGTCTTATTTGGTATTAAACTGTCCTATCCAATATTAAGAGTAAATTCTGTCTTTAGCTTTGTCTTATCTGATATTTAATGGATATTCAACCCATTCAATTTTAATTTCACTTTCTGTATTTTTCATTTGATAAATAATATTTTGTTTGTTTTCAAATAGGCTAATTTATCTTATCATATAACCCCCTTTTCCATATTTTTAATCTTTTGTTTCTTTAAACATATTATACATATTTATTTTATAGTTTGTGGTTAACACTTTCAAGAAATAAAGACTTTTGAAATCTAATTCTACTCTTTAGCTCATGGAGCCAATGTTTTCTTGTGTTGTATGTGTATGCATGTGCATGTGTGTGTTTTTTACTGAAAACTCATATTTTTTGAAACTTTATCAGTAGAAATTTTTGAGGGCTGGTTTGACAGTGAAGCCTTCTAGAGAGAGGTTTTATTGGTTTTGTTTTATTTTGTTTTGGTTTGGTTTGATTTGGTTTGACTTTGTTTGGCAAGTTGCCTAAGGAAACCACACAGTCAGAAAAAACATTAAAAGAAATTATCAGCTTGAGATTATTTTTAGATAATTGAATATCACAAATTCATGCTTTAAGTCCACAAGAGGACCAGCTTATCAGTACAAATTCTATGGTGGAATATTTTTTCTGCTTCAGTGCTAAGATTTGAAAAGTAATTTTCCTTACTGACTACTGAGTGAGGAACATATATAGAAAATAATATTTCTTACTTACCTTAACAGTGAAGTGTAGGCCTATGGAGTCCCAGCCAGTATGTGAGTGTCTTATTAGACTCTCCCTCCTTGGTTGGACTCTAAGATTTGACTCTTGATTGCCAGACCCAATAAGTACCTACAATTTCAAATTCAAATTTCCCTGGTTTTGCACAAGCTTTCAAAACTGAAGGCCAGAATACTAATTTACTGTTTTGGACTTCAGTGAGATTGTAGCTTCTGAATATCCCTTATTTTCTTTTCAGTTTATAAAATTATGTTGCTGAAACACCAGGGATTTGGTCTAGATCCTGAAGCTCATTGCACAGAAAGCCAATCACTGAGACAGCAAGTATTGCCAAGGAAGAAGACTTTAATCAGGTGCTGCAACCTAGGAGTTGGGAGCTCAGTCTCAAATACATCTCCCTGACTGACTAAAATGAGGGTTTTATATAGCAGGGAAGAAATATAACAATGTGTAAGAAAATAAGAACTAGGAAGGGGCAAGTAGGCATCTAATGTGTGATCTGGTGAGCTTCAATTGTTTGATACTTTTTTTGAAAGGCTTAAATGTCTTTTCCTGAGGAGGGAACTCACATAAAACAGATACAAATTTCAAGCATTAACAGCAGAACATATTCTATGTTTATCCAAAAGAACACTCTATGGGAGTATTGGGCCAGTTTCAATTATTTAAGAAGACTTAATAAATGTGTGTTTCTGTATAATATTTTATATATATTTCACATGTAAAATATAACAAGTGTCTTTTATATATTAATATCATGTAACAAAACAACACAGATGATGTTATAATTTAAAAATCCAGTAACTGTCTGCAATATTACAAGAAGTCTCTTTCAAATGTTTTTATTTCAATCCTCCACGAATTTTTTTTCTTTTTTTGTTTTTGTTTTTGAGATGGAGTCTCACTCTGTAGCCTGGGCTAGAGTGCAGTGGTACGATCTAGGCTCACTACAACCTCCGCCTCCCAGGTTCAAGTGATTCTCTTGCCTTAGACTCCTGAGTAGCTGGGATTACAGGTGCCCACCACTACACCCAGCTAATTTTTTGTATTTTTAGTAGATACGGGGTTTCACCATATTGGCCAGGCTGATCTTGAACTCCTGACCTCATGATTCACCTGCCTTGACCTCCCAAACTGCTGGGATTACAGGCATGAGCCACTACACCCGGCCTCCTCCAAGAATTTCTAAAATTGAAGAAGAGAAGCTTCAATAACTACTCTAAGTAGCTCTTCTTAATGCAGGTAATTCTGAAACTAGTTAAATATTTTTAGAAAGTAGAGTATATAAATAAGGTAATATTTGTAATGGTATAGCACAGGACCTGACAAAACAGGAACTGATAGCTATCATCATCATCATCATTGTCATCTACATTTCAGTGCCTTCTCTCCTGATGTCTCAGCTTATTTTGTAAGTTCAAAAAAATATTCTGCATGTTACAGTTTCAATATCCAACATTCATTTGAGAAGCATTTAGAGAGATGTATTTTATACTTTTCTGTTAAACGAGAGAGTGCATAATACTTGTGGTAACTCTGTTGAGGAAAAACGTGTCTCTGATGGCGATTGAGGTACTTTGGATTAACACTAACTATGTTCTGTGTTTTGCTGTCAACATGTACTCTTCACCAGTGGAGTTTTATGGAGCAGAATTGCAGTTTAATAAGAGGCTCATTTGCAGGTACACATACCACCTATTGAGTAGCAGCTTTAGTTTTATAGTAGTCTGATTGGAGTCCTGTGGAGGTCTAGTCTTCTGTTAGCAGCTCTCTTTAATGGAAATGAATTGCATCCATTGTGACCCTCTTACTACACATTACCATGTTAATATAACCCCGATAAGAGACTTAACTCCACCACTTGCAGAAGCTTGTTTAGTTTCTTGAGCCGATGTATACATTGCATCATTTGAGAGTTTACTTCATCTTCTAGTATATACATATGGAGGTGGTGCCAAAAGGAATCTTCAGGTTAACTTTTTATCTTGTATTTGACCTGAAAGAAGCCTTAAAACTTTTTTGATGTGTAACTCATCTCTTTTTGTTTTTCCCTCTCTGCCTCATCTCACATGTATTACAAAATGTGAAATACTTGTAAAAGGAGAAATTCATTTCCACTAAATGTTTACTTTGGCTATAATCAAAATTGCTTAAACAAAGGCAATCATGTGTGTTGGGGGATCATTTAGCAAATTAAAAGGATTTTTAACTGTTAGGTAATATCTCAGCTTTTGAAATTATATCAATTATTGAATTGTTGATATTAAACCTTGTCAATTTATGACCATATAAATGTTTATTAATTTGCTTAAAATTAAGCAGTATAGACATTGTTGACTATTATATATGGAGAAACTCCATTTTTTTCTTACCTTCTCTTAAATGAAAAATTCTTTCAATATACCTACTGTATTAGTCTGTTTGTGTTTCTGTAAAGAAATACCTGAGGCTGTGTAATTCATTAAGAAAAGAGGTTTATTTTGGTTCATGGCTCAACAGACTTCTTCTAGTTTCTGCTTCTGGTAAGTCCTCTGGAACCTTATGATCATGGCAGAAGGCAAGGGGGAGACAGGAGTAGCACATGATGAGAGAGGGAGCAAGAGAAAGAGAAAGAAGAAGTGCCACATTCTTTTAAACAACAAGATCTCACGTGAACTCAGAGCAAGAAATCATTCATTACTGCAAGGACACCAAACCATTCATGAAGGATCTCTGTCTATGACCCAACGCTTCCTACCAGGCCTCACCTCCAACACTGGGGATGACATTTCAACATGAGATTTGGAGGGGACAAGCATCCAAACTATATCAACTATACAAAGTGTTCTTCCTTTAGAAAAAATTATGGTCCTTAAAATTATACCGAGGCTTTTCTAATAATGATGTTCTGACCTTATCCTATATTTCCAACCATTTATTATTCATGTCTAGCATCATGATGTCATGGCCAATTAGAGAGCTGAATTAGAAACACACCTGTTTTAAATAAGTGGTAAATATCAATCACCTAGTATAAGAATTGATGCTAAGGAGGATGTCTATTAAAATGGTGAATTTGGGGGAGTTTCAAGTGCTATTCAGTTTTGTGAATATCTATCTCTAATCCTTTGTAGTCTTTATGGAGCAAACTATCAAAAGAATTATATGAAAATCCAAGGGCTTTGACTGTGACTGGATATTTCAAAGATCTTATTTACTTTCAGCATAATTTACATACACACATAATACTTTAATGTTGGGATCCCCCCAAAACTGGTGAAGTAGATACTTGAATAGACAGGTTGGTATAGCAGGTAAGTAGATTTGCAGAGGGAAGGTGACATTGACAGAATACCCACCCACTACTTTCTTGTCTTTATATCAGATATTTGATATGTCTCGTCATAAGATGTTCTCAGGAATCCTACTCTCTGCCTCTCTTCATTGGTCTATCTGTCTGACAATTTTTCTACCAGTCTGTTAATCTATCTGCATGTATGCCCGTTTTCAGTGAGCTAAAGCTCAGAGAGGTTGAACCTTACTGTGAATCACCAGTGAGTAAAAGAACCAAAAATTTAAAGGCTTTTTTTTTCATACAGTAAAGATAAGCTCTTTCTACCTGCAGCATACTGTCTCTTCTTCTTAACTATGCTATTTTATTTTTCTAAGGATGAAAAACTGTCACGTTTTAGGAATAAAAATGAAAAATATAATCTGTAAATTACAGGGGAAAATTGAATTCAGAGCAATATGTGGGACTAGGCTTGAGCAAACCTAAAATGTAGTCCAAGCCTACCTCTTGTGCCTTCTACCTTTTTCTCAGGCTCTTCTCCTACATCCTTCTCTGGTCTTCAATGTCTTTTTTATTCTATCTCTTCTTATCTCCTATAACTCTTTCCTCTGAATTTAATTCAGTATTTATGTTACCCCGTGTCAGTTTATGCTTTATCTTCAATTGTGAAATAAAAAGTTGTTTCTGGGGCCAGGAACATCTGTCATGCCAAAAAGTAAGGAAGCACCTCCTCCCCAAAATTCCATAATGTTACAGGGACATCGAAGGGACACAGAAGCCACCTGAAGGAGCCCTTAGTGATCAAATTGAGCAATTTTGATCTAGCACAATAGCGCATGCCTGTAATCCCAGCAATTTGGGAGGCTGAAACGAGTGGATCACCTGAGGTCAGGAGTTCAAGACCAGCCTGGCCAACATGATGAAACCCTGCCTCTGCTAAAAATACAAAAATTTAGCCGGGCGTGGTGGCAGGTGCCTGTAATCCCAGCTACTCTGGAATCTGGGGCAGGAGAATCGCTTGAACCTGACAGGCAAAGGTTGTAGTGAGCCGAGATCGCGCCACTGCACTCCAGCCTGGGCAACAAGAGTGAAACGCTGTTTCAACAACAACAACAACAACAACAAGAGCAATTTGAACACAATACGTAAAGTAATACTGCATTATAACCCAAAGTATAAAATAAATACCTGAGTCTGTATGGATATAAGTAAATAATTTAATAAAAAAATAAACAGGGGCTGGGAAGAGAAAAATCACCCATAAAGAGGAATTCCAAATAATTTCTGTTGGAGCTCCATTCTCAAAAAAGTGGAGCATAATTCCCCGTTTCTCAAATATAGTCTTTCAAAGAGTTTACAAGGCAAATATGTGGGAAGTGATAGAGAGTAAGTTTACAAAGGAAAAACTTCACAGACCTTACCTCAGTCTGGTGATCAAGGTCAACATCAGCAGCAGTAAGTCTCATTCATAATATGTCCCCTTAGGCCGAGTGCGATGGCTCACGCCTGTAATCCCAGCACTTTGGGAGGCCAAAGTAGGTGGATCATGAGGTCAGGAGTTCAAGACCAGCCTGGCCAAGATGGTGAAACCCCGTCTCTACTAAAAATACAAAAAAGAAAAGAAAAAAAAATTAGCCAGGTGTGGTGGCAGGAGACTGTAATCCCAGCTACTCGGGAGGCTGAGGCAGGAGAATCACTTGAACCCAAGAGGCAGAGGTTGTAGTGATCGGAGATCATGCCACTGCACTCCAGCTTGGGTGACAGAGTGAGACTCCGTCTCAAAAAATAATAAATATGAATAATAATATGTACCCTTGATACAATGTGATGAAAATGACTTTTACCTTGTGGTCTCCCTCCCCAAAATGCATGACTCCTGTTTAATCATTTTTGTTTTGTCTTGTTTTTCTTTTTCATTTTTAACTTTTATATTAAGTTCAGGGGTACATGTGCAAGTTTGTTATATAGGTGCACTTGTGTTATGGGAGTTTGTTGTACAGATTATTTCATCACCCAGACATTAAGCCTAGTACTCATTATTCTTCCTCTTTCTCTTCCTCCTCCTATCCTCCACCTTCTGATACGCCCCAGTGTGTGTTGTTCCCCCACCATGTGTCCATGTTTTCTCATCATTTAGCTTCCACTTATAAGTGAGAACATGCAGTATTTGGTTGTCTGTTCCTGCATTAGTTTGCTAAGGATAAGAGCCTCCAGCTCCACCCATGTTCCTGCAAATGGCATGATCTCATTCTTTTTCATGGCTGCATAGTATTTCATGGTATATATGTACCACATTTTCTTTATCCGATCTACTATTGGTGAGCATTTAGGTTAATTCCATGTCTTTCCTATTGTTAATAGTGCTGCAATGAACATACATGTACATGTGTCTTTGTAATAGAATAATTTATATTCCTTTGGGTATCATAGTGGCATTGCTGTGTCGAAAGTTATTTCCATTTTTAGGTCTTTGAGGGATCCCCACAGTGCTTTCCAGAATGGTGGAACTAATTTACACTCCCACTAGCAGTGTTTAAGCATTCCTTTTTCTCTGCAACCTTGCCAGCATCTATTATTTTTTGACCTTTTAGTCATAGCCATTCTGACTGATATGAGATGGTATCTCATTGTTGTTTTCATTTGCATTTCTCTAATGATCAGTGATACTGACCTTTTTTTCATGTGATTGTTGGCCGCATGTATGTCTTCTTTTGAAAAGTGTCTGTTCGTGTCCTTTACCCATGGGGTTGCTTTTTCTTTGTAAACTTGTTTAAGTTCCTTATAGATACTGGATATTAGACCTTTGTCAGATACATAGTTTGCAAACTTTCATCATTGTTTTTCAAATCAGAAAAATTTCACTTAAGGGGCATCCTACAAAATATCTGTCCAGTAATTCTCAAATTTTCAAACTCATCAAAAACAAGAAAAGACTGACAAATTGTCATAACAAAAAGGATCCCATAGGAGACATGACAACTAAATGTAACTTGGCCTGCTGGATGGGATCCTGGGACAGAAGAAGGATATTAGGTAAAACTAAGAAAATAATAGTAATGTGTCAGTCTTGGTTCATTGATTGTTACATAAAGTGTTAATAATAGAGAAAACTAGGTACAAGTGTCTGAGAACTCTATGTACTATCTTCAAAGTTTTTTTCTGTTAATCTAAAAATGTTCTAAAAATAAAGTTTAATATATTTTAAAAAGAAAAGTAACAAAGAAAAGCAAAGTAGCTCCTGGGTAAAGGAATTATCTAGGGCACTGTGAGAGTGACCGAAGAAGTGTTTTGGAAGGAGTTTGTGGAGACAGACAGAGAGGTGGCATGGTAGGGAGTGGTACTACTGCCTGCTGGATTTGACAAGTCACTCTGTAATTTAAATGATGGGCTACCCAACCTAAGATTAGCCTGGGTTTTATATACACTTTATTTCTCTAACAGAAGATTTTGGTGATTTTGCAGGAAGGAAAGATAGATAGCTATAGTCCTTTTGACTATAGTTGACACAGAACCAAAACCTGGGAGGTGAAGGTTGCGGTGAGAGAGTGTTTTAAAGAAAAGGGCCAATGTCTCCACATTTAAAATGATGGAGCCAAAGTGTAGATGAGCTGATCATTTGGGATCTATTTATGGTGAGCCTGGCTTTCCTCAGAGCTAACTTCTCCACCTTAGATAGCCTTCTAGGATTGGCTAAACCCCAGAAAGCTAAAGACCCTCTGTGGACTTATATTCTAAGATCTCTAGTAACAAACGAGGATTGTAGAAGGAGTCTCTCTAAAGATTGCTAGTGGTTTACATTTATTTCCCTGAAGAAAAAGAGGGAGGAGGAATGGAAAATGAGGAGGAAAAGAGGAGAGGAGGAGAGGAAAGGAAGGAAGAGGGAGAAGAAGAGGGTGAAGGAGAGGGAAGGGAAGGAGGGGAGAGGAGAGAAGAGAAAGATAAATCACAGAACCAAAACCGTTTTAATGAAACTCACATGAAAGCTGCATTTTGCACATCTTAATATTTTAGTCCCAGTAGTCATTTTACGGCCACTGTCTGGTTCTGTTGTCAGGCATAGAAATGACCAGAGGGGCCGGGCGCGGTGGCTCAAGCCTATAATCCCAGCACTTTGGGAGGCCGAGACGGTTGGATCACGAGGTCAGGAGATCGAGACCATCCGGGCTAATACGGTGAAACCCCGTCTCTACTGAAAATACAAAAAACTAGCCGGGTGAGTTGGCGGGCGCCTGTAATCCCAGCTACTCGGGAGGCTGAGGCAGGAGAATGGCGTAAACCCGGGAGGCGGAGCTTGCAGTGAGCTGAGATCCGGCCACTGCACTCTAGCCTGGGTGACAGAGCGAGACTCCGTCTCAAAAAAAAAAAAAAAGAAAAAGAAAAAAAAAAAAAAAAAGAAATGACCAGAGGACCATGATAAAAGAGGAGCTTAGAAAAAAAGAAACGAAAGGCAGACTTAACTTGCTTTAGGATTTTTTTTTGTACATTTCCTCAGCAGTATTGTGCTGTGGAGAGCCAGGCAGAGGGCCTGCAGCTCACTGGTAGAAAGCAACATGTCACAGAAAATCAAGCACAGAGCAGTCCAGGCCCATGACTTCCACCATGCTTGGAAACAGAAGAACATCCTCTGTTTGTTACCTGCCTATGCACATAAAGAAAAGAGGACAGGGTGACAAGATCATGGTAAATCTTTCTATCTCTCTCCCTCTCTTCCTCTCTCTCTCTCTCCCCCCATCCCCTCTCATCAGCTTTCATTCTAATTAACCTGCTCCCCTCTCATTTCCCTCCCGTTCATTTCTGTCATCTCCATTTCACAGTATCACTTGCCCACTGAAAAGAGGCTCGACACATTCTATTTAGAAAGTGAGTGTCTCACTAGGGGTGACAAGTCTTTTTTTGAGGTCATTTATCTAATTGCTCTTTGCAGATAAGAATTAATTAGCCCGATTATTTTTCTTAGTTTTTGGATGGGTTCCCCACCTGAAGAGAAGAAATTCCTTGGTGTCAGTGATTAATTGCTCAGCCAGAAGCTTACTGCCTCGCATTTGTAATAAATGCCGACTAGCTCTTCAGGTCACATTAAGAACCAGGCAGGTTGTGGTATAATGTACAGGATAATAAAGCACTTGTATAAATAGGGGCAGCAGCATCTGATGTTGATTAAATATTTTAATACATCAAAGGGTGAAGGAGTCTCGAGATGCTGAAGGTAAAGAGTCCCCATTTGGGGCAACTTTTCTTTACCCTTCATGAGGGACAGAACATCTCCAGGATCCAAGACAGCAGGTGGCATTCCAGTATAGGGTTTGTCTAAAATGATCCCAATGATCCGTGGGGTTGTTATTATTGTTGTTCTTTGTTTTTGGCTATCTCTTTATTTTTCTGTCACAGAACAACTAAAAGTACAAGCACATTCAGATTCCAC
This sequence comes from Macaca mulatta, assembly GCF_049350105.2. Lineage (NCBI taxonomy): Eukaryota > Metazoa > Chordata > Mammalia > Primates > Cercopithecidae > Macaca > Macaca mulatta. Next base: position 84,945,820 of record NC_133412.1, read on the forward strand.
ATCACTTCTTTCCAGAAGAGAAAAAAGTGAACTTATTCTTAGTTGACTTTCAAATTAGATTTTTGAAAATATTATTGTGTGGTGGTAGTGTCTATGCGAAGTCCCCAGACCTCAAAATAAACCCATTAAATTCAAAGGTGAGCAAACCAAGATGTGATAAAAACCTGAAAATGTGAAATAAATCTGTAAAGAAGAAACTCAAACACAATAGTGAATTTACAGAGCAAGTCTTATACTCTGTGAAGAGTTCAATTGAAGAAAGAGTCAGGGTTTTAAAATAATCTGGCTAAGAGTACTGCTTCATTTTCCATGTTTATAGTAGAATTCTACAGATACAGATATTGTTGCCATTATCTTAAGGATAAAGAATAAAGGAAAAGAAGCCCCAAAGTAATTAAGGGCTTTATCAAAGGTCAGATTCTGTGAGCAAGTTGGGCAGAACCTGATCTTAAACTGGGCATGGTAGCTCATACTTGGCACCTCAACACTTTCCAGGGATCCCAAGATGGGAGGATTGCTTGAGCCCAAGAGTTAGAGACCAGCCTGAGCAACATAGTAAGACCCCATCTCTACAAAAAAAAAAAAATAATAAATTAGCCAGGCATGGGGGCTCACACCTGTAGTTCCGGCTACTTAGGAGGCTGAAGGTCAAGGTTGCAGCAAGGCATAATCATGCTCCTGCACTCCAATCTGAGTGACAGAGTGACACCCTGTCTCAAAATAAATAAATAGAGAAGCGTGCTTGTGATTTCCAGGCCAATTTGCTATGTTTTTGCTAACAACAAATATATGTAACTAAATGAAAAACTCATAAAGAAATTGGACAGAATTTGGCCAGGCTGGGTGGCTCACGCCTATAACCCCAGCACTTTGGGAGACCAAGGGGGAAGAGCACCTGAGATCAAGAGTTTGAGACCAGCCTGGCCAACATGGCGAAACCTGTCTCTACTAAAAATATACAAATTTATCTAGGTGTGGTGGTGGGCACCTGTAATCCCAGCTACTCAGGCGGCTGAGGCAGGAGAATCGCTTGAACCCAGGAGGCGGAGGTTGCAGTGAGCCAAGATTGCACCACTGCACTCCAGCCTGGATGACAGAGTGAGACTCTGTCTCAAAAAAAAAAAAAAAAAAAAAGTTGGACAGAATTTAATTTTGATTTGGTGATGAACAAGATATTATCAATCTGCCAGTGCCCTGTAGTGTTCATTAAGATAGAAATCTTGAATAAAAACAATTTCTGAATTAAAAGACTGTCCAAGTAAAGCAATACTTCCTCTAAAAGGAAGATCTCTATATACTAGATGATTTGATTTGGAAAAGAAGTGTTTTTTTTTCTGAAGATGATGCATAACATAGCATTTTCTCTTGCTAAGTGATATTATAGAAAAGAATCAAATGGAACAAGTTTTCTTCCCCTTTAGGGAGACTGAACAATGTAATTAAGAAGCTTGTATGATTACCTATCTAATAATTTTTGTATTCTATATTCTATCTTTCTCAGGTTGAAATTCACTAAAAAACAAGGACTTGTATGTAGTGGATCCTTAATAAGTATCTTATTTGCAAGTAAACAACTGAATTATTGAATAGATAAAGCTATTAAAAGTGACTGGACAATGGTAGCTTCTTTAGTATTTTAATTTCTTTTACCCATCTCTTAGCTCTAGGTCCTCTTCTCCTAAATTACATAGAAAAGAAACTATTGTTTCAGAAGGCCTCCAGTTTACCAATTTGTTTGAACACTTTATTGGGTACAATAATATTAACACTTGATGTCTGTCCTGTATGATTCAGATAACATAATAAGAAGATTCCTTCTGTGTCAAATGATGATATTCTATGAATCCTTTAATATGCCGAGGTCACTCACCTACCAATTTCAGATTACTTAGATCCATTTAGGGATATTTCCAATGCCATTTATCGGGTTTGCTTATCTTCAAGTGCCCAGTTTTATGCTGCTTTGTAAATCTCCCCATAATCTCTGAGCTCCTGAATAATTGTAAATAAGTGAGTTTTCTTCTTCAGCCACCTGTCAAGATTTCTAGGGCTCTTCTACAGAGTGAATGTTCATGTTTTCTTTCACTCTGTTTTTACAAAAATGATGAAATTAGCCAGCAAGCTGTTGAGCATAGATATTTCCTGCTGTATTCTCTTCCTCCTGGATTGTCGTAAGGGAATTGTGGGCAAAGGTGACATCGTTTACAGTTCGCATCAACATGTTTCAATTTGCCTTATTCTTTGGGAGAACTAACTGTTCTATGGTAATTCGAACTGGACATTTGTTCCATCATTTTTTTTTCCTTTTTAGTTTAAATTGATAATTTATTCAGAAGGCAGTATTCATAATGCCTGAATTCAAAATACAGGCAAATCTGTTATGGGTCTATAAAAACCAAAAGAATATGATTCAAAGAAATTTAGTGGTCAAAACTATGGAGTAGCTAATTTATTAAGCTAAAATTTTATGTAGAGTTTGAAGAAAAGCCATATTAGCAAAGCGCTATGTTTCTTTCTCTTGTGACTCTCTTCCCAATTCATTGCCTTTCCCCATTAAATTTCAAATAAGTTCTTAGGGAGGAAAAAAAGGAAAATCAGATTGAGCCAACTAGTGTGAAGCTTCAAATGGAGATAATAATAGTACCTACTTCAAAGGATTGGGATGATGATTAAATAAATTGTGCTAATAAAGTCCTTAGAAAAGCGTCTGATAGGCCAGGTGTGTTGGCACACACCTGTAATCCCAGCACTTTGGGAGGCCAAGTCAGGAGGATTACTTGAGCCCAGGAGTCTGAGACCAGCCTGGGTAATATGGCAAAATCTCGGTTCTAAAAAAAAAAATACAAAAACTAGCCAGGTGTAGTGGGTGTGCCTATAGTCCCAGCAATTTAGAAGGCTGAGAGGTGGGAGGATTGCTTGAGCCCAGGAGGTTGAGGATGTAGTGATCTAGGATCACCCACTGCACTCCAGCCTGGGGGACAGAGCCACGTCAAGAAAGAAAAAGAAAGAGAGAAAGAGAAAGAGAGAGAGAGAGAGAGAGAGAGAGAGAGAGAGAGAGAGAAAGAGAAAGAAAGACAGACAGACAGAAAGAAAGAAAGAGAAAGAAACAAAGAAAAACAGAGAAACAGAAAGAAAGAAAGAAAGAAAGAGAAAGAAACAAAGAAAAACAGAGAAACAGAAAGAAAGAAAGAAAGAAAGAAAGAAAGAAAGAAAGAAAGAAAGAAAGAAAGAAAGAAAGAAAGAAAGAAAGAGAAGAAAAAGAAAGAAAGAGAAGAAAAAGAAAGAGAAGAAAAAGCAAGCAAGAAAGGAAGGAAGGAAGGAAGGAAGGAAGGGAGAGTCTGGAGTTTATAACCACTATTTAGGCCTGTGTTAGAGAACAGTCAAGGAATCCTACAAACCACTCTTGCATTCACTCACTGAAACTACATGTCTTATGTGGAAACTAGATTTAATCTGTAAAGTGGATCATTTTGAACTTGTATTTTAAAATGGAAGTTAATTATGCACACTGTAACCAACTATCATATTTATATGGCTTGTCAAGAACTGTAAACCATATAAAAAGGGATTTTATTATCTCATCAAAAAGAAAAAAACTGTCAGACATCAACTATGTCATGAAGATGCAATAATACATTCTGGGGAGTCATAGTTTGGTAACTTGAAGCTTCATCCAGAAATATGGCAAAACACAATCTCTGCCCTCCTCCGTGCTGTGGCCTGAACATTTGTTACCTTCCCCAACCCCAGTTCATATCATTAAACTTAGTCCTCAATGTGATCTCATTGAGAGTTGAACCATTAATGAGGTGATTAGATCTTGACTTTTCCACCCTCATGAGTGAGCTTAGTGCACTTATAAAAGAGGTCAAAGGGAGTTGCCTTGTCCTTCATCCATGTGAGGACCAGCAAGCAGCACACTCCATGAGGAACGGAGATCTCACCAGAAACTGACTCTGATGGTATCTCCATCTTGGACTTTCCAGCCTGCAGAACTCTTAGCAATAAATTCCTGTTGTTTATAAATTACCCAGCCTAATTTATATGTTGTGATAGTAGCCTGAAAGGACTAAAACACTTTCCTTTCACAGGAATATAAGTCCTAAAAATTCAGATGAACAAAAAATTTGCAAATACTTTTTCCTGATATTATGTGCTTTTTAAAATCCAACTTAGAGGCCAGGTGTGGTGGCTCACGCCTATAATCCAGCACTTCAGGAGGCTGAGGCGAGTGGATCACCTGAGGTCAGGAGTTCAGGACCAGTTTGACAAACATGGTAAAATCCCATCTCTACAAAAATACAAAAACTAGCTGGGCTTGATGGTAGGTGCCTGTATTCCCAGCTACTCAGGAAGCTTAGGCAGGAGAATCACTTGAACCTGGGAGGCGGAGGTTGCAGTGAACTGAGATCATGCCATTGCACTCCAGCCTGGGCCACAGAGCAAGGCTCTGTCTCAAAAATAAATACATAAATACATAAAATCCAACTTAGAAAAAACACTGGTTCATTAGAACTGACTTGTGTTTTGACTTCTCTTGAGTGTTGAAAGTGGGCCTGTATTCTGGCCGGGGATCTTTCTCCTTTGTTGAAAGTGAGTGCCGCAGAGATAAGATTTCTTCAGGAAGTTGAGAGTTACATTTCTCACCCTGAAATCTAACCCAGCAGAACGCGCAGACAGAGCCCAGAGCCTGCCCAGAGAAGAAAGTTCATGGGCATAACACAGACATCACTTACCTTTAGAGTTGGGCAACACCTAGAGAGGGAAAATTCTTGAATGTTTTCAAAAGATCTGTCCAAGGAACAGAACCTAATAGCAAACCCTGAGTAAGAGGGAGAAATATCTTCAAAGATTTTCAACACTTCTCATAGAAATGAGCTTTCTGAAGCTTTCCTTAGCTCTCTGACTGCTGTAGTCATTTTTGCCTTGCCTGCTTTGAAGCATCCTGATCCAGGGTTATTGAACCTTTTCTCCTGTTGTGAAAATGCTTCGTGGAGTCTACCTGACATAATATCCTCTCTGTCCCTACTCTGCAACCATGTTGATACAAGGTAGACTCCTTTGGTACAGAGCAAGAAGAAATAGTACTAGAAGCCAGCAAGAGAGTTTAGAAGGAGTAAGTGGACACCAAACAAAAGATGTTGAATACAGCAAACGTTTAAAACCAAGAATCTTGAATCTGTGATTGCAGAGGACGCTGTGTCATCCCACCTCTCACAGCGTGTGAGTGAATGCATCCTGTCACCCAGAATCATGCTGGGGCTCTCTCGCTAGCAGCAGTCTCATTTTAATAAACTCCTGCCCAGTGTGTGGCCAGCCAAGTGTCGTCACTGTCTCCTGCTCTTCATACTCCCGCCTCAGTGCTGTCTCTAGACCCTGTTCTCTAGTTCCAAGTCTTTCCAAAGATGCTTCTTGGTAAACTTCGCTACCTTTTCCGCCTCAAATGTCCTAACCTGATGAAGCCTCCAAGCGAGGTGAATGTGAGCATTCAAAATTCTCCAGAATCCCTGATGTGATGGGAGCTTGGGCTCAACCATCCAGTCAGTGAGAATCTCTTTCAGCTAAGCAAATATTTCAGCATCGTTGTTTTCCAGAGAAAAAAAAATTGAGCTGGGCAGCACACTGTTATTAGTAACACGTTCTTTTAGTGGACAGAGCTAGGAAATATTATACATATAATATATGATATTTGTATATATAATATATAACATAATTAATACAATATATTATATACATTTAATATAATGTGTAACTATATAATGTATAATACATATTTACAATGCACATATAATAAAACATATGCATAGGCTGGGCATAGTGTCTCACACTTGTAATTCCAATACTTTGAGAGCCTAAGGCAGGAGGATTGCTTGAGGCCAAGAGTTTGAAACCAGGCTGGGCAACATGGCAAGATCTTGCCTCTACAAAAATTAAAAAATTATCTGGGCATGGTGGTGCATGCCTGTGATCCCAGTTACTAGGGAGACTGAGGCAGGAGGATTGTTTGAGCCTAGGAGGTCAAGGCTGCAGTGAGCCATGACCATGCCACTGCACTCCAATCTAACTGACAATGAGACCCTGTCTCAAAAAGAAGTATATAATTACATACAATACTTACTCATTTAGTTACATGCAATACATATACATATATACATACAATTGCATAATTTGTATATTATATATAACAATGTATTTTGTGTAATACATATGCATTATATATGTTATATATAATACATATGCATAATATATACATATATACATATGCACATATATGTACAATGTCTATATATCACTATTTCTTCATCTGTGTATACATTTATTAGAAAAATATTAGTTCATACTGACATCCCCAATTTCAATTCAACATAACAGAGTTCTTTCTGCTCTTTTTTCCCTTTTCCATGATTGGAAATAACCTCTCTTGACAATAAAAGGCTTGCTTCCTTATTTTTGATATAGTTACTGTTTTGCTTAATCATTACACTTTCTTGTTTAATGTATCCAGTCTCAACTGTGCTGGTGTTCTCCCTCCACCAGCATGCCCGCCCACCCTGCCTTTCCTGGCCTCTGCGTGGCTGTGTTCCTCCTCAGCATTCCATGTCTCCCATCTACTATGCTGGTTCCTATGTTGAGGGGAAGGGAGGGAAGGGGAGGAGAAACTAATGGTCAGGGAAGAGAAAATGTGAAGGGAAGATGTAAAGAAAAATAAAGATGTGGTGAGAAAAAGAGAAAGGAAAGTGATACTTCTTTTGTAAACCACAAAAGTGGGCTGGGCGTGATGGTTCATGCCTGTAATCCCAGCACTTTGGGAGGCTGAGGTGGGCGGATCACAGGTTCAGGAGATCAAGACTATCCTGGCTAACATGGTAAAAACCCATCTCTACTAAAAATACCAAAATTAGCTGGGTGTGGTGGCGGACGCTTGTAGTCCCAGCTACCAGGGAGGCTGAGGCAGGAGAATGGTGTGAACCCAGGAGGCAGAGCTTGCAGTGAGCCAAGATCACACCACTGCACTCCAGCCTGGGCGTGACTCCATTTTTTTTAATGGAGCAAGACTCCATTAAAAAAAAAAGAGAGAGAGAGAGAGAATTATTAAAAAGAAATGGAATTTTAAAATCTAAGCTGAAATCACTGATTATTAGATTCAATAGACATAAAATTACGCTCTCAAATTCTTATGAAGGTTTACAAATGTCTTTTCTACATTTCAGTATTTATCCCACTGCAGAAGTATAACCCAAACAGTTCAGGGACTAGCTCAGCAAAAGCTAGAAACTTCAAAATAATTCATATTTTTTGAATTCCAAAGGAAATTTTTATCTTGGTTACATTAGTTTCTGCAGATAGGGACATTAAATTAACTCCGTTTTTGAGTGGGTAGGTTTACAAAAGCAAACAGCTCTTAAGTAACTATTGCAAAGAAAGTCTGGAAAATATTAGTTATACAGTCAAATGATGAATCTGATTATTTTAATTTTTCCAGACTTGTCAACTAAATCTTTAAAAAGTTGTTTGCAAATCTGATAGAAAATCTAATGCCTTAAAAAATTTGCATTCTTCTGCTAACAAGAGGATAATTTATTTTGGTAGTTGACTTAAAACTTCTTACTTTTGTGTTCTTTCCAAGCTTGCTCAGGTTCTTTGACACTTTTTTAAAAAATAGAAATATTTAAAATGGATTTGGAGGAATTTTTTCTATATCATGAACATGAACTCTGTGTCTGAAGTATACTTTGCAAATATGTTCCTAGTTTATGGCTTGTCTTAAAATAGAAGTTAAACATTTTTATTTAGCGGAATCTCTCAGTTTTTCCTTTCTTTATTTCTGACCTTCTTATCATGCTTTAACAAGTCGTGCCTACATCTAAATTATAAAAATATTCTCCAAGGGCTTTTGTCAGCGGCTCCCCACCCCGTTTAAACATCTAATCTACTAGGTGTATTTTTGTGTCTGATGTTGCTTCAGAGGTTGTGGGTGATTCTTAATTTTATTTCCAAATGCCAAATCAATTATTGAATAATCCATCTTTCCTTCTCTACTTAAAAATGTAATCTTTATGAAATACACAGTCCACTAACATGGATAGAGCTCTGAAATTTCTTTCATTTTCTAATGATTTATATGTTTATCTTCATATCTACAACATGCTATTTTAATTATTATAACTATATATTAAATTTTGATATTTGGCAGAGCAAGTCCTTTCTCATTATTTTTATTCACAATTTTCTTTCCTATTTTCATGAATTTATTCTTCGAGTTAAAAGTTATTATAAAATTGTCAAGATTTTTAAAATGTACATTAGATTTTTGATCTGAGTGGCACCATGGTTATGAGAGGATTTGTGGGGAAACTGACGCCTTTACAATTTTTAGTTATCCTATCAAGGAAGGCAGTATTTTTCAGTGATTTGGGTCATATTTTATGCCCTTCAAGAAAACCTTTTTATGAGACTTACAGTATATTCCCAATTTAGTTTGTTTCTAGATATTTCATAGCTTTGGTTGCTATTTTGCATGTTCTAAATATTACATTTTATAACTTGTCATTAATTTTAATGATGAAATCTAAAATTTATTTTATTTGGCTACCTTACTGTCCATTTTTATCAGTAATATATTTTCAATTAATCTTGGAGATTTTGTCTGAGAATATAATATCTTTAAATATTAATCACTTTATCTTAACTTATCCAATATTTACTTCTTTTTTTCTCAACTTACTGCATTGTTCAAAAACTTGAAAATAATATTGAATGGTAAAAAGAAAGAAAGCTTAAGTAAAAATTAAGTCTCATAAATATGTATGATGCTCCACCAATGCATTATAATAAAAAGTATTGTATAGCATAGTTAGACAAATAAATGTCGGCCTGGTTAACCCAACTGCATTTAGATAGCCGTGCACTGTCTTCTTTGCACTGAGACTGGAAGTCTTCAGGTTAAGGTGTCCAAGGACTGATGAGGAAATAAAGATGATACGTATACTTTGCCCCATAGGCTGAAGGTTGGAATAGTTGGAGAGTAATGTGGTTGTTAAATGAACCCAGGCCCTTGTGCCCTTGTATGACAAACTACTTCACACAAACCATTTTTATATCCCTTTCATATTAATTTTCCAATTACAAAATTCTTACTTTCGGTCTACACCCTTGCTCTTACAACCTAATTTTGTCCCAGCTTCTCAGAGTTAAGTCTACTAATTTCTTCCAACAGCAAACTCACTCCTGCCCATCCCCTACCAGTTCTGTGCCCAAAATTCTAAACCAGAAAGCATATAGAAAACATTGCAACTACACTCACTGGTTTGAGAGTGGTGGCTTCCCTCTTGTATTTCTCCGTGTCTCCCTCACCAAGGGCCAGATCCAGGACCTGACTCACAGGGCGTAAAGGCCCTAAGTGCTCAGGTAGCAAAAGATACCATGTTCCCCACAATACTCCTTTACCATTGTTCCCTTCTATAGATGCTATGTTTATAGGAACAATTCGGTTGAGATTCACTCCTGCCCTTGTGGCAACATTACACATTCTTTGGATATTATATATTGTTGACTTGGCTGCTCCTGTAAATCAACTCCTTTAGCTATTACTTCCCTCTCTCTCTTTAATGTTACAGAGTCTCACTCTGTCTCCCAGGCTGGAGTGCAGTGGTGTGATCTCAGCTCACTGCAATCTCCGCCTCCCAGATTCAAGCGATTCTTCTACCTTAGCCTCCCAAGAAGCTGGGACTACAGGCGCATGCCACCACACCTGGCTAATTTTCTGTAGTTTTAGTAGAGACAGGGTTTCACTGTGTTAGCTAGGATGGTCTTGATCTCCTGACATCGTGATCTGCCCACCTTGGCCTCCCAAAGTGCTGGAATTACAGGCATGAGTCACAGAGCCTGGCCGGTATTTCTTTTTATAGCACCGGCCATTGATCCCTTCCCATTGGCCTTAAGATACTGAGGATAGATCATGCCTGTGCCTTTATTAGTCAGAGCTAAAAGGGCCACCTTAATTCTGTTCCTTCCAAATTTACACCATTGATAAGAAAAGGGAGAAGAAGAAAGAGAAGGAGGGAGAGGAGGAGGAGGAAGAGGAGGTGGGGAAATGTGACATGTGTTATTGGAAAACCATTGCTGCCATATCAGAATTCTTAGTATAACAAACTTCATTTGTATATCAATTAGTTTTTGCTATGTTCACAACAGTTTGAGGCTAAAACAACACTCATTCACTTTAATGCATAATTCTCTGAGTCAGTTGTGTGATTCTTCTGGCCTGAGTCGGTGCTGTGCTGCTTATGCTACTAGCTGATCAGGACTTGCTGAGTTGGCTGGAGGATGGAGTGGCTCAGTTCTCTTCTACATGGATTCTCATCCTCCAACAGCTTAGCTCTGACTCGTTCACATAGTGGCATGGTGGTCTCACAATTCCGAGTACAGCAAGAAAGGATGCTTTTTTTTTTGAGACGGAGTCTCGCTCTGTCGCCAGGCTGGAGTGCAGTGGCCGGATCTCAGCTCACTGCAAGCTCCTAGAGGATGCTTTTTAAATTTGCATCTTATGTGCTAATATTCCGTTAGCCAAAGTCATATGGCCAACCCAAAATCAAAGGGTGAGATAACATATTCGACCTTGTAACAAGAGGATCTGCAGCATCGTAGTTCAATAGTATGGATGATAAGAGAGAGAACAAGCATTTTGGTCGTGTTTGACTGCAATAAACAAGTGACATTATTATTATTTTTTTTTCTGAAGATAGACCAAACACAAAAAAAGATGAGATCTCACAATTTGTAAGCACCTACAATGTGATAGATTCTTTGTTAGGCAGTAAATTAAATATTCTTGTGTTATTCTCACAAAGTTGGTATTATTAATGCTACAAATGAGAAATCTGAAGCCAGCCTATATCTTGCCCTTAATGACGCAGTAAGTCCTTAACTGGGCAAGGGTTTACACCTAGCTCTTCCTGCCTTCAAATTCCAGACCTCAATGAATACAATGCTTTATGCTAATGCATTAAGGCAAAGATCACCTTTTTTGGGTATGTCCTAAAGGGTTCCAGCTCCTGGTTCTATCAGCATTATCCAAAACCCTAAACTACTCTCTAGTTATTTTCTGTTTTTGTAATTCTAGGGATAAGCAATGAAGACAAAAATGCAGAAATTTCCAATGTGACTGGAACTATATTAAGAGTTTATTGTAAACTAGAGTGAGCAGACATATTTTGATCCAAATTATAGATATGTGTTCCCAGAACCACGAATTACAGGCAATTTGCTCACATTATAGTAATAAAGCTATATGGTTGGTGAGCACACAAATCACTAATAATGTTGTGCAAAGCATGGTGTTAAAAAAAAAAAAAGGTGTTCTTAGATGACAGATTTTGTTCTTGATACCCTTCCTTTGTTCACTAATTTGGCCATCAAGTTCTGGCAGAAATTGAGTAGGCAAAAAAAAAAGGAGAATATCACATGCAAACATGATCTCATAAATAAGAGACACCGAAGCATGCTTATAAAAAGCATTATGCCAATATTGCAGAATATGGTCACAGGAGTAGGCCTTATGTCAACCTCACTGGACTTTTAGTGCATCTTAATCCTACAAACTATCTGTTCTGAGGTGATTTTTCAAAATTGATATGGCAGAAAATATTTATTTGGTACTTCCTATGTGCTTATACATGCTGATCTAAGGTGTGGTGGCATTTTCACTTTGAATCAGAGAACATATTTCTTATGATTATGATTTTAGCAAAGTTGAAAATAGCTTGTCTTGTCAATTATCTAAGTAAAAAAAATAGATAAATATTAGACAATGTAGTACACGATGATATAGTGAGAAAAAAAGAGGCCGGGTGCAGTGGCTCATGCCTGTAATCCTGGCCCTTTAGGAGGCCAAAGTGTGCTTGATCCCAGGATTTTGAGACCTGCCTGGGCAATATGGCAAAACTCTGTCTCTACAGAAAATACAAAAACTAGCCGGGCATGGTGGCACACACTTGTAGTCCCATCTGCTCTGGAGGCTGAGGCAAGGGAGGATCACTTGAGTCTGGGAGGCAAAGGTTGTAGTCAACCATGATCATGCACTCCAGCCTGGGCAACAGAGCAAGACTCTGTCTCAAAAAACAAAACAAAACAAAACAAAACAAAAGATATAAAATGTGTGTTGAATTCTTAAAATAGAATATGTGTTACCCTATAGAGGACTTTTTAAAACATGCCCCCAACCTTGGCTCTGTAGTGCACACACCTGAAGATCCTGTCATTCATCATTCATTAGTGGAATTAGTGGATATGAGTCCCTGTTTTTCTGATTAATGTGCCTGATCAGACAAGGATATTATATATAGGAATCTTAAACTAATCATTGCTATAGGAAAGAATGGGAAGAAACTTTAATAACTCCTGGAAATAATACATCTTCTGCTAAAGTAGCCATTACTAAGTAATTAGTCTCCAAAAAGATACATCCAGGAGGCGGAGCTTGCAGTGAGCCGAGATCGCGCCACTGCACTCCACTGAGACTCCGTCTCAAAAAAAAAAAAAAAAAAAAAAAGATACATGAGCACCTTCACAAAGATGCCCCTTCACAAAAAAGCCCCTTCACAAAGGGAGAAATGGGCTACTGCTATTTTCTGGGGTTATATTCTTACGGGATTAAACACCTAAAGCAAATGATGTCCAGTGAAAAAGATACTTCTGAGTACTAAAATTTTATAGCTATAGGGATTAATATTTATCCCTTGTAAAGACACCATTTTGATACTTGGGCAGCCAGGAAGACTTTGACATTTTGACAGGATGGAGAAAATCATTTTCACTATGATTTGTCCCTGAGTGAATGAAAGTGGAGGCTCAATCTAAATGAGAAAGAGCAAGCAGATCTTCAATCACGGGCATAGCATTTAAATAAGTTGATCCTTATTAACTAAAGTAAAATGCAGTTGAATGGTACTGATATGGATCATTGAATGAAAGTTTCGTCTCAATAAGGTAGCCTAGGTGCACGTGAAAAAAAAAGAAATTATTACTGTGACTAAAACTATCTGAACTTTTTAAAGTTGGGCTGTCATTTACTTAAGCAATTTAACTGAAATACATAAAAAAAGAAATCTAATATTCTCAGAGATGTTCTCTCATGCCCTTTGGGACCTCCTCAGTTAGAGGTAACCACTATGGGTCAATGGACCCATAGGAAACTGTACACTGTCTTTCTGATCACAAACTCAGAAAGAATGATTACTAACAGTTGGATGATTTATAAACTAAGACTATTTAAAAAGGAATAAGTAGGATTTGAAGAACCAACAAAGTATAATGAATTATTTTAGAGTTAGTGTCATTTAGCCATTGCTACTCCTGGGTCTAAAGGGCAAGAGGAGGAAACAGTTAACCGAATACAGAGAAAGGGTTGGCTGTATGGAGAGGACTTTTTGTGGGGAAGCAATAGTGGCTTGGAGATGGAAACATAAATACTCCCATCTCTCATATTCTTCCTTCCCTCTAATCCTTAGCCGTTGCCTCCTCTTGGCTGAAGCCAGTTGGAAGCCAAAAGGCCAGGAGCCTATTGGTCCTTTCCATAGGAGTCAGTCTTTCAATCCAAAGAGTTCTGTGAGGGGCAGAAAGTGGGTCTGGAGTGACAAGTGGAAAGTAATCTGCACTTGGATTTAATTCCACCATGAGAGTGACCTCCCAGAGCACAGTACTCTGACTCTTCCTGGCCTTCATGCATTTCTCAGCTACTGATAGAAAAATTGAATTATAAGGATACTTTCCCTTTGCTCTCTTCACCTCTCTCATGACTGCATTCTAAAACACAGTCAATCTTTCATTTTCTTGACTCCTAATTTCAGAAAAACTTTTACCCCAAGACTTTGACTTTACTCTGTCACCCAGGCTGGAGTGCAATGGCGTGATCTCTGCTCACCACAATCTTCGCCTCCCATGTTCAAGTGATTCTCCTGCCTCAGACTCCAGAGTAGCTGGGATTACAGGTGCCCACCACCCCCACCCGACTAATTCTTTGTATTTTCAGTAGAGACAGGTTTTCACCATGTTGGCCAGGCTGGTCTCAAATTCCCGGCCTCAAGTGATCCACCCGCCTCGGCCTCCCAAAGTGCTTGAACTACGAGCATGAGCCACAGTGCTCGGCCCACTTTTTTTTTTTTTTTAAAGATGGTGTTTGCCATTCTGTTTTCAGGATCCCTCGGCCTCTTGCTCTGGGGGTCTATTTCATCATAGTATTGTCTATCAACGGCAATACTCTGTTTTGGATATAGTTACTTGTTCCCTACTCGTTTAGAATGAAGAACCAAAACACTCAGAGCCAATCAGACTGTGCCGGGAGACCCACCTTCTAGACTGGAAGGTCTATCATTAATCGCCTTCCAATTGTTGACAATTTATTTCAACTCTGTGAGACTTTTATTTTTTTTTTAATCTTCAGAATGGGCATAATAATTCTTACCTTATTTCCTTTGCATGGAAGAAATAAAATACTCTGTGCAAAAGTCCTTTCTAAACCATAATTATAAAACATAATTTTAAAACACAAGTTGGCATCTTTGATTATTTTCAGTTTTAAAGCAACCAGAAATAGTCATAGCAAACCAGTTAACCATGGCTAATTTTTAAGGGAATAAAAATTGTAAATGTTGCCGTCTAGTAGGGTAAAAACATTACTGAAATTCTCAATAAATGGTTCCATCTGTTTGCTTTCTGAATTCTTTTGGCCAGACTGTTTGAGTTTTTCTCCCCAATCATTCAACAGTTGCTACTTAATTTAGACATTTTTAAATGTCTCAACAATCCAACCAAGTGTAAAGAAATAGCTGCTTCTTTTGCCTTTATTTCCTGTCAATCACTCAAAACTCAGTGAAATGCATGGAGAGGATGAGTTAAGATTGTATAAAAGTGCCCAGAAGACTGAGAGGTTTGAAATTTAACATTTTTCTAAATATGTCTGTTATATTTATGATCTTAGCCCCTTCCCTAACAGCTGGGAGCCCCTTGCAAGGGAGACCTTAGCAATGAGAAAGAATGAATATATCTTACAATACTGGGTGTTTTATGCTTACCTAAGAATTATATACACTCTGACATCTGTTCTTTCACTGTCTTTCTAGTTTTATCTTTACTCAACCCCCAGCCCTGAGTGGAGTATGCTTCATTTGAGGCATCTTTACCCCATAAGTCAACTGGAGAATACTCCACTCATGATGCTTCAGCCTCCCCCACACCCCCAATCTCTTTTCTTTTCCCTGAATGTGCCTTAATATGTCATGCCTAGGCAGGTGCGGTGGCTCATGCCTATAATCCCAGCACTTTGAGATACCGAGGTGGGAGGATGGCTTGAGTTCAGGAGTTCAAGACCAGCCTGAGCAACATAGTGAGACCTCATCTTTACTAAAATTCAGAGAATTAGCTGGGCATGGTGGCACATGCTTGTAATCCCAGCTACTTGGAAGGGCCGAGGCAGGAGGATCTCTTGAGCCTGGGAAGTCAAAGCTGCAGTGAGTCCTGACTTGCCACTGCACTCCAGCCTGGACAACTGAGCGAGATCTTGTCAAGAAAAAAAAAAAAAAAGTGCCTCATGGCTTTGCTTAGCCTGTTCCTGCTGTCTAAAATTCCACTGCTATCCCTATGCCCCTGGAAAAATGTCTGTTCATCTTTCAACTGGACTTTATCCCTGAAGCCTTATCTCATCCCTATCAAGAAATGACAACTCCCTTTTATGTGCCCTCCACATCTCTTTGCACATTCACCATGCTTGAAACCTTGACTTCCATTTGTGTGTTTGTGTGTCTTTCTTCTCAATCAAAACACAAGCTCCTTAAGGACAACATTTGTGTCTTATTTATCTTTTGTCACCAATTGTATAAGCCCAATTTCTCTCTGGCTTGCTGAGTGAAGCAAAGTAAGAATGATTGAAATAGCCTCAAAAAGAAAATGCACAAAAAGAATCAACTTTAACTCTGTCTTTTATCAGAATAACTATTTCTCCACACGTAAAATAGTGAAAGGACCTGACTTCATAGGTTTATTATTTATTTGTTTGGCAAACAATTATTAAGTACCCAATTTGTAAGAAATGGAGTTCTGGAATCAAAAGGAGCATTCTACCCATATTTCACTCCTGTTTTGCTGATTACTTTTCAAAGTTTGAACTTCTCAAGAACTTCTTGGTGAGGTACACATTCTTCATGGGAAATTTCGATATCATTGATATGCCTGTGACTCCCACATTTATCTCTTTCTCAGATTTGGAACAATGGGCAGGTGTATTAAACAGCCTACTCAATATATCTATTTGAATATCCTGCTACCTGAAACTTGCCAAGTCCAAAACTGCACTCATCCTCTTGATCCTACCCTTCAACCTGCTTCTTCTCCTATATTCCCATTGTAGTGGCAAATCAATGCTACAATGATGACATTAGTCACCCAAGACTCCATCACCCTCATCCTCCACATCCAATCAGCCTCTAAACTTTACTTTTATTTATTTATTTTGCTTTGTTTTGTTTTTGAGATGGAGTCTTGCTCTGTTGCCCAGGCTGGAGTGCAGTGGCGCAATCTCAGCTCACTGCAACCTCTGCCTCCCAGGTTCAGGTGATTCTCCTGCCTCAGTCTCAAGAGTAGCTGAGATTAGAGGCTCCCACCACCACGCCCAGCTAATTTTTGTATTTTTAGTAGAGACGGAGTTTCACTATGTTGGCCAGGCTGATCTCAAACTCCTGACCTCAAGTGATCTGTGTACCTTGGCCTCCCAAAGAGCTGGGATTACAGGCATAAGCCACCGTGCCTGGCCTGAAAGTCAGATATTTTTGAAATATATTTTATGTACAATAAAGTGCCCCCAGACAAACACTGATCTTTCTATCACTATTGATTAGCTTTTACTATTTTATATATTATATAAATAAGGTCACACAGTATGTGGTTTTTCTTATGTGATGTCTTTTACTCAAAATATATGTATATATATTTTGGGACAATGTCTCTGTCACTCAGGCTAGAGTGCAGTGGCACAATACTAGCTCACTGCAGCCTTGAACCCCTGGGCCCAAGTGATCCTCCCATCTCAGCCTCCCAAGTAGCTGGTACTATAGGTGTGTAAAATTTTTAAATGTTACTAATTTAAAAATTAGCCACCATGCCTGGCTAATTTTTAATTTTTTTGTAGAGAAGGGATTTTTGCTATGTTGCCCAGCCTGGAGAAGGATATATCTGAGATTCATTCATGTTGTTGTGTATATTAGTAGTTTCTTCATTGTAGGTGCAAAGTAGCATTTCACTGGATGAATATATCACAAGTATTTATACATTCTTGGGTCATTTCCAGTATGAACACTATAAATAAAACTGTTACAAACATTTGCATTCAGATTCTTTTTGTATATCTATATTTTTATTTTTGGGGGGTTAATATCTGGAAGTGGAATTTCTGGGTCATATGTTAAGCATATATTTACCTTTGTAGAAAACTGCCAAAATGTTTTCCAAAATAGATGTACCATTTAACTTCTGTCAGTAAATAAGAGTTCCAGAAGTTCCACATTCTCAACACTTGATGTTGTCAATCTTTTCAATTTTAGCTATTCTATTGTGTGTGGAATTGTTCTTCACTCTGGTTTCCAATTTTTTTCCCTGGTGACTAGTGATGTTGAGCATTTTTCATTTTCTTGTTGGCTATTTCTATTTTTTCTGGAACCTTTTGCCCCACACTTCATTGGGTGGTTTTTCTTACTAAGACTCAAGAGTTATTTAAGTATTCTGGATACAAACTGTAAATATTTTCCCTAAGTTAGTGGCTTGACTTTACATTTTCTTAATGTTGTCTTTTGAAGAGCAAAAGTTTTCTTCCTTCCCTCTCTCATTCCCTCCCTTCCTTCCTTTATTCCATTCTTCCTTCCCTCCTTTCTTTCTGCTTTTTAATTACTTGGGATTTAGAAGATCTTATTATGTTCTAAAAATAGAGATGGTTTGATCTCAATACATATGCCTTTTATTTCTTCAATTAACTTATTGCACTGGCAAGACTTCCAATACAATGTTGAATGTGAATGGTGAGAAGTGTTATCTGTGCTTTGTTCCCATCTTAAGGAGAAACTACTATATCTTTGAAAGTAAAGTAGGATAGTAACTATAGGTTTACTATACAAGTTCTTTATTAGTTTGAGGAAGTTTCCTCCTATCTCTAGTGTGTGGAGATTCCTTATCATAAATGAACATTGAATTTTGCTTTTTCTACATCTACGGAGACAATCCTTATTTTTTCTTTCTTTATTCTGTTAGTAGGGAGAATTACATTGATTTATTCTTGAATGCCAAACTAAGCTTGTGGCCATGGAACAAATTTCATTGAGTACTGATAGAAGTTTTTATATATCGCTGAATTTGATTTGCAAATATTTTGTTAAAGGTTTAAAATTCTGTATTGATGAGGGATATTGATCTCTAATTGTCTTGTATGGCAATGTCTATCTGGTTTTATAAACAAGATAGTGCTGGCTTCATAAAAGGAGTTAATCATTTTTTATTTACCTTTTCCTTCTAGAAGTGGGAATTAACAAGTCAAAATATGAATATTTTTAAGGCTTTTGATACATATTACCTAATTTCTCTCCAAAAAACCATACCAATTACCTTCCGACAGTAATACATAATAATATTTCCCCTATATCTTCTATAACACCAGGAAATATCATTAAATATTTTTAAATTAAAAAATAAAAATGATCTTTTATTAATTTGAATCTCTTTGATCACTAGTGAAGGAAAATATTATTTTATGTACTTATTGTAGCCATTTGCATTCTTTTGAGAATTGATATTCACACTCTTTATACATTTTTCTCATGAGTATTTCTTCTTTAATTTTTGATTTAAAAGAGCTCTCTTTATACACTAAGCATACTAATCTTATGTACCAAATAGCTTTCCATTGGGTGGTTTGTCTTATTCAGCTTGTTACTTTCCAACTTGTTATTTTCCAGCTTGTTATTTTCTCAACTGAAACTTCTAAGAACACAGAAGTAACAGAAAAACTATATAGTAAAGTGAAAAGTGGTTTCCACATGTAAGAATCCTTTAAAATAGTTCCAGGAATTCTAACTTAAACATTTGTATTCCTGAATGCAGTGGTGCATTTTTCCCTTGTGAAAATGTTAGTGAAAGGAGGCAAACAAATTCCTAGGCAGACAGGG
This sequence comes from Macaca mulatta, assembly GCF_049350105.2. Taxonomy (NCBI): domain Eukaryota; kingdom Metazoa; phylum Chordata; class Mammalia; order Primates; family Cercopithecidae; genus Macaca; species Macaca mulatta. The sequence goes on from NC_133412.1 coordinate 84,965,022, forward strand.
ACGGTTCCTCAGTGAAACCCGACCTTCAAGCCAAAGACAGCCTCAAGCCTGAAAACCGAGCTGCCAGTTCCGGGTAGAGTTCATGACTGGAGTGAAAACTTCCTTGATGCCTTTTAACCAATCAAAAGGTGATTTTTGCAGGCCCATCTATGGACCAATCAGCATACACTCCCCTATTCTGAGTCCATGAAAACCCTGGACTCGGTTAAACACGAGGCTACCCACTTTCAGGTCCCCTCTGACACAGAGGGCTACCCACTCTTGGGTCCCCTCTTTGCTGAGAGCTTTCCTTCTGCCACTCAATAAAATTCTTCTCTGCCCGACTCACTCTCTTGTGTCTCTGTAACTTATTCTTCTTAGTCACAGGACAAGAACCCAGAACCTGGCGAGCTGTATGCAGCGGGAATGAGCTGTAACAAGACCCTATTCACTGAGCTGTTGGCGGCAGGAATGAACAAGAACTATAACACTTTCTTGGGGCTCAGACCTCGGGACTCTCCAAGCAAAAGCTGTAACACCCCTAGGGGCTCCACGGTTTCTGGTACCTCCAAGTTTTTGGGCACTGCCAAATCCCCCTCATCTGGACATCAGCACCCGGCACAGAAGCTACTTGCGGCATGCCCGGACCAGCCGCAGGCTGAGTGCAGAGGCACAGCAGGTGCAGGATCTGGGCTGGTAGAGCTAGCTGAGCGCACGCAGCCTGTTGGGCTGAGCAGGCAAAGCGAATCCAATGTGCAAAGCCAGTGAAGCCCTGGCAAAGGCACCACCAACCATGAAGATTTCCAGCTGGTGAAGTGGCACCAAAAGAAATCTGTGTCAAAAATAGCAATAAGTAAGCTTTGAGAAAGGTGATATTAAGATTCCTTCCTTATAGGCCCTGGCCACAGATAATCTGTTAAGGAGATAAGGTTTATCTTTGACAGCCTCACTCCTGGTGCACCCTTTATCTTCCCAGTCTTTTTATATCTGTCTCTTATTTCAGGAAGTATCATGGTTCACCTGCAGCTCACTACCTTCTACTCCTCATGTACACACTGCCTACACTGGCCTAGCATATATAGTCATTGCCTTCTTCACTCTTGTTACTTCCATGGCTGCTCATACTCAAATGTATTGGTCTTCCATCACACTGTTTTATGTTCCAGGGTCTATGTACAATAAATTACTCCAGGTGAACATGCTGAATGGAAATTTTCTTGCAAGTAGCATTTATTTTTCACTGTTACCCTGTCATATGGTTTGGATCTATGTTCTCATTCAAATCTCTTTGAAATATAATCCTCAGTGTTAAAAGTGGGGCCTGTGAGTTGATTGGATCATGCAGACAGTTTCTCATGAATTGTTTAGTACCATCCCCTTGGTACTATACTTGCGATAGTGAGTGTGCTCTTGTAAGATCTGGTCATCTAAAAGTGTGTGGCACCTCCTTCCTCTCTTTCTCTTGCCATATGACATGCCTGCTCCCCTTTGTCTTCTGCCGTGATTGTAACTTTCCCGAAGCCACAGCAGAAACCAAGCAGATATTGACATGCTTCCTGTACAGCCTGCAGAACTGTGAGCCAATTAAACCTCTTTTCCTTATAAATCACCCAGCCTCAGGGATTTCTTTATAGCAGTGCAAGAATGGGCTAACACACCCTGACAAGATGCCCCAGAAGTAGAATGGTATTTGATACAGGAGTGCTGGGAAGGTAACAGTGTGGTCCCTTTAAATGATGCAGAAGTGGGGAAGGGAAGTGCTGGGTAGAGAAGGGCATTGTCCCTGGGTAGGGCTCTACCCCCATGGACCTTGAGATGGGGACAGGCACTTTTGCCTTCCTGCCCAAATGTTGCATTTTCCAAGACCACCCTAGCCCACCATGCCCCCACCCTGGGCCTATAAAAACCCGAGACCCTAGCAAGGCGGAGATAGAAGCTGCTGGATGGTGAGAGAAATACATCGACAGAAGACACAAACGGCTGGTTGTCAAGAGCATGACCATGGAAGAACATGCCAACAAGCACCAGCATGCTAGCAGGCCATTGAATGGTGGAATGACCAGAGTTTGGCCACAGCAGTTGGAGAAGAGTCGGGCCACCAAGTGGCCCCATCTCCAGGGGGAAACCATCTCCCTTCTGGCTCCCCCATCAGCTGAGAGCTGCTTCCACTCAATGAAACCTTGCACTTCCGATGTAATCTGATTCTTCAGGTACACCAAGGCAAGAAACCCCTGGATACAGAAAGCCCTCTGTCCTTGCGACAAGGTAGAGGGTCTAATTGAGCTGGTTAACACAAGCCACCTATAGATGGCAAACGAAAATAGCACGCTGTAACACATGCCCACTGGGGCTTCAGGAGCTGCAAATATTCACCCCTAGACACTGCCATGGGGTCAGAACCCCACAGTCTGCTCATCTGTATGTTCCCCTAGAGGTTTGAGTAGTGGAGCACTGAAGAAGCGAGTCACAGCCCCATCGCATGCCCTGTGAGGAGGACAAAGGAAACTTTTCCAGTTCAGTATCCTTGACAGTGTATTGGACTTAGCATCAGAAAGTCCGAATTTCAGAATTAGGGCTCCTAAAATATCCTTGTGATTTTGGATAAATCATTTAGACTCTCTGGGTAGCAGTTTTTCATTCATAAAGCAGGAAATATACTATCTGTCCTGCCTGTTTTATAGGTTTTTTTGGAAACATAAGATAATGTGAATAAAATCTGTTATCAAAAAAATTGGGATGGAATTATTACCTCATGAAGCCTGATGGAGCTGTTTTCCCTGTCTTTCAGCATGCTTCCTTAATATTCTAAGAGTTTAAAAATACTTACATGGCCAAGACCAAGCAAAAATATTTAGAATCACTCAGAGGTTTACATTACCGACTTTTGATGACCTTAAAATATGGGTTGAATAAGTCAGTGATTACTAACTTTCTGAGGGATATTATTTCACCATAGCTAGTACTAATTCCTTGCTGCCAAAGTATATCCACAGAATCTACCTGCACATATACAGCAGATTTTCCTCTCCAGATCAGGCTTCTGGCAAAGTGCGAAAGTATCCTGTTATAAAACTGCTTTTGCTTCTCTTAGATAATGACTGTGAACAAAAGTCAAGAGAAAGAATCTGTAACATGGAATTTTAGAGTACTGTAAATCAGATGGACTTGCCTATGGGCAATGTCCACAGAGGTTAATTAGAGCTAAGATCACTCTCTGGTTATTTGAAGGAAGCCATTGGTCTATAAGCAGAGCTCAAATCTTTACATGTTACTTACACTGACATTTGTATTCTACTCTGACCTGCCCTACCTGACCAACTGTATGAGAGGTGGAGCATCATACTAGCTGCTCTCCAATATAATCTCACCATTCTGGGATTAGTCCAGAACTGCCCAATCCAAATCACTTTGGGAGCTACATTCGAAATTTCTTCTGATATGACTACTTGTTGCCTCATTTATGGTCTAAGCTTAGCTTTCATCCTTGATGAAGTACTTTTTCTTTTGTTCCCTTCCTATGATAAAATCCTTACTTCTGGCTATGCTGTTTCAGATAGCCTGGAGTAAATATTTACTCCTATGTCCTGGGTCCCAGTACCACCTACTTTGGTATAAGTCCTTTTGATCACTACTCCCATTGAATTCACATAGCCTTGTGATAGAGATCTGGGTACAAGCCTATGTGTAAAGGGTGTATTTTTTCCCTAAATGTTAGGTATACCATACAAATAGAAGATACATGAAATGTGTAAGTTAAATGTACAGGTGCGGATATTTGTGTAAAAAATATTATTAAAAAATCACCCAAGTAACTATTATCTGGCTAGAGAAATAAGACATTGCTAATATCCCAGAAGCCTTCCCTAACACAGTCCCATTCCTCCCCAGGACATACCAATCCCCTGCCTAGTGTGATAGCTTCCTTCCTTTTCTTTACAGTTCAGGTCAGCAGTCAGTAAACGTTTTCTGAAAAGGACCAGATAGTAAATATTTTAGACTTTAAGGACTGCATATGGTTTCTGTCTCAGTTTCTTTGTGTGTCTTTTTTTCCTCATTTTTTGAAAACAACTCTGTGGACCGCAGTTTGCTAATCTCTTGTTTAGATCCTCAAACAATAGTGGTTTTGTTTTCCTGCTTCTTTTATTTGAAATTTACATAACTGGAATGAGAATTGGATTTTTTTTCAACAGTCGTCTCTATCTGCACTTAATTTATTTTCATTGCTGTATAGCATTCTACTGACGGAATTGACCAATAGTTCTCCATCTATTCTATAATGTGATTTTAGGTAGTTTAAAAGGTTTTGCTTTTACAAAAATGTTACTAGGAACGTTTTTATATGTACACTGGGGCTCGTGTGCAAATATACCTGGGGTATATACTTTGGAGTAGAATTGCTGAGTCAACTGTTCGCTTTACCAAACACTATTTTCTGACAAAGCAGTAATTGTTTCCACTCTCAGTATTGGAGTTCCCAATGTCCCACATCTTCAGCAGTACTTGGGATTGACAACAAACAGTTTTAATCTTTGTCAGTGCTTCTAATTTGCATTTTTCTAATTTTTAATTGTGATTTTCATGTTTATTTTTCTGAATGCTAGTGATATCAAGCACAGTTTGGTCATTTGGATTTTCTGTTTTAGGATGTGCCTATTCGAAGACTCTTGTCGTGTTTTTCTTGGGCAGTGACGGGGCTCAGAACACACGATCCCAAAAAAATGGCATCTTGGCATACAGAATGTTTTAAGTTTAAGGAAATTGAGAAAACCCACAGAATCAGGAAGGTCTCTCTGACCTTCGTTCATCTTTTCTCCTGAAACAGGCCATAAAACCTTGCTGACCTTCCCCTGAAGTATGTCATAAAACTCATTCCAGAGGGGTTCTCTCTGTGCCCCAAGGAAAGGAATGTCCTTATCTCAGAAGACACAGAGACCCAGAGAAGAATCTGAACAAACAAGCCTTGCTAAATTCCCCTAGTTTATTACCATTAGCTCATACCCCCTTTGTCAAATCATATTTCTCCACAACTATCCACTTCTTCATCAAATACACAGATTTCTCTGCTTCTTGGGTCTTCCTTTCCTTACGAAGTTTCTCATATCAGGTACACTTATTAAATAAATTTATATGCACTTTTTTCTTGTTCTCTGTTGGTTTTATTTTCAGATCCAGTCAGGGACTCTAAGCAGGCTGAGAAAGACCTTCTTTCTCTATATTAGTCTGTTATTGATTTGTAGAATTTTTAAATATATTCCAGATAATAGACTTTCTGGATTTGTGTATTCAGGATAGCTCTCGCCTGTTTGTGGCTTGTCTCTTCATTTTTCACAGTGTCTTTGAGTGAACAGAAGTTATCAATTGTAATTTGGTGGAATTTATTAAAACTTCCCTATATGATTACTTATTTTTGATTCTTATTTTAAAATTGAGGATGAATGAGTTTTTAAAGCACCTATAGCCAAAAAATTTGGTTAGAGGACCCATGGAAAAGGGGCAGGGAAACCACCTTCTCTGTGTTTTTATCCCCTGTGTCATTGTGGCCACAGGCTAACCTCTGGCTCACCATCTCAGCATGCACACCATCCAAGGCTTGATGATACAAGACAACATCATCACGCTCTTCAGCTAATGCCACTCTGAGTGTGTTGTGCTTCCCGTCCATCCCTCCTTCTTAAAGCTCTCTCATAGTGGTCTGCTGGTCCTTCACTAACCTTCACATCATGCGTCAAAAATCTTCACTGGAGTCTTAGGACTGTCTGACAGTTTTCATTTACTTTTCCCTTAGTTTCTCAAGCCAATGGACCTGTTTACTCTCTCTGAAGTTGACATGGTTGATCAATACGTCTGTCCTCTTTCTTGGCTTCTAGTATGCCTGATTGTTCTCCTATGTTCCTTTTTTTAAAAATTTTTATTTATTTATGTATTTGTGTATGTATTTATTTATTTTGAGATGGAGTCTCACACTGTCGCCCCAGGCTGGAGTGCAATGGTACCATCTCAGCTCACTGTAACTTCCACTTCCAGGTTCAAGTGATTCTCCCACCTCAGCCTCCCTAGTAGCTGGGATTACAGTTGCCTGCCACCACACCTGGATAATTTATTTTTAGTAGAGACAGGGTTTCACCATATTGGCCAGGCTGGTTCCGAATTCCTGACAGAATGATCTGCCTGCCTCAGCCTCCCAAAGTGCTAGGATTTCAGGTATGAACCACCATGCCCAGCCTCTCCTATGCTCTTCTTAGTGCTTCCTCCCCTTAATTGCCAATCTTAAAATCAGTAGTTCTTTACCTTTTAGGGGTTCCCGAACTTCTTTAAAAATCTATTCTTTTCCCCAGAAAAATTGATATATGTAAATGAATACTATTTTCCATAACATTTCAGAGGATATGTTCCATGACTTCACTGGATCCTCACGACTGTCTTGTGAGAAAAATAGACGAGGTTAATCTTTGATATTATACCCATTTCACAGTGCAATCAAGGCGCAGGGAGTTTAAATGATACAGTGACAAAGATGAGAGGGCAAACAGCATGGAATGAGGTAGACCAAGGTCAGTCAATTATCAAGTATTGTGATTGTGACTAATTACAAAAGTGTTGTGCATCAAATTAGCTGGTAAAGTCTTTGCAGTGATGGTGGCAATTAAAATAATTTTAGGCCAGGTGCAGCGGCTCATGCCTGTAATCCCAGCACTTTGAGAGGCTGAGACAGGCGGATCACTTGAGGTCAGGAGTTCAAGACCAGCCTGGCCAACATGGTGAAACCCCATATCTACTAAAAATACAAAACTTTGCTGGGCATGGTGGCGGCTGCCTGTAATCCCAGGTACTTGAGAGTCTGAGGCAGGAGAATCGCTTGAATCTGGGAGGCAAATGTTGCAGTGAGCCGAGATAACACCACTGCACTCCAGTCTGGGAGACAGAGCAAGACTCCTTCTCAAAAAATAATAGTAATTTTAATTTTAATTGCCCTCAAGACAAACGAATGTGATTCCTGGGGCAAAAGATCAACCTTCACACCATATTGGTCTTTTCATCACATTATGTTTGGTCATTTTGAATTTTTTCCTGAAAATTTTTGCATATTATCTTAAGATTCCTTTACTTATAGAACCAACCTATCTCATGCCTGTTCAAATATTATATTTCTTATATTGATCAAAATAGCATATTTTTGGAGAAAATATTTTAGTCAGATGCATAAAGATTCAGATTGTCTTTCCCTCAGCCATTCATTCACTCATTCATTTACTGTTATAGCAATTTGTTTACTTGAATTATTTTTATATATGATATTCTTATTAATTAACCAGCATTAAAAGACTGTAGGCTGGGCACAGTGACTCATGCCCATAATCCCAGTGTGTCCGGAGTTTGTTCCTTCTGGTGGGTTTGTGGTCTCTCTGACTTCAGGAATGAAGCTGCAGTCCTTCGCGGTGAGTGTTACAGCTCTTAAAGGTGGTGCAGACCCAAAGAGTGAGCAGCAGCAAGATTTATTGTGAAGAGCAAAAGAACAAAGCTTCCACAGCTTTGAAGGGACCTGAGCTGATTGCCACTGCTGGCTGGGGTGGCCAGCTTTTATTCTCTTAATTTCCCAGCCCATGTCCTGCTGATTGGTCCATTTTACAGACTGCTGATTGGCACATTTTACAGAGCACCGATTGGTCCATTTTACAGGGTGCTGATTGGTCCATTTTACAAATCTCCAGCTAGTCAGAGAGCGCTGATTGGTGTGTTTTTACAGAGTGCTGATTGGCACATTTTACAAACCTCTAGCTAGCTACAGAGCACTGATCGGTGCGTTTTACAATCCTAGCTACAGAGTGCCAATTGGTGCATTTTACCATCCTATTGTAAGACAGAAAAGTTCTCCAAGTCCCCACCTGACCCAGAAGTCCAGCTGGCTTCACCTCTCACCAGCACTTTGAAAGGCCAAGAAGAAAGGATTGCTTAGGCCAGGATTTGGGACCATCCTGGGCAACATAGCTAGACCACCGGCTCTACAAAAAAATAAAAAATAAAAATAAGCCAGATGTGGTGGCTTGCACTTGCAGTCCCAGCTACTCAGGAGGCTGTGGCAGGAGGACTGCTTAAGCCTGGGAAGTTGAGAATGCAGGAGCCAGGATCACACTACTGCACTCCAGCCTGGGCAACAGAGTGAAACCCTGTCTCTAAGAAAATAATATCAAAGCTGTGGGGAAAAGAAAAAAAAAAAGAAAGAAAGAAAACCTCTCAAGGTTAAATGTATATAGACAAAGTGAAAGAACATTTAAACAAGGACCTTAATATAATAAATTTCACTGGGATCATAAAATCTTGAGAACCAGTAAATGAAATTCCCCGAGGAAATCTGTGTTATGGTTTATAAATTACTTTCTAATCTATTTACTTTTACTTTTATTTGAGATTTTAAATTCTGCTACAGAGATGTTTCTCTTTGAGGATTGTGATAAAGCAATCAGAGGAGAACTGGGAAGTTTCTGGCAGTGGGACAGGGTTTAGATTATAAAAGTGAAGAAGGCTGGATGCTTTCTGTTGAAATAGACTGTTAAGAACTTTGTCAAAGAATGAACTCTTACTGTAACCCACACCTCATTTGTCACCCTGATGGGCTGAGGAAAAGTGACATTTACAAACTGAGAATGAAAGCACATCCATTTCACCAGTCTGACACCCTGATATAATAACTATTTACCTTGAGAAAGAGGCACTGAGATTTCCGATTCTTGTGAATCTTCTCACTTTGGCACTTACTTTCTCACTCTGTCAAACAACCCCAGATTAATGGAACAATTTGTTCAACAAATCATATTAGTAGAATGTGCACAGGGTAAAGAGAGAGAGGTGGGGGAGCAGAAGATTTTTACTCATTCATAGCAGTGGTATCTCTGCAAATAAAAATGTAGTTATGCCTGACATTTACAGAGGGACAATGTGAAAGGGAAAGGGTGTAATGACTTCGGGCAGTGGAGAGATCACTTTGTAAGAACAGTAGTGCTCAAAGGGGAATAAGATAAAGTTACACATAACATCTAGATTGAGCTTCTTTCTAGAACATATTTGTCAAATACAGCAAGATCTGCCTTTAAAAAAAAAAAAGTTTTCCATTAAAATTAAGCATCTTGTTTTCTGTGGTACACAGACATGTTCCTTTTAAGCCCACACCTGGGGAACCTCAAAGAATTCCAGGAACATCTTACTACAAAAGGGACAATTCAGTTCCTCAGAGCAGATCACAGATATGGGATGTGTGATAACTATGTGATTAGGATTGAGATTGTTAATTCTGCTATTTAATTCACATTACCCAGGCAAATAAAATAAAGCAATCAGTGCAACCTCGACATTTTTTATGTTTCATGCCTTTGTGCGAGAACTTTGAATGAATATTTAGAATATAGAGAGCTAATAAATATCATCTACAACAAATCATGTTTATTTAACTATGCTTCTAACCTATTACTTCTCTTCACACATGCAAAAACATACAACATAATACCACATTTTTCACTAACTTTTGAAGGACACTCAAAGTTGACTGTGAGGTTCATTTTTTTGTGTTAGGGTTGTCACACTGCTATTATACCTTACATCCACAACAGAAATTGACACTCACTTGTCCCCTATTTCTGTATCCTGTGGCCTTGGGTGTCAAGAGAAAATATTGCTTTGCACTGTTGTACTCCTTTGATTTCTCTCTCCTTTCTCATTTTCTTTTTCTTTAAGATTTTTACATATTTTTGAGCCACAGGAGAGAACCCAAACACCTCTCGACACAAAATTAGTTCCTGGAAATTCCTAATTAACATGGAGATAATATTTTCTCTTTACTGGATTGGAGCTTTCTATTGGCAAATGCTTTTTTATCCCAAGTTTATTCTAGAAATATTTTAGTGTAAAAGTGACCTGTTTAAATCATTAAGGAGTAATGATAGCTCAACAAAAGATTCATTTCCAGGCCTGCTTCAATGGTAAGAAACAACAGGAAGCCTCCTTTGATATTGCTGATATGACTGCCTCCAAAAACATTAAAAGTCAGCTATACTCTTAGGTATCTATTCTATAGAAAAACATTCTGTTTCAGAGAGTTTAGGCAATTCCGTCTGTTTTTTTTTTTTTTTCCCCCCACTTTTCATGTAGTAACTAAATTGCCAAGATATTGCATGTTACTTTTTGGAAATCTGGGGACCTAATGTTACAAAAAAAATACGTTCGTGTTAGAAAATTTTAAATTTACATAGAAGATAAAAAAATCTCTCTTCTAAGTGCATAAGTGTGTATATATAGTGTATGTAGTTAATATATATACTACATACATACATATATGCATCCGTGCATATGGATATATCTATATATCTCTTCATCTCTCTAGGATATAAGGTCAGAGATGACTGTCCTGTGTCACCTCAAATAAGTGTGACTGGCCAGGTGCAGAGGCTCATGCCTGTAATCCCAGCACTTTGGGAGCTTAAGGCAGGTGATCACTTGAGACCAAGAGTTCGAGATCAGCCTGGCCAACATAGCAAAACCCTGTTTATTCTAAAAATACAAAAAAAATAATAATAGCCAGGCCTGGTGGCTCATGCCTGTAATCCAAGCTACTTGGGAGGCTGAGGTAGGAGTATCACTTGAACCCAGGAGGTGAAGGTTGCAATGAGCTGAGATCATGCCACTACACTCCAGCCTGGGCAACAGAGCCAGACTGTCTCAAAAATAAATAAATAAATAAATAAATAAATACAGATGTATTTTAGGGATACATGTGAACTAGAATTTATAGTAGAGAGCCCTCAGGGGCATAGGTTTGTAACTCTATATTTTTATCATAGTTATAGTCATGTGATTTCTCTATTCTTAGAGACTATTCCTAATCCTTGTAGAAATTAGGGTAACTTAACACAATGGAAGTTCCACTCAAGAATCAATGCAGATATCTGATAGTGGCAGGAGGCAGACAAATGCCCCTGCAGATAGGGTTGGGTCTCCAGTGACATCCTACCTCCAAGCCAAAGACAGTTTAAAGCCTGAAAGCCAAGCTACAAGTCAAATCCACAGACCAGATTGAGAACCTGTCTTCCCATTTGGCGTGTTTTTCTCTGATTGAAGCCCCACCCTTCACCTATTTTACATGTACCTACCTTTTCCTAACTGGTTTTCTACACACTGCCAGGCCCACCTTTGAGTGGTGCCTCTGCTTTAGCCTTTTTGTGTACACACAAACTAATCAGCACACACTCTCTTATTCTGAGCCCATAAAAGTCACTTTATGAGCCCATAAAGCTTACACTGAGTGACCCACTCAGCCACACTGGGAGAGAAACCACTCCACTACCGGGGGTGGGAGACCACCCGCATGTCCACTCTCCACTGAGAGTTGTTCCGTCACTCAATAAAATTATTCTCTGCCCTCCTCACTCTTCAATTGACGGTATATCCTCATTCTTCTTGGATGTGGGACAAGAGCTTGAGAACTGCCAAACATGGGTACAAGATATAACACAGGCAAGCTGGGGCACATCTGGCCCAGCAGCAGGCTGAGATGTTGTGCAAGCCAGACTTGGCCCGGGTGAGCTGAATAGATGGGTTGCTCCTGCTGCAAGCCTGGCAAAGGGGCCAAGAAAAATCCTGCATCATATCCACGTTGTCAAGAAGCGTTCCTCCCATGGTGACTCAGGAAACCAGGCTCCTTCCTTCTTGGTGCTTTTTGGTCTCTTAGCACTTGAGATCTTTGGTGTCTAGCCTTTGTGAAAGGATAAAGAAAGAGGAGTCACTCCCTCACCCTAAAGATTCCACCCCAGGGGTAACACACACAATTTCTGTGGATGCAAAGAAGACTGGAAAATATTGACCTTGGCTGGGCAGCTGCCTTCCATGGATGATAACTCATTGTGGAAAAGGAGTCACAAAGCCAGCAGTCTCTGTCACATAGTGCTGTGGCCTATTGGTTTCCTTGATGCTGTTTCACTTTTCTCTATTCCCTGTTCCACTTGCTCATTGCTCATGCTCATTCATGACTTAGGTTTCTTCTGATTCTTCAGGTGCCTAACTCTGCCTCTCAGTGCCCTCTAATGTTTCTAAGAGTGTCTACTCTCAATTCTTTGACTCTTCTCTATTTTCCAATTTGAATTTCAGAAGGAGAATCTGATTGTTCTATTTGTCATCTTTTTATCCATGATAGGCTACTCTTTGGAATTGGTGTCTAAATGTCTGGTGTTCAACTTTAGCCGAATTAACTCTGCCTTTATTCATGGAGGGATGGGGAGTGGTATTTGAAGTTTTTCTTAGAAAGAACTGTGGTCATCAAGATTTTACTTATTTTATTTATTTATTTATTTATAATTCTCCCCCACTGCCTGACACACTTATCACACATCAGATGCAGTGTAATAGAATACTAAATCTTTGTCATAGACTAAAGAGACCACATTCCAAGAAATGTTAAGGAAGCACTTAACCATGTGGATTTCTTTACTGGATTCCTGAAGCTTCTAATTCCTTAAACTCCACCAATGATTTCACTTACAGATGACAACTAAACATTCTTTTCTCCATGTACAGACAGACTTGGCATTTTAATTTGGAGAATATGATTCATTTCTTTAGTCTTTAACCACTTCAGAAAGAATATATCCAAGTTGGAAGAATAAATTTTTGACTTATTATGGTTTCTTTAAAAAGAAGGAATCATGGCTGGACACGGTGGCTCACGCCTGTAATCCCAGCACTTTGGGAGACCAAGGTGGGTGAATCGCCTGAGGTCAGGAGTTTGAGACCAGCCTGACCAACATGGCGAAACCCTTTCTCTATTAAAAATACAAAAATTAGCCAGGCGTGGTGGCAGGTGCCTGTAAACCCAGCGACTAAGGAGTCTGAGGCAGGAGAATCACTTGAACCCGGGAGGCAGAGGTTGCAGTGAGCCAAGATCATGCCACTGCACTCCAGCCTGGGCAACAGAGTGAGACTCCGTCTCAAACAAAAAAAAAAAAAGAAGAAAAGAAAAGAAGGAATCATAGGATTCAACTTATCTGTGAAATACATTACTGCAGATCAGACATTATGGTTATAATTAGAAGCTTAGTTATTTTGAAATGTCTTATTGATAGGTACCATTGATTGAATGTGTTCTTTCTGTTGGGCAGTGCTTATTGTTTTCAGTCGTCACAATTTTCCCAGATAAATGTTTTAATCTCCTTGTTCAAATGAAGAAATAGCAGTGGTTCAAAGGGATGATTTTACTTGGTCTAAGACACGCAGCTAAATACAGACCCTAAAAGTTAAATTTATGTCTGCCTCAAACTCCTGTGTCTACTATATATTCATAGCCTCTCAGTTTGGGTATCTTACACTATCTTGCTATTTCCCATGTCTTTACTCCAAATAAAGAACAAAATACAATATAAAGTCAATAATATTCTCTAAGCAAGAGATACAGTAGCAGCAGTTTCACAAACAGTATCTCATTTATTCCTTTAACAATCCTGGGCAGGAAATTATTAGCGGTCCCATTTTATAGCTAAGAAAACTGAGGCTCTGAGGATTAAGTAACTTGCTTGGCCCACAATCTATAAGTGGCACTATCAGGACTTGAATAGTGATATGGCACTAATTCTGGGACTCGTCCTACATCCAATTTTTTACTAGCTAATAAAAATAATTCAGAGAGACAATAATTGCCTTGCATTAGCGTTGCACAGTCATAAGCCCTCAGGTAGTGCTCCATATATGTAAGGAACAAATTAATGGATTTATCTCCTACATCTGATGGTGAACTAAAGTTTTCACTAATTTTTTTTCCTGCCTTTCCTTCCTGTTTTCCCTTTGATTTGTGATACACCTAATTGGAAAGGCTGTTAAAAGACAATTTTCAAAAAAAGGTAAAATCATGACTTTCACACAGATACAAATATGAAGACATATTAAAGAATGTATGTTACTGCTACAATATGAAGGAAAGAGGCAGATATCACAACCAGTTCAAAGGAAAAGTCAAAAGAACATAAATGTATATGGAATATACACAAATGTATAAAAGAATGTTGAGATGAATTGTAAATGGAGACGAAACTTTTCCACAAGGGAGGTGGTGGTGTTCAATTAACTCTCTCCTAGATGGGACAGAATTTACACTGCTATCAGTTACCGATAATTTACAAAGTTACCAAATAGCTCAAAGACGGTGAACAAACAGGGCTACAACTGGGCAGCCAGACAGGTGTACTACAGATGATGAATATTTTTCCATGGAGACATTTGTATTTCAACAGGCCCTTAATGTAGTAGAGAAGCTCATTTAGAGTACTCATGTAGTAGATGATAGACAGGCAGTTTGAAATAAACATAATAGGACTAGTCCTATATATCACAGATGTATGAATGAATGAATGGGATGTCTTTTCTATGCTATTTCCCTATTCTGCGTAAATGATCAGTAAGGAACATCTCTATAAGGCTGGCAAACACAGAGAAGCAGCCATCATAGAGAGAATCGGCTTGAAATGCTGCTGACCTGAAGAAAAAAAAAATGTATCAGCTCATCCTGGCTCCGGCCTGGGGCATGGGTGGGGGATAAAGGATTAGAGTCTCTTGTTCCCTGTCTGCCATCCATAAAGGGTCTCAAATTTACGCTTAAAACCTCAGTGACCTCCAAATGAGGTTGCACGGTCTTAGCTATATACCGTACAGAATGAAGAAAAACACATCACGCAACTTTCAACATGTGTCTCATTTCCAACCACAATTGTTTGGAATTTAAAGCTGGTATTTTTTAAAATCCTGCGAGTAAACAGCAAAATTATATTTATGTGTGTCCCTTGTGTGTGTACATATATTAAACACATTAATTTGTACAACATAACATTTCTTGCTTCCGCATTTCTTTTTTTTTTTTTTTTTGGAACTTATTAACCAGGAGGATCATAAACCCAAGTGGCCTTGACTCTCCCAGAACTGAGAGGTCCTGCCCTGGCCGGAAGCCAAAGGCATTTTCCCCAGCAAATAGCTGGACTTATGATCTGTTTAACCAAGCTCCTTTAAAAGTCCTTTGGAGTGCGCTGGCGATGACACCCAAGAGTCGACCCCTCCGCCCTTCCGCTTTTGGAGGGTGGGCGGCCGGGGGTGGGGGTCACAATGGTCAGCGTCCCCCGAGGGCGCCAGCTTCCAGGTGCGGGTGGGGCTGCGCGTCCCGCCGGGCGCGGGGAACTTTCACTGGGCGTCCGCGGCGCGCAGACAATGGGCCGGGGAAGCGCCTTATCGCGGCGCGCAGGCCTTCCCCGAGCGCGGCGGGCGGCGGCGGCGCTTCCGCGGGCCCAGGGCCGCCAGTCCCCCGTCCCCCGGTCGCCCGCCGCCGCCGCCCGCTGCTTCCTCCCGCTCTTCCTCCCTGCGACCTCGCGGCCGCCTGGCGAGGCGCGGCCGGCGGAAAAGCTTGGTGGGGTGGCCGCGGCAGCGACACGCGCGGCCGGCCCGGGGAAAACAAAGGGGGGATGTGTGTGGCCAAGAGTCCGGAAACGGGGCGCCGGTGGGGGCCTGGGCGGCGCAGCTCTGCCTCCCGGAGCCTATTGTTTGCCGGGCGCACATGCACACGCGCTTAACAAGAAATTAACACATCCTGCCGCCGCTTATCTATCCATCGATGGCCAAACAGACGGCGCAGTCACTTTGCACGGAGAGGGCTTTTAATGTAATGACCAGGCCGGAGAAGAATATCTCAAGCCCTTCGTAGAAGTCCCTCTTTGTTTCCATACGGCCCTTGATATTCTCACAGCACTATGACAGCCTTTTAAAAAATATATTACTTTTTTTGGTAGGGGGTGTCTTGAGGGGCCGTTCTGAAGATCCCTTGACTAACACGTTTTTTTTTTCTTCTTTTTGGTACTAATTCTAAAATGATGTAGTTTTACAGTGTGCCAGGCACTATTCTAAGAGCTTCAACTGTATGAACTCTTTACGCTCCTTAACAACCCTGTGAGTTCCGTGATATTTTTATCTTCATTTTTCTAGATGAGGAAAGGAAGACATAAAAGAAACCACGCTGGTAGAGAGATAGTAAATGAGGCAGCCCGGATCAGCACCCTGGCTTGCCAGCTTGAGTCCATACTCAGAAATGAGGTCTTCCAACTTATTTTTTCACCTCTGAGTTGCCATGATTTGGGTTTTAATTTAATTTAATTTTTTTTTTTTTTGAACACTAAGTACAGGACGTTTGTCTAGCCCTTGCTGTTCCTGAGCTGGTTATCTAGGGAAGCTTGTAACCGAGCAGAATTTCGTAGATCAGAGGAGCAAATGACTTCATTACACATGTGCTTTGCTGTATTAATGACTGTCTGCACGATTTAGGATTTAGGCTGTCTCTGGATTTTTGATGAAGGGCTGTGGAATTGAAGTGGAATTTGTCGTTTCTATGAAAGGGACATGTTGTCATGTCTATGGCAAGTATTCAAGCAAAATGAGCACCAATAAATTTGAAACCAATTAACCAACCTGGACAATAAGCCAGAATTTCCATTTTCTGGAAATTTTCATGCAAGTTGGGTGAATGTGGCCTAAATTACCCTTTGATGAATGATTGGGACTCTTTTGTGTAAAGCTGGGCCCTGTGTGCTGTTCTAGAGAAATGCCAATCCAATCTCCTACATTATTCAAGCCCCTCCGACCCCAACCCCAGCAGGTGAGGTCACCCCACTTAACTCATGCTGAATTCTCAGTAAGGTCCAAATGCTCTTTGGGGACAGAGGATGCACGGATGAATAAGACACTCTTCGTACCTAAAGCAGTAACTCACTGAAAGACAATGACTAATAACTAAAATTCGATTTGATAAGTGCTATATAATATGGGAGAATACATACGAGAAATCTGATATGTGTACTTTCACCTTGGGGTCAGATTACTACAGAGAGGTTCAAATGTTGGTCGGGCGTGGTGGCTCATGCCTGTAATACCAGCACTTTGGGAGGCCAAGGTGGGTGGATCATTTGAGGTTAGGGGTTCCAGACCAGCCTGGCCAACATGGTGAAACCCCATTTCTACTAAAAATACAAAAATTAACCAGGTGTGGTGGCATGCACCTGTAATCCTAGTGTCCGTTGGAGACTGAGGCATGAGAATCACTTGAATTGAGGAGGTGGAGGTTTCAGTGAGCCGAGATCCCACCACTGCACTCCAGCCTGGGCAACAGAGTGAGACTCTGTCTCAAAAAAAAAAAAAAAAAAAAAAAGGTGGGGGGAGGTTTAAATGCTTCTAAACATCTTGTCTTTTACAAAGGAGCTAAGAAGTCATGTATTTAACAAATGTTTATTGAACCCCATTTTTGTGGCAGGTACTGTCCCCCCCACACCAAGATGGAGTCTTGCTCTGTTGTCCGGGCTGGAGTGCAGTGGCGTGATCTCAGCTCAGTCCACCTCCCGGGTTCAAGTGATTCTCCTGCCTCAGCCTCCTGAGTAGCTGCAATTACAGGCATCCACCACCACACCAGTATACTACCCAGTGTACTCTTTTACTCTTACTACAGTAGAGGAGACATCTGTCCTGCATCTAGGATAATTCCATCCCTTCCCACCACGTACCCCAAAGATCCACTTGATGACATCTTGGACATTCAAAGCCATCTTAAATTCTACATGCCTAAAATGTACCTCGTAACTATCTCTCGTACATCTGATTATCCTGCATTTTTCCCACTCTCAGGAATGACCCTGGCTTCCATCTGGATGTACTCACAAGCATGGTCGAAGGCAAGGAGGAGCAAGTCAACATCTTACATAGATGGCAGCAGGCAAAGAGAGAGCTTGTGCAGGGAAACTCCCATTTTTAAAACCACCAGATCTCATGAGACTTATTCACCAACCCAAGAACAGCATGGGAAAGACCCGCCCCCATGATTCAGTTACTTCCCACTGGGTCCTTCCCACAACACATGGGAATTTAAGATGAGATTTGGGTGGGAAAATAGTCAAATCACATCACCCATGTTTCAGGGAAGTAATACAAGGAAAGAGATGTTGTAAAAGTATAAGGAATGGAGTCCAAGGAAGTAAGAAACAGTCAAAGTCAAAGTGGTTCACTTGAAATGGAACAAGATCATGTGTAATGGTTACAGAGAACATGGCTGAATTAGTAAGCCAGTGATGGCTTGGGCCAGGGATGGTCAATGATGGGAGTGAATGAAGTGAAATAGAAAGGAGGTCATTGGAAATGAACAGCTTAGGATGTTGAGTGCTCAGATTCTTGGATAGTCTTTCACACACAAACTGGATTAACTCAATATGACAGCAGGACTGGCAATGGAAAGGAACACTGCCAGTCATGTGCTGTTATTTTTGAAGACAGAGAGGGGCCAACAGGTCTCTCAGTGGTGGCAGCAAATAGGGAGGAATGCAGCATAAGGAAAAGGCAGGATACTCAAAACAGGGAGGTGTACAGCAGATGAAGGATAAGTTGGAAACACATTTTATGTCTTCTGGTGCCCTCTTACCACCTCCACCAGATTTTGTCCCTGAGAAAATCAATAACATATGTAAATATTTGCATCTTTGGAGTATTTCAGGAAAAATTTTTCATCATCTTTTTTTGAATTTCAACTTTTATTTTAGATATAAGGAGAACATGTGAAGGTTTATTACATGGGTATATTGCACCCAGGTAGTGAGCCTAGTACCCAGTAGGTAGCTTTTCAACCCCCCTCCCACCTCTAGTATTCTGCAGTGTCTTATTTCCCATATTTATGTCCATGTGTGCACAACGATTAGCTCTCACTTGTAAATGAGAACGTTCAGTATTTGATTTTCTGTTCTTGCATTAATTCTGTTAGGAATATGGCCTCCAGCTCCATCCATGTTGTTGCAGAGGACATGAGTTTGTTCCTTTTCTTTTCTTTTCTTTTCTTTTTTTTTTTGAGACAGAGGCTCGCTCTGTCACCCAGGCTGGAGTGCAGTGGCACAATCTCGGCTCACTGCAAGCTCCACCTCCCAGGTTCACGCCATTCTCCTGCCTCAGCCTCCGAGTAGCTGGGACTACAGGCACCCGTCACCACACCCAGCTACATTTATTCTGCATATGGCTAACCAGTTATTCCAGCACTATTGAATAGTGTGTCCTCCCTGCATTGCTTATTGTGGTTGGTCTGTCAAGAAACATATGGTTGTAAGTATGTTGCTTTGTTTCTGAGTTTTAAATTTTGTTTCTTTCTTCTATATGTCTGTTTTTGTACCAGTACCATGCTGTTTAGATTACTGTAGCCTTATGGTATACTTTGAAGTAAGGTAATGTGATGCCTCCAGCTTTGTTCTTTTTGCTTAGGATTTTTTTGATTATTTGGGTTCTTCTTTGGTTCCATATGAATTTCAGAGTAGTTTTTTTTTTTTTTCTAATTCCGTGAGGAATGATATTGGTAGTTTGATAGCAATAGCTTTGAATCTGTAAAATTGCTTTGGGCAGTATAACTATTTTAATGATATTGATCCTTCCAATCCATCAGCATGGGATGTTTTTCTAATTATTTGTGTCATCTCTGATTTCTTTCAGCAATATTTAGTAGAGTTTTCATCTCCTTGGTGAGCTGTATTACTAAGTATTTCATTTTCTTTTCACTATTGTAAATGACATTATGTTCTTGATTTGACTCTCAGCTTGAACGTTATTGTTGCATAGAAATACTACTGATTTTTGTACATTGATTTTGTATCTTGAAACCTTGATAAAGTTATTTATCAGTTCTAGCAACGTTCTGGCAGCATTTTTAGGGTTTCTATGTATAGAATCATATTGTCAAATGAAGAGAGATAGCTTGACTTCTTCTTTTCCTATTTGAACACCTTTTATTTCTATCTCTTGCCCGAATGCTCTGGCTAGGACTTCCAGTACTTTATTGAATGGAAGGGGTGAAAGTAGGCATCCTTGTCTTATTCTGGTTTCCAAGTAGAATGGTTCCAGCTTTTTCCCATTCAGTATGATGTTGGTTTGAAACATAATGCATGTTTCTTCAATGCCTAGTCTGTTGAGGGCTTTCATGAAGAAGGGATGTAGGATTTTATTGAGAACATTTTCTATGTCAGCTGAGATGGACATATGGTTTTTGCTTTTAATTCTGTGTATGTGGTGAATGATCTTTATTGATTTGCATATGTTGAACCAGTCTTGCATCCTAGGAATAAAGCCTACTTGATTGTGATGTATTCATTTTTGCTGTGCTGCTGGATGCAGTTTGCTACTATTTTGTTGAGGATTTTTGTGTCTCTGTTCATTGGGGATATTGGCCTGATGTTTTCTTTTTTTCATTGTGTATATGGTGTAAGGTAAGGGTCCAGTTTCATTTTGATGTTAGGCTGCTGCTGCCTTTATAGAATGAATTAGGGAAGAGTCCCTCATCAATTTTTTGGAATAGTTACCAGTTCTCTTTTCTATGTGTGGCAGAATTCAGCTGTGAATCCATCTGATCCGGGGAAATGTTTTGACCAGTAGGATTTTTATTACTGATTCAATTTCAGAAATTGATGTTGGTCTTTCCAGGGTTTAAATTTTTTTCTAATTCAAACTTGAGAGACTGTGTGTTTCCAGGATTTTACCCATTTCCTCTAGATTTGCTAATTTGTGTGTATAGAATTGTTCATTGTATTATTTGAGAATCTTTTTTATTTCTGTAGGAAAAATTTTAATATCATCTTTGTCATTTCTGATTGTACTTATGCACATCTTTTCTTTTTCTACTCTGTTAATGTAGCTAGCAGTCTATCAATCTTGTTTATTTTTTTTCCAAAGGACTAACTCTTGGTTTCATTGATCTTTTGTATGGATTTTTGCATCTCAATTTTGTTCACTTCTTTGCTAATTTTAGTTATTTTATTCTGCTAGCTTTGAGGTGTTCTCCTTTTTTTAGTTATTTTATGTACAATTTTAGATTGTTAATTTGAGATCTTTCTAACTTCTTAATGAAGATATTTAGGGCTGTAAAATTTTCTCTTAACAATGCATTAGCTGCATTTGAGATTGCAGTAAAATGTGTCCCTATTTTCATTAATTTCAAATAAGTTTTGATTTCTGCCTTAATTTCAGTGTTCGCCAGGAGTTATTCAGGAGCAAGTCATTTAATTTCCATGTACTTGTGTAGAGAGATCTTCTTGATATTGATTTATATTTTATTGCACTGTGGTCTGAGAATGTGTTTGGTATAATTTCAATTTTTGTTTAATTTATTGGGACTTGCTTTATGACTGAGCATGTGGTCAATCTTAGAATATGTACTGTGTGCAGATAAGAGGAATGTATATTCTGTAGTTGTTGGGTGGAGTGTTCTCTAGGTGTCTATTAGGTCCAGTTGTTCAAGTGTTGAAGTTAAATCCAGTTACTTTGTTAGTTTTTTGCCTCAATAATCTGTTTTACACTGTCAGTGGGGTGTTAACCACTATTACTATGTGGTTGTCTAAGTTTCTTTGTAGGCCAAACAGAACTTGTTTTATGAATCTGGGTGCCCCAGTGTTGACTTTGCATATATTTAAAATAGTTAAGCCTTCTTGTTACATTGTACCCTTTATCATTATGCAATGGCCTTCATCATCCTTCTTAATTTGTATTGGTTTAAAGTTTATTTTAACTGATATGAGAATTGCAATTCCTCCTCTTTTTTGTTTTCCATTTGCATGGGAGATGGTTTTTCATCCTTTTGTGTTTGTGTGTGTCAGTACATGTGAGACAGTTTCCTGAAGATAGCAGATGGCTGAATATCTTTTTATCCAGTTTGTCACTTTGTCTTGTAAGTGAGGGTGTTTAGCCATTTACATTCAGGGTCAGTACTGATATGTGAGATTTTCCTCCTTTTATTGTGATTTTAGCTGGTTATTATGAGACTTGAGTGTGTAGTTGAGTTACAGTGCCTGTAGGCTATGTGCTTAACTTTTGTGTGTGTGTGTGTGTGTGTGTGTGTGTGGTAGTTGTTTCAATTACATGTTTAGCACTCTTTTAAGGACTTCTTCTAAGCCTGGTCTAGTTGAAACAATTTTTTTAGTGCTTGCTTCTCTGAGGATGATTTTATTTCTCCTTCACTTAGGAAGCTTAGTTTGGTGGGATATGAATTTCTTGGTTTGTATTTCTTTTATTTATGGATTCTGAAAATATGCCCCTAGTCTATTCTGCTTGCAAGGTTTCTGCTGAGAGGTCTGCTGCTAGCCTAATGGATTTCCCTCTGTATGCAGCTTGACCCTTCTCTCAAGCTACCTTCAAGGTTTTTTCTTTTGCCTTTACCTTGGTAAATCTTGTATAATATTAGGCAGAGTTCTCTGTATTTCAAGGATTTGCATGTAAACCTCTCTAGTGAGATTAGGGACATTTTTGTGGCCTATATTCTGAAATATATTTTCCAAGTTGCTTATTTTCTCTCCTCTCAGGAATACCAATGAGTTGTAATATTTTTTACATAATCTCATAATCTTCTCATAATCTCATATTTCTCCAAGGTTATGTTCATTTAATTTTTTTTTTATCTTACTGATTTGATTCAAAGAACTTGTCTTTGAGCTCTGAGGTTCTTTCCTCAATTTGATCTATTCTCTGTTAATACTTCAGAAAGTAAAGTATATTATTATGAAATCATATTCTGAAATTCTTGTAGTGAGTTTTTTTCAGCTCTAGAAGTTCAGTGTGGTTCTTTCTTAAAATGACTATTTCATCTTTCAGCTGTTGGATCATTTTTCCAGATTTCTTGAATTTCTTAAACTAGGTTTCAACTTCTTCCTGAATCTTGATGAGCTTTCTTGACATTCAGATTCTGAATTATATGTCTGTCATTTCAATAATTTCAGACGGGTTAAGAACTATTGCTGGGGAGCTAGTAAACTCATGTGAAGGTAACAGGACACTCTGGCTTTTTGAATTGCCAGAATTCTTGTTGATTCTTTCTCATCTGGGAGTGTTGGTGCTCCTTTAACTATGGTATAAATTGAGTATAGTCAGTTGGCTTCATTTCTGCATGCTTTCAGGAGGCCAGGACTCTGTATATGATCTTTATTTGTGGGTGAATTACTGTGCTTAGTTTCACAGGTGTATATATTAGCAGCATAATTTTTGGTATTTTAGTTTGGACTGTGAGGCAGTAGATGGCAGTTAAGAGCAGTGGCCAGTAGCTAGGCTAATACACAGCTGCATGCCTCTTTTGTACTTCCTTGTGTTCATAAGCATGTTCTGTGGTGGGGTGGAGAGACAGATGGCCCCACCAGGCCTGCTCCTGGGCCTTGAGGGGAACTTCTCTGATCGCTGGTGCCCTATCTGCATTTCTTTTGTTAGAAGTCCTGGACTGCAGGGTTCTCTAGGGCTGAGGCTGTGGCAGAGAGACAGGCCACACCCTTTATGAACCCGCCCTGTGGAGGGAGGCATGCCCCGTTAACATTCTGGCCCAGGAACCTGCACATCTCACCACTTCAGTGCTCTGAGAGTCTCCTCCTCTGTGCAAATGCAGGCCACAGATTTTGGCTCAGTACTCCTGGGCTATGAATCACAACGCTGTGGGCAACAGGATGCCCTGTGACTTGGGATCAGGTTCCAATTGCACTGGGAAAACCAATGTGTTCCCAGGTTACCCAAAAAGTACTCTGGTGGAGCTATGCATTTACACTGGCTATGAGGCTGCTCTATGCACCCGCTCCTGCAGGGAGGCTGGGCATGCGCCTTGAGATGGACCAGCGGGCAGAAGACTTTTCAGAACAGGTGTGCCCCAGTCCCACAGGAGAACTGGCCACACTTCCTCTTATCTCAGTGGTCAGCTGGGGTGACAGCCTTCCAGAGGCAGATGGGGTGCCCTGGGGGATTGATGTCTATGACCACACTCTGCTGGAGCTTCTCAGTGCACAAAAGCTCTCTAGCTCCACACTGTCCAAATACCTGTCTCTGCTTGCTCCTCAGGGACATCCTAATACCAGCTCACACATCCATGGGGGTTGTGAGGCCCCCCCGTAGCTAGGATCCCAGAGGTCTTCAGCAAGAGTGGGATACCCCTCAGTTCCCTAACTCACCCCGTGCCCAGGAGCTGTTAAGGGCCAGGAACTGCTAACCCTAGTGTTAAGGGTACCCCACGCAGGATTCCCATCTCCCTCCCCTTTTAGCATGGGCTTCAGCATCACCTCTCTCCACTCTCAATGTTTTCTCAAAAGACCTGCCCAAATTATGTTGGTTTGTTTGACAATTTGATCTCTTTTAGTGGGAGCAGCACTTTCTGGCTGCATCTAGTCGCCATCTTGTCTTGAGTCTTCTTCATATTTTATTTTCGAAGACTGACAAACATCATTGAATGGTTAGTTCTCAAAAGAATTACGTCAAATACGTAAACTGAAGGGACTGGCAAACAGCATTGGATAAATAACATAACCTTTGTATTTTATATTAAATGGAAATTTGTAAGTGGGATTTTTGCTTGGAATGTGACTCCCTTCTTATCTGTCAGTTCCATTTCAACAACTTCTCTAATCCCCCAAAATCTTTCCTTCCTCTGAATACTTATGAGGTACCCCCTTTCCCCTATGGCTGTTCATCTCTTATTCTTGTATCTTATTTGTCATATAAAGGAGATCCACACTGTGAAATAATGAACTCAGCGTTATGCCGAATTTTGCTATTCATAGCACATTTTTCATGTTTCTGGTAGATATTTTAAGTAACTTGATATAGTAGATTAAAATATACATTTCAAAAGAGAGAAAAGGAAGGAGTAAGAAATAAGAAAAGATAGAGGAGGAAGAATTGCAAATAAAATGGCAGGCATAGTTCTAAGTGCTTTACATATGTATTCACAATAATCCTTTGAAAATAATATCACCATTGGCTTCATTCAGATGAGGAAACTGAGGCTCAGAGAGAAAGTTAGGCAACTTTTCTAGATTAAATGGTTATTAAGTGGCAGAAACAAATATAAACTAATAAAATCCAATTTTAGATGCAATATAGCCCTGCTGTCCTGTAATATAGATAGGTAGAATTGGTGAGATTGAGGAATTGTCAACAGAAAACAAAGTAAAGAGAGTCACAGAGAAAAATAAGGCAGAAGCAGAGAACAAGTTAGACTCCTAGAACACAAGAATAGAACATGTTGGAAAACTTGTAGATTTAGGGATAAGAGAGACTTTGGTTGACATGGGAATTAAAGGACTTAGCTGAAGGATAAAAGAAGTGCTCAATTAATGCCTGTTTTCTTCCTTACTTTCTGAATTTTTAGGTGAATTATCCCTGCCATACTATGTACATTTTCTTGCTTGAGGAGAAATCTCCTCATCTCAACTGTATTGTGCTGAGAATTATAGAGTGAGAATGTTAATGCAGAGGTGAAATTATCCATTCACAACTTCACCAAGTGTGCATGCTTTTGTGTTTGTTCATATGCCTCTGTGTGTGTGTGTGTGTGTGTGTGTGTGTATGTGCACATGGGTGAGAGTGTATGTGTTGATGGGATGGGGGTTATACCTCCATCCTTTTATTTAGGACAGTTCTTTTCTCAGGTGAAAATATACTGAGTGGATAGAAATCTCCTCTCATTATTTCTGCATATCATTGCTCTTCTGCCTCAGAGGCTCATCTGTGCATAGAACTGTTGTTTACGAATATTCTTCTTTGAACTCTGCGTCTACTTTTGTGTGTTTTTGAATACAGCAATAGGAAAGTGGAGTTGGAAAAACAAAAGTTCATAGTTTTCTACTTTTAGACTCCTAATTTGAGCTCGCTAGGTTTTTGTTTTGTTTTTCACTAAATCTGAATTAAACAGAATCACTAGGTTTTTCTTATTGTTTTACAAGACCTGTACAGCATTAGAGTTACGCGGTGGCTCACGCCTGTAATCCCAGCACTTTGGGAGGCCGAGGCGGGCGGATCCCAAGGTCAGGAGATCGAGACCACGGTGAAACCCCGTCTCTACTAAAAATACAAAAAATTAGCCGGGCGCGGTGGCGGGCGCCTGTAGTCCCAGCTACTCAGGAGGCTGAGGCAGGAGAATGGCGTAAACCCAGGAGGCGGAGCTTGCAGTGAGCCGAGATCACGCCACTGCACTCCAGCCTGGGCGACAGAGCGAGACTCCGTCTCAAAAAACAAAAACAAAAACAAAACAACAACAACAACAAAAAAAACACAGTCACCAACATTAACTTATTACCCAGTGAAAAAGTTTCTGTGTATAACATTCCAGATAGACATCACCAAGTCCTAGATTGATAGGGAACCTAGGAGTCGTCTGGGCCAACCTCCTGTCTGAGGCTGGATTCCCGAGACTCATCTTTAAAAATGTGAAAAAGAGCTCGCTATTTTACAAGACAGACCATTTCATCAATAAAGAGTTTCACTTCAAATCCAAGAATATGAAGAATTTAAGGGGATTTCAATAGTCATCAAGTATTCCCTATCCTTTTCATAAGATCTCTGGCACTCATCATGCATTCTAGTTAATTTTTTTCAGTAATAGGACACTCACTAATTTGTGAGACAAGTCTAGTATTTCTATAAGGTTCTCCAATCTCTGAAAACTGTTCTTATGACCTCTTCCCACACCAAAAAATCTCTTCTCTGCAGACCACGTGTTACTAATTTTATTAACCATTCCTCTTTCAATATTATTTCCTCATTGTCTAAACTGTCATCCTCTACATGATTTATGTAAGGTATACAAAAAGGAATTTGGCACAGTAAATATCTCAGGTGTGGTTGACAAATACCACGTAAGAACACGGGGCGGAGAGTTAGGGCTCATCTACTCACCAGCTGTACAGCTTTAAAACGAAAGCTTAGTCACTTTCAAATACAGAGCATTCTTTGGGGTTGAATGAAAAACGTGCTGGGGCACAATTTAGCCAAAACATTCTAGAATATCACTATGTAGTCTCTTAATATAGATATTCAAGTTTTTAAAACACAGCCAAAATGTGTGTGATGCATTTGTTTGGCTGCTGATGTTCTGTGTGTTTGGTTTCATTTTGTATTCACTGAAACTGCAGGCTCACGTGATACTTCCAGTTAACCAAAGCCTTGGATTTTTTTTTTTTTTTAAATTAACCTTTTCAGATTTACATGCAGCAAATTTCGCTCTTTTTGGTGTGCATTTTCATGAGATTTCACTAATGTATACAATTAATAACTACCAACACAGTCAAAATATTAAGCAGTCTATCACCATCCCCATTTCCCCGTGCCACTCTAGAGTGAACACCCCACCCTCCACCCTGGCAGTTCCTGGCAACCAGTGATGTATTATTTTCCTATAATTTTACCTTTTCTGGAATGTCATATGGATGGAATCATGCAGTATGTAGCTTGTGTCCGGGTCGTGGCAACTTGGATAAAGTTGCTATAACCATTGTGTACAGGCTTTGTGTAAGCATAGTTTATATTTCTTTATGGTAAATGCCACAGAACAGTTGCTAAGTAATATGTGCTTAGCTGAATAAAAAACTCAAACTGTTCTCCAAAGTGACAGTATCATTCTGGATTCCAAAAAGCACATGTGAAGAGATATTCTATGTAACTCCTTATTATTCTTTTAATATTCATGAGATGAATAGCAATGACCTCTTTTATTCCTGATGTTGGTAATTTGTGTCTTTTCTCTTTTTGTTAGGTTAGGTTGGCAAAAGTTTGATATATTTGTTGATATTTTCAAAGAAACTGCTTTTAGATTTGTTTATTTTCTCCATTGTCTTTCTGTTTTTAGTTTTATTGATATCTTCTCTACTGCTTCTTATTTCCTTTTTGATGCTTTTTCTAGGTTTAGTTTGCTCTTTATTCTTTAACTTCCTGAAGTGGAAGCTTACATTATTGATTTTAGATATTTCCTTTTTCCTCTTATGTGCATTTAGTGCTTTACATTTCCCTCTAAGCATTTCCTCCGCTGCTCCCCACAGATTTTGAGAAGCTGTACTTTTATTTTCATGTATTTTACAAATACTTCAAAATTTCTCTTTAAACTTCTTATTTGACTCATGGATTATTTAGAATTTTTATTAATATCAAAAGACACGGGAATTTTACAGCTGTCTTTCTGTTACTGATTTCTTGTTTGAATCCATTGCAGTCTGAGAATATACTTTGGTTTCCATTCTTTGATATTGGTGAATGTATGTTTTATGGCTAAAAGTGTGGTCTATTTTCAAAAATGTTCCATGTGCTCTCAAGATTATAATGTATTCGTCTGTCATTGAGTGGAGTGTTCCATAAGTTTCAATTAGATCGAATTGATAAGAGTGCTGTTCAGGTCTTCTATATCTTTACTAACAATCTGCCTCCTTGATCTACTAATTATTGAGAGACGGGTATTAAATTCTACAAATATAAACTTTGAATTATCTATTTGTCCCTTAAGTTATGTCAGTTTTTGCCTATTACATTTTAATTAACTGTTGGTAGAAGCATGAAAGTTTAGGATTGTTATATCTTCTAGAATAATTTACCATTTTATCATCATGCAATACCCCTCTTTATCCCTAATCACTTGACTTATTCTAAAGTACTTGTTCTTTGTCTGAAATTAATATATCTACTCCTACCTTTGTTTGATTAGTGTTAGCATGTTATTTCTTTTTACGTCCTTTTACTTTTAACTTATGTGGGCTGTTATATTTAGAGTCAGTTTCTAGTAGATACCATATTGTTTTGTTTTGTTTTGTTTAATCCGACTGACAATCTCTTTCTTTTATCTGGTGTGTTTAGACAAATTCACATTTAAAGTGATTATTGATGTAGTTGAATTAAAGTTTAACATCTTTTTAACTGTTTTCCATCTGTTCTTTTGTTCTTTGCTTTTTCTTCTTCCCTATACCTCTGTGCTTTTCTTGCATTCTCTGGTTTTAATTAAGAATTTTTTATAATTCCAATTTATCTCATTTCTTGACATATTATCTGCACTTTTTTCCCCCATGTTCTAAGTTGTTGCTCTGTAGTTTTTAATTTATATTTTTTGCTAATCTAAGTCCACCTTCAAATTAAAATTATGTCACTCTACATGTAGTATAGGTACCTGTAAAAAGTATTCCAATTTTCTATTTCCTACTCCTTGTGACATTGCTATGATTTATTTTGGTTATCCATATTCTTTAAAGACTTAAACACATATTTACTATTATTGCTTTAAAGAGCAGTTGATTGTCTTTTAGATCAACTAAGAAAAGAAAATAATTTATTTTACTTTTATTCATTTTCTATCCGTCTTCCTTATTTTTATTTTATTTAGATACAAGCTTCTAATCAATACCATTTTTCTCCTGCCTGAAGAACATTTTTTTTAACTTTCTGTGACACATGTCTACTAGTAAGGAATTTCCTCATTTTTTGGTTGCCTGAGAAAATCTTTATTTTTCTCTACTTTTTGAGAATAATTTTACTGGGCATAATTCTAGGTTGGCAGAATATTTTCTTTTTTTCTTTTTTCTTTCAACTCTATATATTTCACTTTATTTCTACCTGTATAGTTTCTGATGAAAATTTGCCCAAATTTGTATTGTTGTTCTTCTGTGGGCAAGGTTTTTGCCTCTCTGGTTTTCTTCAAGATTATCACTTTGTCTTTGGTTTTCTACAGTTCAATATCATATAGGTAGATGTGGAGTTTTTGGTGTTTCTCCTTGTTGGTATTCTCTGAACTTCTTAGACCCAGAGTTTGGGGTCTGTCATTAAGTTTTTACAGTTTTTGGCTATTATTTCTTTAAATATTTTTCCCCACACTCTCATTTCTTTCTAACATTTCAATAGTACATATGTTGTACCTTTTAATATTGTGCAGTAGTTCTTAGATGCTCTGTACCGTTTTTATTTCTTTGTGTTTCAGTTTAGAAAGTTTCCATTAATCTATCTTCAAGTTAAATTATTATTTCATGATGGTCAATTGTACTAATGAGCCTACTGATGGTATTATTCATTTCTGATCTGTTTTTAAAATTTCTAGCATCCCTTTTTGATTCTTTCTTAGAGTTGTCATCTAGCTTCTTACATTACCCATTTGGGCTTTTATGTTGCCTAATTTTTCCATTAGATCCTTTAAAATATAATATGACTTAAATGTTAGTCCTTTGTAAAATTTATGATGAAATTTAATTGTCATTGTAGTAGTATTAAGGGGTGGGACCTTTAAGAGATGATCAGGCCACGAGGTCTCCACTCTCATGGGTGGGTTTAATGACTTCTTTCTTAGCTCTTCTGTCTCTTGCTATAAGAAAATTCAACATTTCTCTTCTTCAAAGGATGCACCATGCATAGTGCCATCTTGGAAGGAGAGAATGGCCTCACCAGACACTGCGGCTACTAGCAGCTTGACCTTAGGCTTCCTACCCTCCAGAATGGTGAGTCAATAAACTTCTGTTTGTAGATTATACAATCCCAGATATTCTGTTATAGTAGCACAACATGAACAAAGACAACTGAGTTAGGCCATTCTTGCATTGCTATGAAGGAATACCTGCGATTGGATAATTTATTTAAAGAAAAGAAGTTTGATTGTCTTACAGTTCTTCAGGCTATACAAGCATGGCTCCAACATCTGCTTCCGGTGAGGGCATCAGGAAGCTTACAATCATGGTGGAAGGTAAAGGGAAAGCAGGCAATGTCATGAAGTGAGAGAGAGAGCTAGAGGTTGAGGGGAGGAGGCGGTGGTGCCACAATGTTTTAAACAACCAGATCTTGCATGAACTACCAGAGCAAGGACTCACTCATTACCAAGGGGATGGCACTAAGCCATTCATGAGGGATCCACTACCATGATCCAGGCACCTCCCACCACGCTCCACTTCCAACATTGGGTATTACGTTTCAACATGGGATTTGGAGGGGACAAACATACACACTATATTAACGTAATACTGTGTTAATCATGGTTATTTTAAGTTCCTGGTCTGATAATACCAATATCTGAGTCATCCCTGAGTCTGATTCTGATGACTGCTTTATCTCCTTGGACTATGTTTTTTCTTCCTTTTTGGCATACATTGTGATTTTTGTTCATGTTGAAATTTATTGGGTAATAGAAGCTAAGATAAATAGGCCTTTAGTGTGAAGATTTATTTTAATCTAGTTTGGAAGTGGATAGGGTTTAATGCTGTAGCTATAGGCACCAAAAGCTTTTAGTTCCTCTTGTGATTTTTCTGTAATCTCCTCTTGGCTTTGTGGCTTCTTTTCATATTGCTCCTCAGAGTCTGTATCATGCAGCACTTCCTGTTGTAATTTACTGTTGTTACTCCTGGAGGCTTGTTAATGGGGTAGTAGAGTGTAGAGGAGAAAGCTAGTTCTCTAATAGTCTTAATAAGCCTTAGGCTTGTAATGGGTCTGTTTCTCAAAAGTATGGATTTCAGCAGCATTTTTGTCCTACCTTTTGGGGTAGAGATTCCCCTTGCTATTGCCTCTTAGTCTATTACCCAGCTGTTCCATTCCTAGCCTATATATTTGACCTGTCTCCTCTGTAAATTATGGTTCTTATGTACTTTATTTTCCTTAGGCATAACAGAAAGGCTGGTGCAGGCTGGAGTGGAGCAGAGATCACCTCCATCAGTTAGGATAAGGTCTCAGAATTGCCCTCTAAAAAGTTCTTCCCCATGGAAACCTGGCCTTTGTTAGGTACAAGAGTCTGGAAGGGCTTAACTATGGCTCCTCTTCCTCTTTTCTTGTCAGGGTCACATGGGGAGCTTCCTCCTGTCTCCACCGTGAAAATTTGGTGGGGTTCCTGGAGGGAAAACCCACAAAGGTTTATAGTCTTACCTATGACTGTGGCCCTCAGGAGCTTATCTCTCACACTAGTGTGCACTTAATCTCCAGTCATTCATCAAAATAATCATTTAAGTGTTTCTACAGGTTTGTTTTGCCCCAAATAAGAAGATCCTGAGTCTTGTATATCTCTGAATGGGCCTTACACTACAGATTTCATGTTGATAGTCTGTCCTGCAACCTCGTCTCTCTGATGGAGCCAAGAAATGTCATTGGCTTCAGGTTTCTTCTAGCTTTTACTTGGTATGAGGGCAGGAGTCATAACTTTTAAGCTTTTAATATGTCAAAGCTAAAACTGGAAGTCTTCTTATTGATTGATTTTTTAATGTTAAACTAACCTTGCAAGTCTAGGATAGCCAACACTGATCATGATGTATTATTCTTTTTATACATTCACTGTTTTGATTCACTAACATTTTGTTAATCATTTTTGGGCATATGTTATTGAGAATATTGTTTTATAATTTTCTTATAATCTTTCTTTCTCCTTTTGGTGTATCAGGCTAATATTTCCCTCAAAAAATTAGCTGAGATTTCTGAGAGGATCTTTTTATGTTGGACTGGGATTATTTCTTTCTTAAATATTTGATATAATTTACCAATGTGCATGCAGCTGTGTGTGCATGGTATGTTATATAAATGTCAATTAGTTCAAGTTTATTTACAGTAGCATTCAAGTCTTATATATTTTACTAATTTTCTGTCTGTTCTGTTAACTTTTGAGAAAAGAGAGTTTAATGTTCCAGCTATAAAACTGGCCTATTCATCCTATCTGTTAACTCTTAGTATATGTATTTTGCAGCTCTGTCATTTGGTATGTGATTATTTTGTTTTTTTCATGAATTAACTTAATAATTGTTTTTTATCCCTGGTTATATTCCTTTGGCATGAAGGAATCTTATGTTTTTTGTTTGACATGCAGCTTTCTTATGCTTAAAGTAATTTATCTGTGCTTTATATTTAAAGTGTGTTTATACCTTCACTTTGTCACCAGGATATAGTTGGCTTTTGATTTTTATTTTATGTATTTTTATATAGACAGGGTCTTGCTCCATCACCCAGGCTGGTATGCAGTGGTGCAATCATAGCTCACAGTAACCTCCAACTCCTGAGCTCAAGTGATCCTCCTGCCTCATCCTTCAGAATAGCTGTCATTATAGGAACACACCACCATGCCAAGGTCATTTTTAAAAAGCTTTTCTAGAAACCAGTTCTTGCTGTGTTGCTCAGGCTGGTCTCAACCTCCTGGCCTCAAGTGATCATCCCACCTCGACCTCCCAAGGTATTCAGATTACAGGTGTGAGCCACTTCACCTGCCTACTCTTGAGTTTTTATTCAGGTTATTGGAGACTCCAATCTCTGACTTTTAATAGGAATGCTCACAGCATTTACATTAAATGTAAGTATTGATATGGTGGTTTTTAAAAGATACGTTTTGCTGTTGGTTTTCAATTTTTTCATATGTTCTTTGTTTCCTCTTTTGTGTGTTTCCTTCTTTTTGATTAATTTAGCATTCCAGTTCATCTTCACTAATACCTTCTTATATTACCTTTTAGCTACAACTTTGTGTATTACTCTTCAGCTGCTTTCTACAGTTAGCAATATGTGTCCTTAACTTGTCAAAGTTTATCTTCAAATAGTGTTATTTCATAAATAATACAGTAATTAAGGTAATATACTTTCATTTCTCCTGTCCTTTTCTCTCTTCTGCTTTTATCATATATTTTACTGTATGTGTGTATTAATTCCTATAATGTGTTTCCTTTTAATTTTCAGAGCTGCAAATATTTAATATATACAACTTGAGGTATTTGGAGATAAGTATATACCTGTGAAACCATCATAACTATCAATGCCATAAACTTATCTATCATCTCAAAAAATTTTCTCCCACCTTCCTTTATTTGTTGTTTTGGTTAGAGCACTTGACATAAGATCTACCCCCTTAGCAATTTTTAAATATTACAATACAATATTTTAAGTTATAGGCTCTATATTATTGATTAGATTTCCAAAGCATATTTATTTTGCATAACTAAACCTTTAATTCTTTGGCCAATACCACCCAACTTCCACCTCCACCAACTCCTGGAAACTATCATTTTACCCTCTGTTTCTATGTGATGATTTTAAACTCTACATTTACGTGAGATCACACAGTGTCTCTCTTTCTGTGTATGGCTTATTTCATTTAGCATAATGTCCTCCAAGTCCATCCATGTTGTTGCAAATGACAATATTTCTGTCATTTTTAGGAGTAAATAATATCACTCTGTTTGTATATACCACATTTTTTTAAATCCACGTTTCTGTTGATGAACATGTAGGTTGTTTCCATATCTTGGCTTAGCTATTGTGATTAACGTTATGTATTAGTCTGTTCTCATGCTGCTAATAAAGACACACCTGAGACTGGGTAATTTATAGGGAAAAAGAGGTTTAATGTGTTCACAGTTCTGTGTGGCTGGAGAGGCATCACAATCACGGCAGAAGGTGAAAGGCATGTCTTACATGGTGGCAGACAAGAAAAGGGCATGTGCTGGGGAACTCCCCTTTATAAAACCATCAGATCTCCTGAGACTTATTCACTATCACAAGCACAGCGTGGGAAAGACCCACCCCCATGATTCAATTACCTCCCTCCAGGTACTTCCCACAACATGTGAGAATTGTGGAAACTACAATCAAGATTTGGGTGGGGACACAGCCAAACCACATCATGTTGCAATGAACATGGGAGTGCAGATACGTTTTCCAGCTCTAGATTTCAATCTCTTTGGATATATAACCACTAATGGGATTACTGCATCATATGATGGCTCTATTTTTAATTTTTGAGGACACTGTATTATTTTCTATACAATACGTTATTATTAATTTTATAACATATAATGCAGTTGATTGATTTCCCTTGGAAACAGTTTTAATTTTTTATATTTCCTTATTTCATCCAGTCAGCTGAAATGCCATGAGGATATTGGATACAGCCCTCTTGATTTCAAGAACAGACAAGTTGAGGGAGATAATCCTCAATGTGGACAGCTCTCTGTAGGGTTAAATATGGTGTATCAGTCAGTTTTCACACTGCTATAAAGAACTACCTCAGACTGGGTAATTTCTGAAGAGAAAAAGTTTAATTGACACAGTTCTGTAGGGTTAACAGGAGGCATGACTGGGAAGCCTCAGGAAACTTACAATCATGGCAGAATGCTAAGGGGAAGCAAGCATGTCTTACCGTGGCAGAGCAGGAAAGAGAGAGAGAGAAAGTGGGGAGGTGCCACACACTTTTTTTTTTTTTTTTTTTTGATGGAGTCTCTTTCTGTTGCCCAGGCTGGAGTGCAGTGGTGTGATCTCAGCTCACTGCAACCTCCACCTCCCAGGTTCCAGCAATTCTCCTGCCTCAGCCTCCCGAGTAGCTGGACTACAGGTGCATACCACCACGCCTGGCTAATTTTTGTACTTTTTAGTAGAGACAGGGTTTCACCATATTAGCCAGGCTAGTCTTGAACTACTGATCCCATGATCCACCCACCACAGCTTCCCAAATTGTTGGAATTACGAGTATGAGCCACTGCAACCAACTGCCATACACTTTTAAACCATGAGATCTTATGAAAACTCACTCACTATCATGAGAACAGCATGGCAGAAATATGCCCCCATGATCCAGTCACCTCCTACCACACCCCCCGCTCCAATTTGACATGGGTTTTGGGCAGGGACACAAATTCAAATGGTCTCATGTGGTCAATTCCTTCTCACCTGTCCTAGTCTGTCTGGGCTACTATAACATAAATAATATAAACTGGTGGCTTCAACAACAAACATTTATAGCTCATAGTTCTGGAGGCTGAAAATCTGGGATGAGGGTGCCTTCGTGATTGGGCTCTGGTAAAGGATCACTTCCTTGTTACAGACTGTCATCTCCTTGTCTCCTCACATAGTAGACAGAAGGCAAGAGAACTCTCCAGGGTGCCATCTATAAGGGCACAAATTCCATTCATGAGGATTTCACTGTTATGACATTATCATCTCCCAAATACCCTAACTCATATCATTGCATCCGGGGTTAGGATTTTAACATGAATTTTGGGGACACATAAACATTCAGTCCATAACAGCATTCCCTTAAACAACTTAAAGGCTGGGCACAGTGGTTCACACCTATAATCCCAGCACTTTGGGAGGCCAAGGTGGATAGATTGCTTGAGGGAGTTTGAGACCACCCTGGGTAACGTGGCGAAACCCCATCTCTACAAAAATACAAAAATTAGCCAGGCATGGTGGTGCACACCTGTGGTCCCTGCTACTTGGAAGGCTGAGGTGGGAGGACTGTTTGAGTCTAGGAGGCAGAAGTCACAATGAGCCATGACTGCACCACTGCACTCCAGCCTGGGTGACAAAGCGAGAACCTGTCTCAAAAAAAAAAAAAAAAAAAAAGCAAAACAACCTAAGCAACATTGAAAACCACTGTTATAGTTCTTTTCATCTATTATCTTTGGTAATACTGGGTTATTCTATCTTAGTATAATGGTGTTATCTTCTCCATCAAAATTCAGTTTAAAGTGTTTTTTGTCGAGCTTAGCAAATCAACTGCCAATCATTTCATTCTTACTGGTTTTTCTGAGGTGTGCTTTATTTCCCTGTCAGGAAGTTCAGGCAAGAGGTTCAGAAAACTAATTCTTAAAACAAGCCAACTATATTTCAATACAGAACTTTCCAAAGTATCAGACTTAAGTCAGCAAGAGAGTGTGTCTAGTTTATTTTCTAAGTATATTATCAAAAATATTATTTGGGTGCCTTGTTGACCTCTTAAATTCTGTACTTTACACAAAAATACCACACTGCATAAGTCATATGAGTGAGAACAAATATTTAGTTTATTGGAATTCTTGAGAAACAGAAGAGACCACAAAATTTTCGTCACAGATTGTAGTATATCAAGGACAACCAGAAGGTGCACTGACATGGATATTGAGCAAAGTGTTCAACGTAGCCAAGTGAAAAATTTACAATGACAATAAAAAAATTTTAGGCATTTGTGACATTTGCCAATGGCATAAAAATAAGCTTCAGTAAGTTTACACCTGGAAGAAAAAACATGTTTCCATATGACACTCTTCCCCAGCATAACATAAGTTATGTTATCATAACTTCAGCTGCACATCTCATGAGTGCATGCTTGCTATGCAAATCATTGCTAGAAAAAAATATTGTAGAGTAAATAAGTAGTTCAAAATAATCAAACCAGAATTTGAAAGTAAGAAAATTATTAACTGTGTTGCGCCAATACAGCTATTGTAGTGAAAGGTAGGTACAACAATAATTTTTAAAATGTATGCATCACAGTATTTGTTTCTGTGTGCACACACAGATATATTAATACCAACGTTTCATCCTTTTATACCTTGAGCAAGGCAACTAGAACTTATCTAGCAAATTATACTGTTCATATTAATTTAATAACTTGCAAACTATTCAATGTAACACTAAAATACTATGTGAATGATTAGTTATATTTATTTCTATGTGTCTCACTTTTTTTTGGCTGATAGTAGTAGTCATGGGGGATATTTTGTTTGACCTCATGACAACTCACTCAACTTTTCTTCTTGTTTGGAAAGCTTTCTAGGTTTAAGGTTACTGAAAACAGTGATCATTTGGGTGAGAACCCTTGTTTGTGATACAGCATGTCAAAATCGCCATATATAAGAAAGTCATACATAAAGAAATAGTTATATTTTGGAAGCTCATGTATTTTCTGACAAGGTGAAGCAAAGTTTACTTGAAAACTCTTTGGGCTCGTTTGCTTTATTGCATGTCCACCTGTTTCAGCTGGTTTGTTATCTTTAGAGCCATGGAATTGCAGTCCATCTAATTCAACCTGCAGTGCTCAGTTCATTTAAATAGGTCAATGGCTGGCTATGTCAGAGGGTATGTGTGTGTACGTGTGTGTTGTGCATGTATCTATGTGTGTGTTGTTGTTGTTGTGTGTGTGTGGTTTTTTCCACTGAAAAGAGAACTGACCAATCAATTTTTTTAAAAGTCTCATAAAAAATGTGTTCATTATAAACCCCTAGTCAGATTTAGTCAGACTTAGTAAGTTTTTCTGGAAGTG
The DNA here is from genome assembly GCF_049350105.2 of Macaca mulatta. Taxonomy (NCBI): domain Eukaryota; kingdom Metazoa; phylum Chordata; class Mammalia; order Primates; family Cercopithecidae; genus Macaca; species Macaca mulatta. The sequence goes on from NC_133412.1 coordinate 85,002,814, forward strand.
TCATTGGTCTCAAACAATGACAGTGTTTTCCTAAGTAAGACCTCAGATCCTCAAGGGAGTCACCCGTTACTAAATGACACCGAAAATCATGGCTAAACGTGAACAGCAGTTAGTACTGAGACATGGATATCGAGGAGATCTTTTAATTTTTGAATTTTTAAAAAAATTTTACTTCAAGTTCTGGGATACACATGCTGAAAGTGCAGGTTTGTTACACAGGTATACATGTGCCATGGTGGTTTGCTGCACCTATCAGCCTGTCATCTAGGTTTCAAGCCCTGAATGCATTAGGTATTTGTCCTAATGCTCTTGGGGAGGACTGTCTTTAACCATGGTATGCACTATTCTATTGTTTGCAATTTTTAACATTGAGACTTACTTCATTTGAATTAATATTTAAAATAGCAACAGAAAAAATAGTTAAGGAGATAGATGGTTTTACAATGTTTCTGTGTAACTATACATTGAACCAGGCCACAAGATGACGGAATTAAAGGGACCGTGTAGATACAACTTTAGTTGTACTTTGCCATTTTGAACAGCTGTGAGCAACCCTGAACCATTTGCTTCCTTTCTTTTGCCTATCCACCTTTCTTTTGCCTATCCACCTTTCTTCTCATTGTCATTCCTTTTTTTAACTGAAGTGAAATTCACTTAACATAAATTAGTACATTCACAATGTTGTGCAACTACCATGTCCACCAAGTTCCAAAGCATTTTAACCACCTCAAAAGAAAAGCCTGTACCCAGTAAGCAGTTATTTCCTGTGTTCCTTTCTCCCTAACCCTTCAAAACCACCAATGTTCTTCCTGTCTCTGTGGATTTACATAACATGGATATTTCCTAGAGATGAAATCTCACAATACATGGCTCTTTGTGTACCTTTTCATATAGCATAACACTTCCAAGGTTCACGCACATTGTGTCATGTATCAGTACTTCATTCCTTTCTATGGTTGAATAATGTTCCATTGTATGGATATACCACAGTTTGTTTATCCATTCATTCTTTAGTGAACATTTGAGTTGCTTTCACCTGTGGCTGTTATGAATAGTGCTGCTATAAACATTCATGGAAAAGTATTTGTTTGAATGTGTTCTCAGTTCTTTGGGGTATATACCTAGTAATGGAATTGCTGGGTTGTATGATAATTTAATGTTTACCTTTTTGAGAAATCACCTGTTTCCCTAAGGGTGCTACTAGTTTTTGATCCTTCATTTTTTGTTTTCCATTTTCTTCTCCTCTTTTTACTTGACAACTCTACTCTTCTTAAGGGAGGCAACTGTTATGTTGTAGAGAAAGCACTTGTCTTGTGGGTCAGGCCTACATCTTACTGTGAAGTTGGGCAAATTATTCAATTATCAGTTCTCTGAGACTGTTTTATCCCCGGATAATGTAGGACCCTGATAATGTTTACTTCATGCAGTGTTGGAAAGATTAAATGTTATAAAGTATGTTAAAGTGCTTGGACATTTGTTAATTATTGAAACATGAGTTGAGCAGAGTCAAATAATTTTCTAAGGTATAGGAGAGCACTTTCCAGTTTCTTGAACTCCTCCCTTTCTACCCCGTTCCACATTAGAAGTCTGCATCCATTATGACACAATTACGCAATTACAGCCACATTAAAATTTAAGTAAGAAAGATACAGAAGAGAAAGAATGAATACATTAGCTGGGTAGTTACGCCCTACTTAACTTTATTCCTTCCAAGGGCTATCAGTGTCAGTCTGTTAGGGAAGAAAGTCTGCTTTGATACTCTCCAAGTTCTGAATGATGAACATTTTACTTTCTAGGAATTTTATTCTGTATTCATCTAAAACAATCCTCACTCCTCTGCCCAGAATACTCAGAATCTACCCCTTCCAAGTCAGAGGACAATCTGGAGTCATCACTATGTCTGGGAGGCCCTTCATGATTCGATGGGCAACAACCTCCCTGACCTCATTCTCTGCACTCCCCAGAAGCTCATTCTGCTCTAGTGACACTGGTTTTTCCATCCTACCTCCAACACACCATGTACACCCCGATGCATCCTTTGCATTTCTTCCTTCTGGAGTGCTCCATCTGCAGACATCAACATAACTAACTCCACAGTTCTTTCATGCCAAGTTAGTGGGTACCTTAACAGAGAAGTTTTCTCTGAACATCTCATATAAAATAATTTCTCTATCCTACTGTTACTTTCTATTTTCTTAATCCAATTTTATTTTTGTCTTTGTCATAACACTAGTCATCCTCTGCAGTGTTATTTGTTCATTTATTTATTTGCTTATTGCATGTCTTTTCCCACTAGAATATAAGTTTCTGAGGGCAAGCCCTTTGTTTTCTTGCTCACTGCTCTTTACCTGGTACCAAAAAGAGTGTCTGGTACATAGTAGGTGTCTTTTTTTTTTTTTTTACTTTTACAGTGTCCTCCAAGTAATATATATTTTTTAAATTTATTTATTATTATTATACTTTAAGTTGTAGGGTACATGTGCATAACATGCAGGTTTGTTACATATGTATACTTGTGCCATGTTGGTGTGCTGCACCCATCAACTCGTCATTTACATCAGGTATAACTCCCAGTGCAATCCCTCCCCCTCCCCCCTCCCCCTGATAGGCCCCGGTGTGTGATGTTCCCCTTCCTGAGTCCAAGTGATCTCATTGTTCAGTTCCCACCTATGAGTGAGAACATGTGGTGTTTGGTTTTCTGTTCTTGTGATAGTTTGCTAAGAATGATGGTTTCCAGCTGCATCCATGTCCCTACAAAGGACACAAACTCATCCTTTTTGATGGCTGCATAGTATTCCATGGTGTATATGTGCCACATTTTCTTAATCCAATCTGTCACTGATGGACATTTGGGTTGATTCCAAGTCTTTGCTATTGTGAATAGTGCTGCAATAAACATACGTGTGCATGTGTCTTTATAGCAGCATAATTTATAATCCTTTGGGTATATACCCAGTAATGGGATGGCTGGGTCATATGGTACATCTACTTCTAGATCCTTGAGGAATCGCCATACTGTTTTCCATAATGGTTGAACTAGTTTACAATCCCACCAACAGTGTAAAAATGTTCCTATTTCTCCACATCCTCTCCAGCACCGGTTGTTTCCTGACTTTTGAATGATCGCCATTCTAACTGGTGTGAGATGGTATCTCATTGTGGTTTTGATTTGCATTTCTCTGATGGCCAGTGATGATGAGCATTTTTTCATGTGACTGTTGGCTGTATGAATGTCTTCATTTGAGAAATGTCTGTTCATATACTTTGCCCACTTTTTGATGGGGTTGTTTGTTTTTTTCTTGTAAATTTGTTTGAGTTCTTTGTAGGTTCTGGATATTAGCCCTTTGTCAGATGAGTAGATTGCAAAAATGTTCTCCCATTCTGTAGGTTGCCTGTTCACTCTGATGGTAGTTTCTTTTGCTCTGCAGAAGCTCTTTACTTTAATTAGATCCCATTTGTCAATTTTGGCTTTTGCTGCTGTTGCTTTTGGTGTTTTAGACATGAAGTCTTTGCCCATGCCTATGTCCTGAATGGTACTACCTAGGTTTTCCTCTAGGATTTTTATGGTATTAGGTCTAACATTTAAGTCTCTAATCCATCTTGAATTAATTTTCTTATAAGGAGTAAGGAAAGGATCCAGTTTCAGCTTTCTACTTATGGCTAGCCAATTTTCCCAGCACCATTTATTAAACAGGGAATCCTTTCCCCATTTCTTGTTTCTCTCAGGTTTGTCAAAGATCAGATGGCTGTAGATGTGTGGTATTATTTCTGAGGACTCTGTTCTGTTCCATTGGTCTATATCTCTGTTTTGGTACCAGTACCATGCTGTTTTGGTTACTGTAGCCTTGTAGTACAGTTTGAAGTCAGGTAGCGTGATGCCTCCAGCTTTGTTCTTTTGACTTAAGATTGTCTTGGAGATACGGGCTCTTTTTTGGTTCCATATGAACTTTAAAGCAGTTTTTTCCAATTCTGTGAAGAAACTCATTGGTAGCTTGATGGGGATGGCATTGAATCTATAAATAACCTTGGGCAGTATGGCCATTTTCATGATATTGATTCTTCCCATCCATGAGCATGGTATGTTCTTCCATTTGTTTGTGTCCTCTTTTATTTCACTGAGCAGTGGTTTGTAGTTCTCCTTGAAGAGGTCCTTTACATCCCTTGTAAGTTGGATTCCTAGGTATTTGATTCTCTTTGAAGCAATTGTGAATGGAAGTTCATTCCTGATTTGGCTCTCTGTTTGTCTGTTACTGGTGTATAAGAATGCTTGTGATTTTTGCACATTAATTTTGTATCCTGAGACTTTGCTGAAGTTGCTTATCAGCTTAAGGAGATTTTGGGCTGAGACAATGGGGTTTTCTAAATATACAATCATGTCATCTGCAAACAGGGACAATTTGACTTCTTCTTTTCCTAACTGAATACCCTTGATTTCTTTCTCTTGCCTAATTGCCCTAGCCAGAACTTCCAACACTATGTTGAATAGGAGTGGTGAGAGAGGGCATCCCTGTCTTGTGCCAGTTTTCAAAGGGAATTTTTCCAGTTTTTGCCCATTCAGTATGATATTGGCTGTGGGTTTGTCATAAATAGCTCTTATTATTTTGAGGTACGTTCCATCAATACCGAATATATTGGGCGTTTTTAGCATGAAGGGCTGTTGAATTTTGTCAAAAGCCTTTTCTGCATCTATTGAGATAATCATGTGGTTCTTGTCTTTGGTTCTGTTTATATGCTGGATTATGTTTATTGATTTGCGAATGGTGAACCAGCCTTGCATCCCAGGGATGAAGCCCACTTGATCATGGTGGATAAGCTTTTTGATGTGTTGCTGAATCCGGTTTGCCAGTATTTTATTGAGGATTTTTGCATCGATGTTCATCAGGGATATTGGTCTAAAATTCTCTTTTTTTGTTGTGTCTCTGCCAGGCTTTGGTATCAGGATGATGTTGGCCCCATAAAATGAGTTAGGGAGGATTCCCTCTTTTTCTATTGATTGGAATAGTTTCAGAAGGAATTGTACCAACTCCTCCTTGTACCTCTGGTAGAATTCAGCTGTGAATCCATCTGGTCCTGGACTTTTTTTCTTTGGTATGCTATTAATTATTGCCTCAATTTCAGAGCCTGCTATTGGTCTATTCAGGGATTCAACTTCTTCCTGGTTTAGTCTTGGGAGAGTGTAAGTGTCCAGGAAATTATCCATTTCTTCTAGATTTTCCAGTTTATTTGCGTAGAGGTGTTTATAGTATTCTCTGATGGCAGTTTGTATTTCTGTGGGGTCGGTGGTGATATCCCCTTTATCATTTTTAATTGCGTCGATTTGATTCTTCTCTCTTTTCTTCTTTATTAGTCTTGCTAGTGGTCTGTCAATTTTGTTGACCTTTTCAAAAAACCAACTCCTGGATTCATTGATTTTTTGGAGGGTTTTTTGTGTCTCTATCTCCTTCAGTTCTGCTCTGATCTTAGTTATTTCTTGCCTTCTGCTAGCTTTCGAATGTGTTTGCTCTTGCTTCTCTAGTTCTTTTAATTGCAATGTTAGAGTGTCAATTTTAGATCTTTCCTGCTTTCTCTTGTGGGCATTTAGTGCTACACTAAAATTTCCCTCTACACACTGCTTTAAATGTGTCCCAGGTTTAAATGTGTCATTGGTTTCAAAGAACATCTTTATTTCTGCCTTCATTTCGTTATTTACCCAGTAGTCATTCAGGAGCAGGTTGTTCAGTTTCCATGTAGTTGAGCGGTTTTGATTGAGTTTCTTAGTCCTGAGTTCTAGTTTGATTGCACTGTGGTCTGAGAGGCAGTTTGTTATAATTTCTGTTCTTGTATATTTGCTAAGGAGTGCTTTACTTCCAATTACGTGGTCAATTTTGGAGTAAGTACGATGTGGTGCTGAGAAGAATGTATATTCTGTTGATTTGGGGTGGAGAGGTCTATAGATGTCTATTAGGTCTGCTTGCTGCAGAGATGAGTTCAATTCCTGGATATCCTTGTTAACTTTCTGTCTCGTCGATCTGTCTAATGTTGACAGTGGAGTGTTGAAGTCTCCCATTATTATTGTATGGGAGTCTAAGTCTCTTTTTAAGTCTCTAAGGACTTGCTTTATGAATCTGGGTGCTCCTGTATTGGGTGCATATATATTTAGGATAGTTAGCTCTTCCTGTTGAATGGATCCTTTTACCATTATATAATGGCCCTCTTTGTCTCTTTCGATCTTTGATGGTTTAAAGTCTGTTTTATCAGAGACTAGTATTGCAACCCCCGCTTTTTTTTGTTCTCCATTTGCTTGGTAAATCTTCCTCCATCCCTTTGTTTTGAGCCTATGTATGTCTCTGCATGTGAGATAGTCTCCTGAATACAGCAGTCTGATGGGTCTTGACTCTTTATCCAGTTTGCCAGTCTGTGTCTTTTAATTGGAGCATTTAGTCCATTTACATTTAACGTTAAGATTGTTATGTGTGAACTTGATCCTGCCATTATGATATTAACTGGTTATTTTGCTCGTTAGTTGATGCAGTTTCTTCCTAGCCTCGATGGTCTTTACATTTTGGCATGTTTTTGCAATGGCTGGTACCGGTTGTTCCTTTCCATGTTTAGTGCTTCCTTCAGGGTCTCTTGTAAGGCAGGCCTAGTGGTGACAAAATCTCTAAGCATTTGCTTATCTGTAAAGGATTTTATTTCTCCTTCACTTATGAAACTTAGTTTGGCTGGATATGAAATTCTGGGTTTAAAATTCTTTTCTTTAAGAATGTTGAATATTGGCCCCCACTCTCTTCTGGCTTGGAGAGTTTCTGCCAAGAGATCTGCTGTTAGTCTGATGGGCTTCCCTTTGTGGATAACCCGACCTTTCTCTCTGGCTGCCCTTAAGATTTTTTCCTTCATTTCAACTTTGGTGAATCTGGCAATTATGTGTCTTGGAGTTGCTCTTCTCGAGGAGTATCTTTGTGGCGTTCTCTGTATTTCCTGGATTTGAATGTTGGCCTGCCCTACTAGGTTGGGGAAGTTCTCCTGGATGATATCCTGAAGAGTGTTTTCCAGCTTGGTTCCATTTTCCCCCTCACTTTCAGGCACCCCAATCAGACGTAGATTTGGTCTTTTACATAATCCCATACTTCTTGAAGGCTTTGTTCATTTCTTTTTCTTCTTTTTTCTTTTGGTTTCTCTTCTCGCTTCATTTCATTCATTTGATCCTCAATCGCTGATACTCTTTCTTCCAGTTGATCAAGTCGGTTACTGAAGCTTGTGCATTTGTCACGTATTTCTCGTGTCATGGTTTTCATCTCTTTCATTTCGTTTATGACCTTCTCTGCATTAATTACTCTAGCCATCAATTCTTCCACTTTTTTTTCAAGATTTTTAGTTTCTTTGCGCTGGGTACGTATTCCTCCTTTAGCTCTGAGAAATTTGATGGACTGAAGCCTTCTTCTCTCATCTCGTCAAAGTCGTTCTCTGTCCAGCTTTGATCCATTGCTGGTGATGAGCTGCACTCCTTTGCCGGGGGAGATGCACTCTTATTTTTTGTATTTCCAGCTTTTCTGCCCTGCTTTTTCCCCATCTTTGTGGTTTTATCTGCCTCTGGTCTTTGATGATGGTGATGTACTGATGGGGTTTTGGTGTAGGTGTCCTTGCTGTTTGATAGTTTTCCTTCTAACAGTCAGGACCCTCAGCTGTAGGTCTGTTGGAGATTGCTTGAGGTCCACTCCAGACCCTGTTTGCCTGGGTATCAGCAGCAGAGGCTGCAGAAGATAGAACATTTCTGAACAGCAAGTGTACCTGTCTGATTCTTGCTTTGGAAGCTTCCTCTCAGGGGTGTACTCCACCCTGTGAGGTGTGGGGTGTCAGACTGCCCCTAGTGGGGGATGTCTCCCAGTTAGGCTACTCAGGGGTCAGGGACCCACTTGAGCAGGGAGTCTGTCCCTTCTCAGATCTCAGCCTCCGTGTTGGGAGATCCACTGCTCTCTTCAAAGCTGTCAAACAGAGTCGTTTGCGTCTGCAGAGGTTTCGGCTGTGTTTGTTATTGCCCTGTCCCCAGAGGTGGAGTCTACAGAGACAGGCAGGTTTCCTTGAGCTGCTGTGAGCTCCACCCAGTTCGAGCTTCCCAGCAGCTTTTTTTACCTACTTAAGCCTCAGCAATGGCGGGCGCCCCTCCCCCAGCCTCACTGCTGCCTTGCCGCGAGATCGCAGACTGCTGTGCTAGCAATGAGGGAGGCTCCGTGGGTGTGGGACCCTCCCGGCCAGGTGTGGGATATGATCTCCTGGTGTGCCTGTTTGCTTAAAGCGCAGTATTGGGGTGGGAGTTACCCGATTTTCCAGGTATTGTATGTCTCAGTTCCCCTGGCTAGGAAAAGGGATTCCCTTCCCCCTTGCGCTTCCCAGGTGAGGCAATGCCTCGCCCTGCTTCAGCTCTCGCTGGTCGGGCTGCAGCAGCTGACCAGCACCGATCGTCCGGCACTCCCCAGTGAGATGAACCCAGTACCTCAGTTGAAAATGCGGAAATCACCGGTCTTCTGTGTCGCTCGCGCTGGGAGTTGGAGACTGGAGCTGTTCCTATTCGGCCATCTTCCATAGTAGGTGTCTTAATGAATGTCTGTGCCAAAATGACTACTAATACAACTAATAATACTAAAAAACATCTTTCTCAGAAATATTACATGAATTTTGCAAACAAATTTGCTAATTGAAGCGAAATTAAAACTTTTGTGAAATTCCTCCCTTATCTCCCAACGAAATATGATAGATCGAAATGTAGAATATATTTTATGTAGGTTATAAGCTCTCAGGCTGCCCTTTTATATTTGTTATAGGAAATAGCCTATTATAAGTGTTGAATTAATATGGATCATGATTGATTTAAAATGCATGGTGTTTTGTGCTGGTATTCAGCCAACATCTATATTCAATTAAATAATCATTACAGTTGCCAGCATTTGTGCATTACACTAATGGCAAGAGATACACTTGCAATGGCTGAATTTTATTCTGGGATGATATAGGGGCCATCCTGAGTCTGAGAGAGATGCTGAAATGTGAAATCCCGTACTTGTAAATTAGTATGTGCAGAGTGGAGAGTCAACTCATATGCGTACCTAATTTTAAAATCTCCTTGTGCACATAAAAAGAAAACAAAGGAATTCCTTGCTTTTATTGAGTTTGAGAGATAAGCTGGAGAACAGGTTTGCATTAAGTTTAACTGCAATATGTGTCACTTTTCCTCATAGTTGGATCTGCAGACAACATCTCGTTCTGGAGCTGATTCACCTGCTCTGCCAGGTGTCCTCACCACCATATGTATAAATATTTGTCTAAATTCTTCCTTTTTTATCATTCTGTTTTTGTGTATATTAGAAGAACCAGAGCCAATTTGCTAGAGAAGAGCAGCTTTTCCAGCTTTCTTTTGGCTGTTGATATCTTTGGTCTCTCTGAATAGTCCCTCTTATACTTGACTGGTATGAGACAAATTTTTCTGAGCTAAAAGCAGCCTTGGTGCATTAGAAGCTAAAAGAAAAAGGTAACTTATTATTTTTCCAAGAGTCTCAAGTCACATATATGTGTGGACATCTTTTCAACATGCCTGTTTTGCTGGGAATCATTTTATGCTCACTATATATATATATAGTGTGTGTGTGTGTGTGTGTGTATATATATATATGTATGTTGTGACAAGATTATTGGTTTTGAAGTCAGACAGACTTGGATTTGAATTTCACCTTTTTTTGCTCTAGTTCTGCCATCTTGAACAAATTGCTTGATCTCCCGACCTCAGCCTGCTCATCTGTGAAATGTGTGAAACTGTAGTGCAGAGGTACTGTGCAGTTTTCTCCTTCAGATTCTGAGAGACGCTCCCTAACCACACTCTGCACAAAGACACCCCTGCCCCAGTGCATAGATAGCATCTAATGTGATGTCTGGTCCATAAGGAAGGCTCAGTTCATAAATACACCCTTATTTTTGTGGAATCAACAGAGGAGGTGCTGAGATTCAAGAACCTGGTGGGTTAATAGTGTGCTTGGCTGAATTAATGAAATCAAAACATTGGACCTAATGTAGACACATATAGTCTTGAAAATAAGATAAAGTTGTCCATTTGCAGAGGGCTCAGAGGTGTAGACCAAGTTGCTTGCTAAGAAGCAAGCAAACAAACAAAAATCAGTGTGGGCTCCACAGAAGGCAGAAAGTTGAATCTCATCAGTCAACATTCAAATCAAATCACAAAATCTTTCTCGATCATTTTATGTTATGTAATGTGATTATCATGTGGATTTTGTGTAGAAGCAGTTTGGCATAGTGAAAAATGTTGCTAAGCTAGCATTTAAAAATTAGGAGTTCTTTCTTCCATTAAGTAGCTAAATAAAATTAAGAGGTTTGTAAGTCATGTCCCAGAAAAATAAGTTTGCCTCCTTTCATTTTTAATCAGTATTATCATTTGAGAGAGACGGGGGGATGGTTGGTCTGTTTTATCATTTAGGCTTCCAGCAATAATGACTTTCTGTGCTGATTTGCACCTAGGAACCTCAAAGTAATTCCAAAGAGGATATGGTCAACCCTCATCCAGCTTGACCTATGTAGTGCAAACATGATAGATATTTTCTTGGACCTATTTACTGTTAAAATATATTTTTGAGATCACTATTACAGTTCTAAAGGTGTAACTTATTAGTATTAAATTACATTCGGGCCAGGCATGGTGGCTCACGCCTGTAATCCCAGCACTTTGGGAAGCTGAGGTGGGTGGATCACGAGGTCAGGAGATGGAGACCATCCTGGCTAACATGGTGAAACCCCGTCTCCACTAAAAAATACAAAAAAATTAGCCGGGCATGGTGGCGGGCGCCTGTAGTCCCAGCTACTTAGGAGGCTGAGGCAGAAGAATGGTGTGAACCCAGGAGGCAGAGCTTGCAGTGAGCCGAGATTGCACCACTGCACTTCAGCCTGAGCGACAGAGTGAGACTCCATCTCAAAATAAAATAAAATAAAATAAAATAAAATAAAATAAATTACAGTTGCAGGCAAAATGAAAATATCTGTAGAGGCAGATAGGATTTTTAAAAAATCATGACTTCCTTACACATTATTTACATAACTGTGGAAGTCACGTAACAGTTCTAGTCCCAGTGTTCTCATCTATAAAATAGGTGAAATGCACTAAAAAGCCAGAGCAGAAGGTATTGCATGGATTTGGATGGCTGTCCATCATTTCTTCAAACCAAGGAACACTGTGCAGCCCATGATGTCCAACCATGCACAGAGAGATACCCTCCTCAGAGTAATAGTTTGATAGAGAAGTAGAACAGGCAGTAGAAGCATTAGTTGTGTAAAACGGGGAGATAAAAGCATAAGGGGCTGGCTTCCATGCCTTCACTAATGTGTGCTCACACTCACCATGAGTGAGAGTAGAGTGTCCCTCCTAGATATTTTCCCTGTCTTTCTGGTTGATCTGGGGAAGATGGGGTGAGGAGGATGCTGGTATGACTATGCAATTCTTGCCAAGGGAGGAGTACACTGGTATTATGACTATATATTTTTTTTCTTTGTTCCCTAAATCACCTCAGAATAAACATTTATTTTTTTCTCCCCTACCTGCAGTGGTCCTTTGACTAGGGCTGCAACTATCAGTGCCAGAACAGCAGGGATGATTTCTAAACAAAAAACTGTTAATTGTGTTTTTAAACTTTATATCAAAATTCCTAAGGCATGATGGGGTGGGTTGTGCCTTCACCCTATCTAGCAAAATTGGGGCTAACAGTGAATGCAGTCATGTTGCCTGGTAGCAAAAATAACTCAGCAGTTCTAAACCTATGTAACCTTACCCTATCTGAATGGGAGTGGACTGAGGAGCTACTTGCTAGATTTGCACTGCTACCTGCAATCTAGACCAGCATGGTGATGATTCTAATGTCTCTTCCAAAGCTGAAAAAGTTTGAGTTTTAATGAAGAGAAGGAGAAATAGGAGCTGAGAGTTAAAAAATGAGTAAATGGGTTATTAATTGAGGAAAATTCAATATTATTTTAAAAACTCAAGAGTTTCAGAGCAAGAGAGGACCTTTTCTCTTACACTTGACCTTAGCCAAAAGGCTGAGAAGCAATGAGACCTTGTCTCTTAACTCAGTTATTCCAGATGCCTGTGAAGGTGATGCTGTGCATTTGCTGATCTCACTCCTGCTTTCAGAACCTGACAAGTTTGAGAGGACACCTGCACACATGAGTGGCCTCATCTTGGGAGAGAGTCATAAAATATGATAAAACTGGACTAATTACTAATGACTTTGTATGTGTGTATATGTATATGTATGTGTGTGTGTATATATATGTATATGCGTATATATATATAAAATCTGTAGTGAAAAACCAGGGGACTGACTGTGGTGTTATGATACATACTGGTTTTCATCCATGGATCCTGACTTACAACTCCCATAGCCCTTTAATATTGGGTGTGTCAGGCCTCAGGAGCAGGCTTCTGACCTTCTCCTGCCCTCCTTTCTCTCTAATGTTCCTCTGTGTTTCTAATTGTGGGCCTTAAGATTCTCCCATGAGAGGATCCCACCCCCATATCCTGGGGGAAGGAATGCTGATGCCATGAAGCTTTCATAGAAACCCAAGAGGACAGGGTTCAGTGAGCTTCAGAGAGCTGAACATGAGGTTCGTAGAGGGCAGCACACTCAGGGAAGGAATGGAAGAGCTGTACCTCGTCCCCCGGACCTCTTCATCTGTACCCTTTGCAATTTCCTTTATACTCAACTGGTAAATGTGTTTCCCTGAGTTCTGTGAGCTGCTCCAGCAAAATAATCAAACCCAAAGAGGGGGTTGCTTTACCAGTCAGAAATTTCCATGTTTGTTCATTTGTTTCTGCCCACCACATACTTCAGCCAATGGGGACTTGTCCCAGCTTATTTGGTCTGCTGCCCCACTCTAGCCTGCAGCTCCTGGGCTGACCCTGCTCCGCTGCCTCTTCCAGTCACATGAGTCAGCTGCTTGGTGCCAGTGGTGGGAGGGCTACCGTGGTATAGCTCCTATCCACCCGCCACTTCGTGAGTCCCAACTCCTTGTCTCACATCCAAGAATAAGATTATGCAGACAACTGGAGGGTGAGCAAGGTGGAGAAGAGTTTTATTGAGCACCAGAAGAGCTCTCAGTGGAGAAGGGACCAGAGGCAGGTAGTGCCCCACCCAAAGGCAGGTCATCTCCACCCAAAGGTGGGTGGTTTCAAAGTGTGACTGAGTCTGGGGTTTTTATAGGCTTAGGTGTGTGCTGTAGGTAGCCTTGGGAAAGGCAACATTCAATTTGTTTATAAGCATTATTTGGAGAGAACTAATCAAGAAAGAAGGGGCAAACAGGAATAAAAGTTCTCACTCTGGTCGGGGACTGCATCTGGAACCGGCAGCCTGGTTTTCAGACTTCAGGCTGTCTTTGGGTTGTAGGTCAGGTTTCACTGGGTACCTGCTCCCATCTGCCTAGGATTTTGTCTGTGTCCTGCTGCTATCAATCCCCCTTCTGAAGAGGTACATCTGCCATCAGGACAAGGACAGTGCAATGGTTAGTACTGAGTGTCAACTTCATTGCATTGAAGAATACAAAGTATTGATCCTGGGTGTGTATGTGAGGGTGTTGCCAAAAGAGATTAACATTTGAGTCAGTGGGCTGGGCAAAGCAGATCCACCCTTAATCTGGTGGGCATGATCTTAATCAACTGGCAGCGAATATAAGGCAGGCAGAAAAACATGAAAAGGAGAGACAAGCAAAGCCTTCCAGCCTACATCTTTCACCCATGCTGGATGCTTCCTGCCCTCGAACATCAGACTCCAAGTTCTTTGGTTTTGGGACTAGGACTGGCTCTCCTTGCTCCTCAGTTTGCAGACAGCCTATTGTGGGACCTTGTGATCATGTGAGTTAAGATTTTAAAAACTCCCCTTTATGAATATATATCCTATTAGTTATGTCTCTCTAAGAGAACCCATACAAACAGTGACCACCCTTTACTGCTTCATGCTGACAGGAGGCATTGTTTTGGGAGAAGGCAGTCAGATCTCTCTCAGGTGCCTACCTATGCATCCCCAGTAAAAGGGAGCCATTGTCCAAGGTTCTATTTATATGACCAATTGGAATTTGATGGTCTGAAGGTGAGAAGAGACAAACTGGGTTATTAGAAGACATAGATTAAAAACAAGGGGGTAAAGGACAGCTCAAAAATCCTAAGCCTGCTGACACAGCTATCTGGGGCTGTAGTTATGCCTGGTAAGACTTGGGTGCATGGGGCTTGGCTTTGGTTAGCTCCCTTGGTCTTGTTTTCCCAGAAAAGAAGCCTCTGGATGATGGGCTCCCTATTTATCCCCATCAAGTGGCAAGATTTGCAGGATAGTTGCCCAGATTTAGGGTTTTGATCCAGATTTTTACATTACCCATCCTTTCTGTTTCTTCTGAGCTGCAGTCATAGATCTCTGGTTGGATCACAGGAATAAGCAGTGTTAGGTCTAAAATGCAGGGAAAAAAACCATAAAAACAACTAATAAGATTAGAATTCAGTGACAAGTGTATGACATGTTTTGAAGCATAATTTTTGCTTTTCCAGTTCTTATTTTTGTTAAAGCAAATCATGATAAGACTGAGTTGTTTGCAAAATAAACTTCAGTCTTATACTTAGCCTGATTATTTGCATAAAGAGCAGCAAGAATAATTATTTTCACATAGGCTTTTAAAATTGTCTCTAATGGAACTCTGTTCCATAAGGAACCTCAGATAAGACTTTTTGAAGCTGAGCCCAGCCATGGGCTTGTACGCTGAGATACCTATGAATTGGGTACATTCTTCTCTTCCTGAGGTCCCAAGATAATTTGGGGATCCTGAGCCTATTAGAAAGTCACATTCTTTACTCATCACAAGTTAGGAACCCTGTACAAGGACTGCCGACAAGGTATGCGGTCAGTTTTCTCAAGGGGTTTTTATTGGCTCTACAAGTCAAGCTTGATTTCTTAAAAGGATGCATACCCTTCCAGTCAAAGCCTTGAAAAAACAACCAGTTTCTCCAACTGAGTCCTGTTGCAAAAGAAAATGGATTCTTATTTCATGTATCCTATGCAAATAACTATATTGCCATAAGTTACAAATACTCACAAATAGTTTCCAAATTCTTGAGAAACCAGGCAGAGAGAAACAAACATGCTCCAAATTTTGTTCACAGGAGTATACTCAACTCTTAAAAGCTGTAAATTGCTAAAAATAAGTTTTTCTGACTTGGAAAAACAAAACAAAGGATCAGCAACATTTTAAGCCAAGTCAAAAGAATTACTTCAGTCTTTGATTCAGTCCATTTTGTTAACTCTTCTGCTTGGTATTCATGAACATTTCAGCTCTTCATGAGTTCTGAAAGTTTTTCCTTTATTCCAGTGTCACAATCTCCAAAGTTTTCAGAAACCTGCATTTAAGAGCACCTGTCAAAGTCCTATATATGATTATAAACCATCTTTCAAAGAGGATCAAAACAAGACAACATTTGTCTGTGAAAGACAAAACATCTTAGAGTAGTCATAGTCAAGAACATGAATGACAAAGAAATTTGATTATTTCTGTGGTTTATAATAACTTAAAATAATAACCTTTATTATGATTAATAAAATATACTCAGACATTAAAATTTTGGAAATGCCATGCAATTTTGGAACATATATTATTATTTACTAAACTATAACCTGAAGAGGATTAAACATTATTTTTAGTTTGACAATTCCAGATTAACTAAAGATGTCAAACAAATTTGTTTACCTCTCTTTTGGATGTTCTGGGGGCCTTCTCTAGCATCACAAAGTTAGAGGCCAGAAAAGATAATTTTGAAACTGAAATTTGATTTTGGAAAGCCTATCAAATATGTTGAAGTTTTAAAACACTTGCTCTTACAAAATAGAATTGAAGGTTACCATTACTCATTTATTTAGTCAAAAAGATGAGAAAATTATTTTTAAAAGCGAAAACCTTAATTTTTTAAGAGGGAACATGTAGCTTTCCAAATCTTCTGTCTCTTGTCTTTCTTTTTCTTTGGCAGTTTATTCACAAGGCAAACAAAAATCTTTCATTATCCTTTAATATTACATAAAAATCTTGTTCAAGAGAGAGAAAGCCAAATTTCCCCCTTGCATGTAAATCTATTTTCAGTAGTCTCAATTACATGTTATAATGGTGACTTAACCATTTCTAATTTTCTAATCTTGGAAGTTATTTTAATTATGTACTAGTTACAGATAAGGTCTGACTCTTACCAGCATAGTTGGGGTGTGTTTAACTCCACATGTCCCAGATCTTACCAAACTGTAAGGTAGAAAAGTCAAATAATTTTTAAAAGCTAAAGAAGCAGTTTATGACCTTAAAGCATTTAGCAAACCTAATACCTGACCTGCATAATTTAAGCCACATGTCTACATTTTGAAGACACTTTTATTTTACCAATAATCTTTAAAGCTGTTTTTATTTCTCAAATATTAAAGTCACATGAACTAAAAGGAATTACAGCTTTCATTTTCTTTTAAAAATACTTGATCTAAGTGCTTATTTTTCTTTAAGCCAATCAACTAGAGCTCTTTTATGTTAACATCACACAAATAATACATCTATAACTACATAGACAGACAGAAGAAGATGCAATAGTTGTAAGATTTTTTATTTGCCAGTTTATTAATTGGATTATGGATCTCAGGGTGAAGTACTTCAAGAAACAGGGCTGTTAGTATGGCTTAATAAGCAGTCACAGCTGGAAGACAAAAACAGATCCCCAAAATTAAGAGTCCCATTTTTATACCAGATCCTGGATCCCAAAAAGAGGGAGTCAGCCCATTTCCCATTGAAGTCTTTGAAGTAATTTTCTGATGCCCACCATAACTCAAAATTGTCAGGTAACACAATGCAAAACAGAATACAGCCTTAGATTTTGAGAGGAATCTATCTGCTTTCAATTCCTGGGGTTCCATGAGTAAAACAGAGGTTTTTCCCAAAACGGGGTCTGTGGCTTCTCTGTTTTCTCAAAGAGTCCCAGGCTATCAGAATTTGGTTAGGGCATTAAGAGTAGCAAGACAAAATGTAGAAAAATATTTCAGTTTACTGAGAGGAAAAGAATTACCTTTTTTCAGAAAAACAAGATCCATGAAGAGAAAAGATATAAAGGCCTTTAAAATATACCTATGGTTTGAATATCCACTTTTAATTAAGCTGACTTTTAACCATGGAACTCCCTCCTTAAAAGGTCTTTTTAAATATCTTATTACCCAACCTTAGCCCTGCCAAATGGCCAATATTTCTAGTGTTTGAACTTATTGAGTAGGCAGAGAATTCAGTGATTTTTACCATTCCTACAACCAATTTGCACAGAGAGGGAAGCCAGAAGTCTGACTGGTAAGAATTTTTACCCTTTTGCCAGCAAATCAGTCTTCTGGGCTCCCTTCCCCCAAGCTATGGAGCCCAATTGACCCTGGAGTCTGTGAAGGAGGATCAGACAAACAGATTATCTCCGTACTGTAAAAGTTGTCCATCTTCAAGAGATTGCTCAGTTAGATTTGTAATCGCTTCTCAGTTTGTTTTTAAGCCAAGCAGTTTAATGTTTGGGGAAATTAAACTTTTTGCAGTTTGGGGGTGCATCTAAGGGGAGTGTCCTGTGGTAGGCAGACATAATTACCCAACTGCGAAAAGAAGACAGAGGAGGAAAAAGAAGGCTTTTTTTTCTTTCTCCAGAGTCTGAGGGTCAAGGAAATCCCAGTGATTCAGGATGCCCAGAAGAGTGCAGGGTGAAGATTGGTTACCCAACTAGAGAGAGGGGGAAAAGGCCCCCCTTTGCTCCTTTCTGTTTCCAGTGAATACCTGGAGCATGTGAGGGAGAGAAATAGTGTCCCCTTTTTCCTTCTGTCTTTTCTCACCCAAGTCATGGCTGCCACAGGGGGTGCCATTCATGGGTGCGAGTGTGACCTTCAGTCATTTAGCAGTGAGACCTAGAGGGTATTCACACTTACCTAATATTCACACTTACCTAAACTGCCCTATTCTCCCACTGTTGGTAAACTTTGGGTTCCCGAGAACTCATCTATGCCATAGATGCAAGCAAATTATCCACCCATGAAGTGGGAAGGCCTAATCATCAGGGCTAATAATGCTCATCTGCTCTGTGCCCTGGCCTTCTGCTATAACTGCCTCTAGGTCCCCCAGATCTAGTCTTCCATCTAGGGCTTCAAACCAAAGCTTGAAATCGAATTTGGGACAAAACGATGCCTCAAGACACTCTATAGACCCATTAAATTAGCCACAGATGGCCCTCACTAAATTGTAGCCAGCAACTGGTAGGGCAGCTCCTCTGTTGCTTCCCTGTCATAAGCAGGGAATAGTAGTCAACCTTTATGCCATACTCTCTTATTATAATAATTTACCTATGGAGTCTTTTGGCAATCATATAATCTGTGAATAATGATAGTTCTTACGGCACTGGCTACAATCACCAGTATTATGCTGTTAAATAGCAATGAGAGCAGCCATGCCTGTTTTTAAAAGAATGTTCATAGCATTTCACCGTTGAGAATGCTTTCTGTGACGTTTTGGGGATACTCTGTAAGGTTAATGAGGTTCTCTTTTATTCCCAGATTTCTAAGTTGTTGTTATTGTTGTTGTTGTTTTAAGTAAATTGGAATTGAATTTTTTTAAAAATAGGCAAAATAATATTTAACTTTCAGGATCACAGATATGATTATATTAATGACTACATCTAATATATCTAGCCCAATGTATCTGGATTATTTTGTATCTTATTATTTTTAAAATGAATGAAAGGAGCTGATAGAACTTATATTGTATATTTTTGAAACCATAACTTGATACTGAAGTTTCCCAGAGATTTTAGACTCTTGATCTTTTTTGTAAGATACAACTTTATTATCTTCTTTAACTCTTACAACAAAACACAAATCTACTTATATTCACTCAAGTCATAGACTTGCAGTAACAAAATATGAGTAACATAAACTTGTGGACAGGCTAGATACTACATTAGAACTCTTCATATATTATCTAATTGCCAAGAGAGATTTCCTGGTTATCTTATAAAGAGAATGATTTGAATGTCCAAATATCTGTATTTAGGCTTTACTTTTATTCCTTTCTATAGTCTATCAGTATTCTCAAGCATGGTGTGCCTGAGAATTCCTCTGTAGGTTGTATGTAGGAGATTTGGGGAGCCTCCAACTGTGTTTGTTTATTTTTACAGTAGGTGATTTTCATCATCTATGTATATTATGAAATTTAATTCTCTTATAAGATATAACATTCTACCCATATAATTACAGCCAATAATTCCAAATATAATAGCTCCAACTCTACATGAATAGATGGGTAACATTTTTTAGAGTCTCATGACATAGTCTTCTATTAGCACCAGTCCTCTTGACTTTCTATTTGCCTGGGTTGACTATTTCTGATATTAACTCATTTCTAAATCAATTCCAGCCTTTCTTCTCCCCTTCCTTTTTCCCAGCATCTAATTCCTTGTCTTAATAACCTTCAGTTTCCCAGAGTCCCAGAGTGTTGTCCTGATTCTGTGGCTTCCCACTGATTAAGGACTCATCCCCTAGTTACTCTCCCTTCAGCCCTGTTCCAGCAAAACTGGACTTAACTCCATCTAACTGTCAGCCTCTCTGGTACTCTGCATATTCCTATCTCTAGAGTGTCTGTTGACTCCATTAATTCTGGAATATCTCTGGGGTCACACCAATCTCCTGCCTAGCCTACACACACACTCCTTTCTATCCCTGACAAATGAGGAAAAAGAACGGATCCTAGAAAATGTCTTCATTTTCTTGGTAGGCTCATCTTTTATATAAGTATGATAATATTATATACATTCTGATACACTATATTATAAATAGAGCTTATAATTCTACTGATAAGCAGAGTAAGGAAACCCTACCACAGAGTTTTGCAAAAGAATAAGCATCTGACAGCTTCAGTGAGTCAGCTTTCTGTGTGATACTAACATGAATGACGTAAGCAGCCAGATTCCAAAAAGAAATAGGTTTGCCTCTAATTATTCTAAAAACATCTGTTTAAATTGGCTACAATACAGCAAATTTCATGTAGTTTTAATGGTACACATTAGGACATGTAACTTTATGACTGGAAATATGCATGTTATTAATTTAAAAATCTGGTTTCCCATATGCCCTTTGATACAGTAATGGGCTCTTGGAGTGGGAGACTCATATTCCAAAAGATCCATGTGCAATCCGACTACAGGTTAGAAATCAAATAATATGCAGCCACTTTCATTTTTCAAAAATCTCAAACAGGGCATATATAGGCTGTTACTTTATGATGACTTGCTAAGATGTATTGTTTATAATTTTTTAGTTTCTCTCTGTTTTTTTTCTATTTTCAGTTTTCGATGTCTTCCTTTGCCAAGTTTAAAAAGGAAAAAAAATAAATTAATCCTCTGGAGCTGAAACAGAAACATTTGGTCTCCTGTAATCCTCAGTTCTTAACCTAATGTGGCAGCTCACAGGGAAACTGTCGGATCTGCAATCCTAATTGCTATAAGTTGCCTCCCATGTGTACACATGTAATGGTCAGGAGTGAATATGCGTTGACAACTTCTCTTCTCTGTTCCATAGTTCTAACATCCTTAGTGTGTGTGGTGTTTTACCTCTGTGACTCTTGGGTAGGCTACATATGGGTGTGTAAAGTAGCTGTTGCCAGCCTGGAAGCTAGGCTCTTCTGAGAATATTCCTACTCATATAGAGACAAACATGAGAAACTATGGCATTAAATGTTTTGTGAAATGTGGCGGCGTGAATTCAGTTGAACATTGTGTCTTCATGGCCACATTTAGTGAGACTGTCAAACACAAAAGCAAAGGACCTCATCATAAATACTATGTAAACACTCTAATAACTTCGTGATAAAGAGAAAAATAACCAAGGAATATTCTCAGTAGCAATCATTCAAATCTTATTAAGCACGGGTTTTTATTCTCATTTTGAAAGTTCATGTGGTATTTTTGTATATGTGTGTGTATATCCATGCACATGTACACCTGTATGCACACACGTACACTCACTGCAGGGTCCTCTTATTAAATCACTGTTGGCAGATGGCAAGTCGTCAATAGATGCTTGTTGAATTGAAAATGATACCACATGTAATTGACCTTCTGTAACAAATTTTTTTCTCATTTTCTTCTAATTATTATTAGATTAAAATTTTTATTCTATTCTAATAGAATAAGGAGGGATTTTTAATAAAATTGACATGGTCCCTTACACTAGGCTGGAGAACTTTTCTAATCTATTGGCAGTAAATGATGAATTTGAAGTTTATTGAAAAAGGATTGGGACTTTGTGCTAATTTCACCTTTGAAAAACTTTGATTTAGAGGTGAGTGATGTGATTTTTCATTTTCTAATCAAAGGTTTATCCTTTATTGACAATAGTAAAGTTAGTAGGTCTCCTGCATAACATGATAAAGTACTAATAAGCCAGCCTGTCTGGAAGTTTTTAGAATCACACGGGAGAACAGTCCTTAACCCATTGTCCCTACCATTTGTTCCCAAGCCCCTCTCTTAGTTTTTAAACTCAATCTTTGCAGAAAGTAAATGTTCATCATCAGACCCTCTTAATCTTTTTCACTAAAATTGTTCAAATAACAGAGGAAACTGAATCTGTTCTCTAGAAGGCAGGAAGGTAGGGCAGGAGTGGTATGTGCTACAGCCTATCAGGAAAGCAACATTTCTTTGAAGTGTTAGGTAGTATTTTAACACATTCCTGCATTTTTAAAATTCAACTTTATTACAAATATGCACACTTTTATATTAAATAATTATCTTCCTTGTAACTAAAGGAATTTGAGAATTTGCCATGGTTATTTGGTATCTTTTGATGGACGTTAGCAGAGGAATTGACATACACCAACTTAAAAACCCTGACTTTGGTTATACTTGCTTCTCATCTAACATCATAAGTTAGCTTTGTAATAATCCTTGATCTGTGGATCAATCCCCAGATTTCCATTGCTAACCAACCCAATCTGGGGCTCAGTTTCCACTCTGTCTTACAGCTAAGCCCCAAGTTATGACAAGAGAAGAGTGACCTCCCTCCATCTCTTGTTCTAATGCCAAGGAACCTAGACCCAGTGAGCACACTCTGTTTTTGCATCAGCACCTCAGGGTCCTATACCCTATGCCAGGCAAGGGCCCACCCTTACAATCCTCTTTCCATTTGATGAAACCTCCATTTATGGACCACAATGGTACTTAGTGTACCTGGAATCCTACTTTTGATCACATCAAAGATAGTACATACAGCCTGATTCCGGTAACAATAGGGCTTGCCAGTACACAATGAGTCATCATAGTCTTCATATTGTACATCTCAAATGTCCTAATTGTCCCATGCAGTTGAACTGTATTCGCTGATAAGTTCTCACTTAATAAATAACATCAAACTGCTTCACAAAGAGATTTATTGTGGTTTTTCATTCATTCAAAATTCTGAAGGACAAATAGATATGACCTCTTTTGAAGAGTGCCTGTTTAATGTATGCTTGATTGTAGTTATTTCACAAAGTAGAGATAGAGTTATTTAGAATGAAAATTCCAGATCATTTTTTTTCACTCAGTCATAGGAGTGCAGGATATCCCCAAAGAAGACCACCCCAGAGTTTCCATCCTGTTTCCTCATGAATTTCCACTCACTTGTCTTATACCAAATCTACCTGCAAACCTCAGCTCCTCAGGTTTCTCTACTCAATATCCACTTCAACAAGCCTTGCTGAAGGTTTGAGGGATCCTGAGCTGAGGCCCATCATTCACCTCACAGCCTTCTGGGGCAGTGAAATAAAATAGATAAAAATGAAAACTCTAAAACTGAGGTTCTCACACTGCCACTTCTATCTTTCTGACCTTGGATAAATTGCTTTACCTCTCCTCTCCTCAGTTTCCTCACCTTGAAAGTGGGAATACAAATAGTTTTTGTCTCATAGGGTTGTGGTGAGAGGTTAATGAATTGTTACAATAGAGGCATTTGGAGCTTTCTGGGTGCAGAATACATACTCAATGCAAGTAACTTCCCACTATCTTATGGTTTTCCCTTCCTGTTCTTTTCACACTCTTCAGAATCACACAGTTTTTCCTCTTTGCTTTAGGATACTAGTTCAAACAAGATTTCTTCTTAGTTGAGCATGCTTTTAGGATCTCACCAGCCATGCAATAAATTTACAGAAATATTTATTCAAATTACTCAGAAAACTACTCTGGAAAATAAAATTGGATTTTTCTATTTCATTTTTACAGTGGCTTATGATAGCTAGTTTTATTCTTCTCTTCCTCCTGCTTCTCCTCCTTTTTCAATAGTTATAAGATGACTATAATATTTGCCCTTCCTTTCAAACTGTCAATGTTCTCCATCTCTTCCCTGAAAAAATTTTGCACACTCAGGCTTTTGTACTCACACACATCCCATTATTTCTGCCTGAACTGCCATTTCCCACACTTCCTAATGCCCAGGTAATATACATCCTTTAAAACCCAGTTTACATACTATCTCGACATAACATAAATAATCATTCTCAATTCTGCAGTTCAGTGGCATTGCATATAACTCAGGCAGTGTTTATGACTTCATATTTATAATTTGGCATTCATGTGTTTATCTTCTTTTTTTGACTGAAAGCATCTTTAAGGCAAGAATCTTGGATTTCCATCTTGGTTCTACTATGTCAACTGCAGTGTATACACACCCAGATAAATGTTTATTGAGTGGAGTAATATCAGGGTGTGAAAAGGAGAGTTTGCATCAATTTCCCATACTGGGAAATGGGGAGAGAACATCAATAAAAGAGAATTAGAAATATGAAGTTTGTGCTCAGTCTTTAAAGTGTGGTGTTCTGTCAGATTCCAGGTGCTTAGATGGAACGACTCTGCATGCCACACCAACACTCCATCATCTCTTCTAATACTTCCAAGAAATCCACACTTCAACTGAATCAAACCAGTCCAGTAACCTGAATGTACCAAATCATTTTGTGCCTTTTAGACATAATCATCTAGCATTCTCTAGACTACTAGAAGATCAGGAGTTTGCCTTTTATCTCTGTGTTCCCAGCATCTATAGTATCTATTCTTACTGGATGCTCAGTAACCACTTAGGGATGAGTGGATGAATGAATTCATGTTTCTAGATGCTCTTAAATACATATTTGGCAACACTCAGGCCTAATGTTGGAGGAAGACTCTGGTAGTGTATAGCCAAGGATTCTGTAATTATAACTAAACTGACTACTATCCTCCCTCTGAGGTAGAGCAGAGATGCTGATGAATAGTTTAGTATAATTTGTAGGTATGTGTATTAGTCCGTTTTTACACTACTATAAAGAAATGGCTGAGATGGGTTATTTATAAAGGAAAGCAGTTTAATTGACTCACAGTTCTGCATGGCTGGGAAGGCCTCATGAAACCTATAGTCATAGCAGAAGGCGAACGGGAAGCAGGCACCTTCTTTACAAGGTGACAGGAGAGAGAAGAGTGAAGGAAGAACTTCCAAACACATAAAACTATCAAATGTCAAGAGAACTCATCCATGATCACATAAAGAGTATGGGGAAAACAGCCCCCATGATCCAATCACCCGCCTCCCTCGACACATGGGGCTTACAATTTGAGATAAGATTTGGGTGGGGACACAGAGCCATGCTATAGCCATATGTGAAATGAGAGCAGTTACATTGGGTAACATATCTTCTTTGATCTCCCCTGCTGGAGGAAATAGAGCTGAGGAAGAATTAGTATTCATATTTATTATTATTATTCTTTGAATAATTAAATATTAATTTGTGCCTGAATTAACTAGACCTTATACAAACCATAAAATAGACAAACGTGGCTAAGAACAAAATTGATGTCCAAGAAGATTTCAAGGATCTGCTGTTACATAGAGACTTTAGGTTTATCTAAGATGTGTGTAGAGTGTGGAACATCATATATCCTCTCTGAAAAAAAAAATCCTAAATGCTATGACATTAGCCACTTGCTTATAATTAAAGTATGTTGCCATTTCACCAAGCTTTCATTTACAGGAGAAAGTGCAAATTCCATTCCCCTTGAACTTTAGCTACTTCCAACTTTTTCTTTGTTCTTTTCTTTAAAGATTTGCAACAAATGCATCCCCATATGCTTATATTAGTTAATCTAGTATTAAACATATTGGCTGTGCAAAATGTTGGCACCCATTAATAAATGTTTTCATTTTTTCATTCTCTCTCTTTTTTTAACTTTAGATTCTTCCTTTGACTACACAAGCAACAGCTGTCTAGCTGCCTGCACAGGACTGGATCTAATGCCTCTACAGAAATCTAGGTCAAAACACTTGGAATGCATGAATATCAAACAGAGTTTTCAAAACAGCAAATGAATACATCTTTAACTGGTGACATTTTCCTGTAGCATATGGTTGCAAGCTCAGGGGACTGGATGCTTTTTTGATGAATATGTTCCATCAAAAACTAAGGGATGGCAGTAGGCTTTTGCCACCTTCTGTTTTACCTTATGAAATGATAATGCAAACTCAGAGATAGATACAATGATCACAAGTCTTTTGCCTTCAAACCTATTCTAAAGATGCATTTTCCATTTTGGATGAGTTGCTTTATCTTTAGATGGGTTTAGGTTTTATACATAGTCATTAAAGGTGACAGCCAGTGGGGTGGTTTCTTTCCTGGGTAAAATTTGATTGGTGGAAAGCTTCAAAAAATTGAACCGAAAAGCAAATACTCACCACAGAGGGAGACTGGGGAGTTTGGTCACACAAGTGACTTATAGTCACAGTGGCAAAACATTGAATCCCAATCCATTGTCAGTGTCAATATGGAGGTGCTAGACAATCATTTCCCAATGAGTAAAAGAGAAAAGCCTCGGGAAATTGGAGGCTAGCTCCTTAGTTCTGGATCTGCCGACAATAAGCCAAGGGTGACCCTAGACATGTCTTATCGTGTCTGTGGCCTCACTCTCCCTCTCATGTGTCAAATAAAAGGACAGGACTGTATTATTTCGAAGGTCTCTCCTAGTTGTAAACTTCCAGCTATGTGTAAGTGTATTAAGCTGTTTTGTTGTTATTATATCGTATTGTTTGGAATGAGTGTCACAGCAGAGAAGAGTAGGCCTTGATTTCTTTTTTGTAAAGAAATGTAAAAAAATGATTGTAAAATTCATTTTTTATCAAAGAAAAATTCTCCAGAATTCTACCTTTTCCCTACCAATAACATAGGGCAACAATGGAGCTGTTGGTTAAGCAGGGGGAAGGAGTTAGGATGCCCCCTTGGCTTGGTTTGTCTCCTGCTCAGGGCAGCATCTGAAAACTATGTGTGGAAAGTCTGGGTCTCCACCAAGCCCAGTGTGAAAACCACTGATTGAGAAGATGTGCGTATTAGTAATGGTGTTGGCTGTGGAGAGAGAGGTGTCAGAAACGCATTTCTTTGTTTGTGCATTTAGCTAAAGTGTATTAACCAAACTTAGTTCATTTCAGTGACAGCTTAAACTCTAAGCCTGATATTCTGCTCTTGGTTTGACTTTTGTTTAAAAAATCACCAGCAGAACCTGTGATTGTCACAGGAATCTATAAATTGATTGTTTGATTCACAAGGTGAACTTGCTGTTTATGTTGCCTTGATTTGGTAGTGCCTTACAAGATTTTTGAAAAACTCATTTTAGAGGTGAATTCTCCCTCCCACCACAGATGTTCTATTACCTAGTTTTATGCCTCAAAAGCTACCACTGTTACTAGGTACTTGAGTAACCAACCGTTCAAAGTAATTTATATTTATGTACTTATAAGCATATGTATATGTTTGTGTGCATATGCGTGTGTGTGTGAATGTTTTACTTTTTAGTGATGTGGTAGGGTGTGGTACATACATAATAGCCCTTTGTTTTTTTAACCTAGTACTACTTCTTAGATATCATATCTTAGCAGACCTGTATAGCCTGCTTCTTTCTTTTAAAAGACTTCATAGTCCTTTATTGTGGATATACAATAAATTTTAAAATAATCCATCTTAAAAGACTTACTTGAAACTTACTTGTATTTTTCCCTATTTACTGACAAGATAGTGATGAATATCCATGCATGTATGTATTTATGAACAGATATGAGAATATCTAAAGGCAAATCTCCTAGAAATAAAATTGCTGGGTCAAAGGGTATGTGTACATTTAATTTAGGTAGATCGTGCCAAATAATGTTTAACTATAGTTATTATTTGCAGTTTAAAAACTTTACTATAGTTGAACATATTTTCATATGTTTAAAAATTACTTATATGTAAAATCTCTGTTCATCTTGTATGTCCATAAATGGAGTTAAGACAACTTAGTAGCCATCTGGAAAAAAAATAAAATAGTATTTCTACTTTATTTGCAGCACCAGAATAAACTCCAGATGGACCAAAGATTTTATGCTAAAAATAAGTACATTAAAGTACTATTAGAAAACATGAGAGGATGTTTTCTTGTAAGTAATCCAGAACTAAGGAAGATCTTTCTAAGCATAATACAAAACCTGAAAGCAGTAACTCTGAAGGTGTGTAAGTCAATAAATCAATAAATATTGAAAAAATTTTAAAAAGGAATGAGAAACTTTGGTGAATGACAATGACACATTGGATCCAGAGTTGTTCACATCAAATGGTTTGTAGCAGACGCCCATTTAGGCTCAGTTTGTAGAGACTTGAAAAACTGTTGCTTGCACGTGAACAGCGAAAATAATCTGGATAAGCTACAAAATCGTATTTTATTTAAAACCCATCAGAGGACCAAGAACACAAAAAAAGCTGAATGAAATTAATTCTAGAAAGCAAATATCTCTTCATAACTACACTAGACCCACAGCCACTCTCCTCCCTCACGGAGCTGCAGAAGAAAAGGCCAGACCACATAAAAGAATAAGGAGAAGCCAGCCTAACCTATAATGGTCTTTGAAAAACTCTGGGTGGCCTAGCATGACAGATGAGAAATCCACAGGGCCTCAGCCACACAGCAAGTCAGCATCCATCCTCCAACTCTTCATGCCCACCATTCCAGGTCTTCACTGCCTACTTGACTGCTGAAGGCTGGTGTCACCTTAGGACAGCCGAGAGCAATTTCTGCTGATCAGAAGAAATGAGAGAAACTGTTCAGGCATACAGCCCTTCCAGGAGAGTGAGGCAGCCACCACACACAGATATACATATATCTCAATGAATAACATCTAGAGTTCGGCATGTTTTAAATTTATAAAAAGAGTATGTCAGTCTGTAGTTGGTCTTCTGAATTTTTATTTTTCATTTAAATTACACTGACAGCCCTTCATTATACGAAGTGTCGCTGTGTTTCACTTCATTCATTCTTTCTGACTGCAATTCCTTTTTGTGACTATACCTTAATATTTTTATCCATTCCCTTCTCTATGAACAAGCATTTTTTCTGGATGACCAAAATGCTGCCCTTAACATTCTTGTACATTCTTCTGGTACTTAAGTACTAAACTGTATATTGTATATGCACTCAGGTATGGACATTCTGAATAAAGAAATATTTAACTTTACAATATTATGCCAAATTATTTCCCAAGTGTATTGTAGCAATTTACACCAGCACCAGCAAAATATGAGATCATATTGAGCCATAGCCCCTTTAACTCTTGGTATAATCAAGAATTCTTAATTTTTGCAATTTGAAATTTGTAAAAAGCATCTCACTTTTGTCTTAATTTTCATTTTCCTCATTATCAGTGTTGTTTAGTGGACATACATATTTTCTCTTCTGTGTGATGCATTTTCTGTCTTTTTCCCATTTTTCTACTGGATATTCCTTTTCTTGATTTCTAAGAGTTCTTTATAATTACTTGATATTAACTCTTTTGAGATATATGTATTACAAATACCTTCTTCCAAGATAAAGCTTGTCTCTACTTTCTCGTTTCCTTGAATGAAAGTTTCTTTTCCCAATAGTCTCTCACGCATTTCTGTTCCACATCGAAGTTCCATATGTCCATGGGCTATTTCTGATTTCCTATTTTATTCCACTGTTCAATTTGTCTATGTTTGCACTAATTCCATATTGCCGTAATTACTATAGCTTTATAATATATATTTTCCATCTGGTAGAAAAAAGTCCCTCTCACTTTTCTTCTTCAGTGTGTTGTGGTAATCGATGCTTTGTTTTCCACATATACTTTTAAAAAAACTCATCAAATTCCTTAAAAAAGGTTACTGGGAATTTGAGTGGAAATGCATTAAATACATAGATTACTTTAAGGAGATGTGATCCTTTCAGGTTATTCTTTCTTTTCATAAATATGTGCCATTTCTTTATTTACAGCTTTTTAAGTGACTTAAAATAAAATTTTAAAATTTTGTGCATAAGCGGTTCCCATTTTTGTTGGATTTCATGATATTTTATAATTTTGTTTGTTACTATAAATAATGTATTTCTAAAATGTTTTTAATTGCTTATTGCAATGGAAAAGCAACTGGGTCTGGATATGCAGACATCTTGCTAAATTCATGTATTTTTCTTAATAATCTACTGATATATTAGGAGTTTCTACATAGACTATCATACCAACTGCAAAATAATCTGTTTTATTTCCTCCTTTACTATCAAATTTCCTTAGAGTTTTTTCTTTTCTTATTGTTCTAGCCAATATCTCAAGACAATATTGAATAGAAGTGATAATATTGGGCATCCTTTTCTTTTTCCTCATATTAGAGGAGATGGTCTCAATATTTCTTTATTACAATATTTGTCATTTTCAAGTTGAGAAAGGAATATTCTATTTTAGGAAGAAAATTATGTGTAAATAATCTCATTTTGTTCTAGTAGCTCTATTTCTGTTTTATTATATATTGCTCTAAATAGAGCATTGGAAAAATAACTCATTAATATTGGTGACATTGGAAATTCCTCTCTTTTATTTGTGATAATGGGCATTAGTTGTGTTGGCACTCAGAAACTGATATTCCAAAATATGGTGCTTCGTAAATGCTGAACTGAAAAAGAAGCCTCCAGGTCTCTCTAATGTTTACCCTACCCCCCTCTCCCAAAGCATAGAATATAGTTCTTTTTAAAAGTTCCCTCATCTGCTTAAGTCTGGACCTAACAAAGAATAATACAGTTACTTCTGGTCTCTTCTCTGAGTTTTCAATAGCTGAACCCATATTGTAGGAAAGAAAACTAAAGTCTGTCAACAAACCTGGGCAAATTTTGTTACAAATTATTGTCTGCTCTGTGGGCCCGACTCACTTTGCCCCAGACCATTGAATCTTCCCCAGTAATCATTTATTGTACCTCAACAGAATTCCTCTTCTCCCCATTTCCATCACATGTTTTGCCAGGATCCAAGCCCTCGTTCTTTCTCCAACCTCAAAACAATATCTAAGCTTTTACTTTCTGTACCCCAATGAGGGTCTGGGACTTAATTCTGATTTTGTATAAACATATGAAATTTCCTTACTAAGGGGAAAACTTTTCTAATATCAAATAATTAGAAACTCTGCAAAATAAATTAATTTTTATATTACTCTGTTTTCAAGAGTTTGTAGAGTGTACAATGTAGTTTTTCTTGAAAGCTTAAAATAATTAACCCAGAATACTTTGAAGCTCACCATCATTTTTCTGAAATTAATTTTTAGTAAGTGTAAAAAGAATGTTCATGTGTTCAGCTCCCTTTTAGTCAATTTTGAATTACATTTTCTCACTAATCTTTTTTCACTGTTAACTTTTAAATTACTTAGGGTAAAATTATATGTATTTTCTTATACTTTTAACATCTTTTCCATATCTTTTATTCTTCATCTTTTGATGATTTTTTTTCATTTTTTGATTATACCTGTCAATAAGTTTTTACCCCTAAAAAAGCAAACTTACGAAGATTTTGGGAGGGGGGGTTAGGTAGGCATCAATATTTGCTTTACTTGTATAATGCATTTAATTGTCCCTATTAATTTATTATTTTAATTATTTCTTTTAATCTTAGGCTAGTTTTAGTCTTTATTTTCAAATGTACTTTACCCTAACGTTAATGCTCATCTTCACCCTCCCTTGTTTACTTGTGAAAATATCTTCAATAAATGCTTAAAACTTTGAATTGTATTGAAGACCAGTGGTTCTCAACCAGGACATTTGGCAATGTAAGATGACGTTTTTTTTTAATGTTATATGACTTGAATTGGACCTGGGGGAAGTGTTACCGTCATGTGCTGGGTAGAGGCCACTAAACATCCTACTATGTTGCTGCCGAATATCCTACAATGCATAGGACTGCTCCACAGGACAAAAAATTATCCATCTCAAAATGACAATATTGTCAATGTTGAGTAGCTCTTGTACCCAGGAATATACACTTATTTTGATATTTGATATTTAGATAATATTTGTTCAATATTATAGGCAAGCCATACTAAGAAACACACAACTTTCTCTCTCCTTTTTCCTTTTCATAATTTTCGAGAGTTCAAAAACTAGTGGCATCCACATGTGCTTTATTTGGCTGGTTCTATATTTTAAAAAATAATCATATTCTACTGGATAGATAAGCATGTTTCACATTTCTACAGTTTCTGCTATTTAATATTTCTCATAAAAATTTGGTTTATAGTATCCATCTGATCAATGCAGAAATGTAAGTTTGTACCCCTGAGTTATATACCCCTGAGATATATATATCATCAGTCTCTCTTTTGAAAATTTTAGTTTGCCTGAAGGAGACAACACATTTCCGTTGACAATAGTGGCTCACTGAGTTATTGTAGCTGTTTTTCTCAAAGATATGCCAGCCACAGAGGGTTAGTCATATTATGATCTTTGGACATGGGATGGGTGTCTCTGATAAGATCCTACCTCTGTAGGGTGACATAATGTATATTTCTCCCCTACTTGAGTCAAAACTCACTGATACATACAAATTACTAAATTAAATATGTAGTACTGGATCTTTGTTTTATATAGACAAAAGCCCTGGGTTTCTGACTTTGAAATGCTAATAACTGATGCTTATTTATTTCAAAACAAGATGCAGTATATTCTTATGTAGCATCAGGCTCACCAAATATTACTTTGCTGTGGTTATTAGGGATACATTGCATTATGGAATTATTTTCTAGACTTTACTTAAAATATGCAATAGATTTAGACGTTTGGAAAAATTTTATTTAAGTTTATACTTATGTATCTAAAAGAATGAAGTTTCCTTTTACAGAGCTACATTGTTACCAAACTTTACCATTTTCCTGGAAAAACCAGCTTCCCATAACTTTGGCCTTTCCTTTTTGATTGAAAGAATCTTTCATGTAGGTGGGTTCATAAGGTCAAAATTTAGATCACTCTAATTAATTAAATGTCAGAGAATATAAGCATTGATAAGAAAAGAAATAGATCCAGGAATATTTCCAGACATTGAGAATACATGCTGGTAAATTTTGTTTTATTTTTCTTAGTTTGGCAATCCATACTATCTAAAATGTTGACTATACAAGAAAATACAAGTTGTAGTTCATTTGGAGGAAAAGTCATACCATCATTTCTTTTTTTTTTTTTTTTTTTTTTTTTTTTGAGACGGAGTCTCGCGCTGTGTCACCCAGGCTGGAGTGCAGTGGCGCGATCTCGGCTCACTGCAAGCTCCGCCTCCCAGGTTCACGCCATTCTCCTGCCTCAGCCTCCGAGTAGCTGGGACTACAGGCGCCCGCCACCACGCCCGGCTAGTTTTTTGTATTTTTAGTAGAGACGGGGTTTCACCATGTTAGCCAGGATGGTCTCGATCTCCTGACCTCGTGATCCACCCGCCTTGGCCTCCCAAAGTGCTGGGATTACAGGCTTGAGCCACCGCGCCCGGCCCATCATTTCTTATAAAGTCTGAGAACTTCCTCGACTTTCACTTGACAATATATCTTACTCTTTTGACACTCTTTTCCTCTCTGTAAAATGGATATAATAATTTCCACCACCTACTCCAGGAAGAACATCTGAGAATGCATGAATTAATCAGGGAATTATCCCCTGATTATGTCTCTCCCCCTTTAGCTTTGCCGCATGCATCCTTATACTTTTTAGCTCATGGAAAGAGAAAGAGACATTTGCAAAAGCATTGGCCGTTGGAGAACAAAGACCTTATTCATTTAGAGGCTATAATAGTGAGTGCAAGATTTTTCTGAGATGGAAAATAAATTGGTTTCTCGAAATTAAGTATAAGTAACAGTTGCTTGACTATTAAACCCAAAATCAAATGATTGCGTTCTTGAATTTTGTTTGTGTTCCTCTCTCTATTGTTTTTCCTTTTTGTTTCTTTTTCTTCTTGTTTCTTCTTGGTCACTTGTTTAGTGATGGAAATAGTGAGTGTGGAACAGAAGGCCACTTGTAATAGCCTAGTAGATTAGAATATGGAATTGGAAATTTATATTTTCTTCTGTGGAAAAGGAGGATATCAATGTCAACCTACAAATCAGGAAATCATTAAAAGTGATCTCCGGTAAATGAGGTCTCAGAAATCACCTACTCTCATTTTACAGATGAAATTGTAACCTTCTCAAGGTCATACAATAAACAAGGAAAATTGCAACTGGATTCACATTTCCTGGATTCTAAATTTACTAGGAGATAATTCTCTCCTGTATCAGAAGTCTAATTAGTTAGCTTGTTGATTTTCATTATGAATGATGGCACTCATGATTTTCTGATATTTCCTTAGTATATTTGAGAATGTTGGTGGCATTAAAAAAGTTGCCAGAATAAACCTAGAAATATGTCATTTTTTTCTCTTGGTGGGAGGTAGTAGGGAAGGAATATTAATCACCATTTCATATTTTAAGCTTTACAAACTAATTTGGCAAATACAAAGTGACATGGTTTGGATCTGTGTCCCCTTTCAAACCTTGCTCAGTTGTTATCCCCAGTGTTGGAGACGGGGCCTGGTAGGAGATGACTGGATCATGGTGGTGGTTTCTCATGAATTTTTTAGCACCAACCTTCTTGGTACTGTCCTCAGAATAGTGAATTCTCAGGAGATCA
This sequence comes from Macaca mulatta, assembly GCF_049350105.2. NCBI lineage: Eukaryota > Metazoa > Chordata > Mammalia > Primates > Cercopithecidae > Macaca > Macaca mulatta. Next base: position 85,036,847 of record NC_133412.1, read on the forward strand.
GGTGGAGATCCTGTTCTTGCAATGTAAAACATGCCTGCTCCAGCTTCGTCTTCTGCCATGATTTTAAATTTCCTGAGGCCTCCCCAGAGACCTAGCAGATGCCAGCATTGGTGCTTCTTGTACAGCTTGTGGAGCCTGTGAGCCAATTAAACCTCTTTTATTTATAAACTACCCAGTCTCAGGTATCTTTTTATACCAATGTAAGAATGGACTAACACAGTGAGTATTTTTCTGAAGTTCAATAAATGAACAGCATGGTAAAGACTTCTTGTTTATGTAAGAAAAAACAGAACAAGAAAGCAAATAAACACAAGGCTTTAGTGAACGAATGGATCAGTAATAAGCCAGTGATGCAATGTGGTTACCAGCAAGGTAAAGGGATATAAATGGCATTAATAGAACAAACAGATTTAGTTTCATTCTCACTGTAAAAGTCACATCTGGAGTAAAAATCCTAAATATTTGTCTCTATGTGCCTTGCATTCAACTAGGCATTTTGCATACATTATATTTAATCCTTCTCCTGAAAAATAATCTCCCTCATTTTGCAGATGAGGGAAGGTAATTGGCTTGCTCAAGTCACCTGGCTCATTATTGGATGAGCTGGGATTTGTTCCCTGCCCTATCTGGTCCCCAAGCTGACAGCCTTTACACTATGTACCTCTGGCCTTAACTGTGCCTTGAATCTCACAGACAGCATTTAAAGATTAGAACAGGTCCAGAGGAGGGTGTCTAGGATGACAAAGCATCTTAAACTATGACATGAGAGGAACAGTTGAAACAAAGAGCAAGTTTTGCCAGCGAGCAGTAGCATTAGAGGCCATGAAGAAAATGGTCTCATTAATACTCTGTAGAGAACAGGAGGGTTGAGATTTATTCTGTGTAGTGTATAAGCATGAACTTTGGATCAATTATTAGAATCTGGTGGAGATTTTAGCTTTGCCACATGCATCCTTATACTTTTTAGGTGGATATTTTACTTAATAATAATAATAATACTTTTTTTTCTATAGGATGGAATTAGGATGAAGGAGAGACATTCTTTAAACATTTTTTAATAGAGAAGAACAAAAATTGACTGGAAGTGCTCAAACTGCAACTAGATGAATGGGATATTTTGCACTATTTCTGCCTTGGGCATGGTACTGAAGAAAGTGAATTTGAAGCTCCCCTCAACTGTAATAAATCATGGGTCTACTTTTTACCACAGGTGTATCAGTCTAGCAGGGTCAAGATCCTTGTTTAATTACACTAGTTTCTTACCTCGCCGCCTCCTCACACCTCGAATGCAATAGTTGTACATTAATTTAATGAGCAAGTGAATGCACAGAAAAGTCAAAGATAAAATTATGTAGTTTTAAAGTGGTGTTAAAATGCCTTTACAACCAAGAAGAATCTTCTTATTAAAAGACCTAGAAGGTATTAAAATGGAACAGATTATTTCTATAAAGCGTTACTGACATTTTTTATATGTTAATGATATTTTGACATGTAAATGTAACTTAGAAGTCTGATTGTAGTGTGTTAGATTTTTTCCAAATGAAGAGAGATTTTGAAAGAAGCACAAGTTTCCCCCACCACCTTTCAGAGCCAGAAATCAGTATTTTATTATTTGGTTAAGAAAGAGCAGAGTGGGATAATATGTTCATTGGAAAAATGATATTAGGCAGTTTGGTGATAAATATGCTGAAGGCTACTGCCCGTTCCTGTAAATTTGTGATCGTGTCTTAATTTCAAAATACATGTAAATGCTGACAGTAACTCAAAGTCCTGTGACACCAAATAGTGACTAGAGGCTATGGAGAATTTGACAAAACACAAACACGTGGCTTGCAAGAAATAGACAGGCACATGTGGGTACAGTGTCAATCCTGGGCCCTGTGAAAGGACAGCAATGATGCAAGGGCCTGATACTGAGGGACAGAGATGGATGAGACCTAAAGGTTGCCAAAAATTAGAGATGCAGGGGGTGAAAGAAGACAGAGAAGGGCTAATTTTTATTCCTACACTGGATCTCTTAATTTGGGTCACACTGGGGATGGTAGATTTTACCTTCTACTGTTTGAAAGCCATCTCTTGGGTTGGGCAGATGCTGCTCATTTAATAGGAAACAAGAACTGCTCCTGGATGGAATAATCCTCAGGACAATTTTCAGATGTGGCCTTTCAAGGAATGCTAGAGAGGGATAGGGCTGCAAGAGAAAGCAAGTGCTCACTGGATTCAGCCATTGTTTTCAGACTTTTCATTTCTGGTTCCTCGGAGGGAGATTCTAAATCCTTGGAATTTCCAGAGTGCTGACTGTCTTTGTTATTCATAATGGACCCCTTAAATCATAGTTGACTTTATGCAAATGAGTTTATGACTATACATGGTGGGCCCCTAGATATTTAAGGCTGCCCATGCCAGACAGACCAACCATGTCATTAGATGGTTGGGGCTTTAAGCCCGGTGATATCAGCCTGAGCTGAAATCCAGAGAGAGAAGATGAGCTGAAGACTGAGTTCAGTCATATACCCAGTGATGAAATTAGTCTTGTCTATGTAATAGACTTTAATAGAGACGTGAAACCTCAAAGTTCATGTGTGCTTTCCTGGTTGATAATTATACACTGATGTGCTGGGAGGGTGACAATACTGAGGACATGGAAGCTCAGTGTCTGGGATCCTCCAGACCTTGCATCGTGCATGTTTTTCTTTGGCTGATCTTGATTTGCATCTGTGGTAATAAAGTTGTAATCAGAAGTATAGTGCTTTCCTGAGCACTGTGAGTCATTCTCAGAAATTATCAAACCTAAGGGAGTAGTGAAAATCCCCCAATTCTTAGCTAGTTAGTCCGAAATGTGTATGTCCTGGACCCCGGAGCTTACGAGCTTGAGAGAGAACTCTGCCCTTTACCTGTGAAATTTGACCTATCTACCTGTAGTTAGCATCAGAATTGTATTGCACCCATCAAGTAAAACTCTCACTTCAGGATAAACTTGTATAGGTGAATCCATACTGTGGGAGGTCTTCTCTCATGGTGGTGAAGATCTTTGCCTCTGGTGAGAGGTGGCCCATGTTCCATCCCAGCTCTGCCACTATCCAGCTCAGTGATCTTGGACAAATAGCTACCCTTCTTTTTAGCTTTGGCATCTATTAAATGAGAAGAATAGAAGTACCATTCTTCTAGGGTTATTAGGAAACAACATAATTAGTATGTCTAAAGCACTTACAAGTGAGAACCCAGTAGGTTCTCCTTGTCTGCTGCCTAGATAGAGCCAATTTTTCAAGACAGGGGGACTGCAATAGAAAAAGAGTTTAAGTCATGCAGAGCTGCTATACAGGAGACTCAAATTTTATTATTACTCAACTCAGTCTCCCTGATAATTTGGGGATCAGCGTTTTTCAGGATAATTTGGTGGGTAGGGAGTTGGAAAGTGGAGAGTGCTGATTAGTCAGGTTGGAGAAATCACAGGGGGTAAAAGTGAGTTTTTCTTGCCCTCTTCTGTTCCTGGATGGGATCACAGAACTGGATGAGCCAGATTATTGGTCTCAATGGCATGAGCTGGTGCATCTGAACCAGGCTCTGCAAAACGTCTCAAGCACTGATCTTATGTTTTACCACAGTGATGTTTTTCCCAGGAGCACTTTGGGGAGGTTCAAAATCTTGCAGCCAGAAGCTGCATGACTCCTAAACCACAATTTCTATTTTTTTTTTTTTTTTAAGATAAGATCTCACTTTGTCACCCAGGTTGGAGTGCAGTGGTGAGATCTCAGGCTTACTGCAGCCTGGACCTCCTGGGCTCAAGGGATGCTCCCACCTCAGCTCCCCACCCCCAAGTAGCTGGGACTACAGGCAAGAAGGGGGTTTATTTTGGGAAAGAACTGTTATCATCTTTGTTTCAAAGCTAAACGGTAATCCAAATTTTTCCCAGTTAGTTCAGCCTATGCCCAGGAATGAATATGGACAGCTTAGAAGTTAGAAGCAAGATAGAGTTGGTTAGGTGAGAGATCTTTCGCTGTTATAATTTTCTCAGTTACAAATTTTGCAGAAGTGGGTTCGATAACAGTGACTAGCACACACAAAGCCCTGTTATGACTACTTTAACATAGCATTTCATGGCTCTTTTTACCAAAATAATAGAACATTTGGAAAGTATAAAGAGTAACTAAAGTATAAAGAGTATAAAACTAAACAATAAAGAAAGCATAAAGAGAAACTAAAGAGTAACTTTTTAGTTTCTTAGTAAATTATCTTCTTCCAATGGGTAAGCCAGTTACAGTGCAAACAATATAATAAATATACTATGCTATATTTATATAAAAATATTTACATAGAGTCAAAAATCTGCTAATTATTTAATAGATTTTATTATGTTACTAAAGTTTCAGATGCTGCCTTCACAATGATGTAAACTTTGGTCTTGAGTGTAACATGTCCTCTTCGTTCTAGGCTTCACTCCAACACGGAAGCACCCACTCCAGAGAAAATAGGATAAACAGGAGATGGGCAATCAAATCTAATCTGGGATAGCTGTGCTGATTCATGTTCTGTGCTTATTTAATTTTATTTTTTGAATCAACATTGAGAAGGAAAAAGTTGAGATATTAATTACCCGTTTACTGCCAATGTAGCGGAAAATGTAATTTATAGCCTACTTGCGGGAAAAAAAAAATCTGCGTGCTTAATTTAAGAACTCAAATTATTCAAATAACATTTTCAATTGGATTATTCGTTTAATTGAAATGGTACTCTTTCAGTCAGAATTGCTTTTGAGATTCCAATTTCAGCAATAGTTAACTAAGAGCCCTCTGTGGAAAGTATCAGTGGGAGGTTCACAGAGAGAAATGCATGGGGAAATAAGCATATTTGGTGAACTGCGTTTACCTGCAAGAAGTAGTCAGATCCATTTACAGTGTTTCTTTTTCAACTCAGTTGTTTTTTCAGTGTAAAAAAGAATCATGAAGTTAATCTGTGCCCACAGAGTACCTGAAAATGATAATTAAAAACAGAGCCCAGCAGCCAAGTTTGTCCAAGGAGTTATGAAGAATCTGAGGGTTACACAGACGGAAGTCAGCCTTCAGATTCATATTTAGGAGAATAACATTTTGGTGCCCCACAGACAGTAGGCTCTGTCTCAGAGAGAAAAGTCCCTCCCTTTTGCCAAAGTGATGTTGGATGACTGGCTATCCAAACCAGACTTCTACACTGCAAAAAGACAGCAGGTGTATTCTGGCTGTCTCTAAGAGCTTTAATAATTTCTTTTTTAAAGATTGTCAGAAATTTTTTATTGTTATTCAGGCACAATCTGCAAACAATAAAATTTGCAGTGTTTAAGTATACATTTAATAAATTTTTGTAATTGTGTACTATCATGTGTCACCACCACAATCAAGATATAGAGCACTTTTCTCACCCTAGAGCCGCCTCTAGCTCTTTGTAGTTGATTCCCTCCTCTGATGCCCAGGCATGGGCAACTAATATTCTACTTTCTGATATGGCAGTTCTGCCTTTCCTAGAATGTCATATAAGAAATCATACAATATGTTTATCATGTTGACTTGATTTTTTTGACTTAGTATAATGTTCTTCAGATTCATCCATGAGTAAATACTAGAACATACACAAAAAAAGTCATTCTGTAAAATTATGTTATTTTATTTGGGTAAATACTTAGGAGTCAGATTGCTGGGTCGTATAAGTGGAGGTTTAACTTTATAAAATTCTGTCATAGTGTTTTTCAAGTGGCTATACCATTTTGCAGGCCCACAGGCAATATTTGGGAGTTACAATTTCTCCGTACCTTCACCAGTACTTGATATTGACAGACTTTTGAACTTTAACTATCCTAGTGGGTGCCTGATGGTATTTTATTGTAGATGTAATTTGTATAACTCTAATGACTAGTAATTTTGAATGTGTTTTCATGTTTATTGTATTTTATATATATTATTTCGTGAAATGTTTGCACAAGTAATTTGCCCACTTTTTAAGAAGACTTTATTTTATTATTGGTTATAAGGGTTCTTTATAAATTCTTGATAAGAGTCCTTTGACAGATACATGCTTTGCAAGCATTTTCTCTGAATTCATGGTTGGTTTCTATATTTGCTTTCTTTTTTTTCTTTCTTACTTTTATTTTAGATTCAGGGAGTACATGTGCAGATTTGTTGCCTGTGTATATTGTGTGATGCTGACGTTTCAGGTACAATTGATCCTGCCACCCAGGTACTGATTACAGTACCCAATAGTCCATTTTTGAACCCTTGTCTTCCTCCCTTCCTTCTCTAGTTTCTATTGTTGCCATCTTTATGCTCATAAGTACCCAATGTTTAGCTCACACTTATAAGTGAGAACATGCAATATTTGATTTTCTGTTCCTGTGTAAATTAGCTAAAGGTAATGGCTTCCAGCTCCATCTACGTTGCTGCAAAGGATACGATTTCATTTTTTATGACTGTATAGTATTCCATGCCGTATGTGTACCACATTTTCTTTATCCAATCTGTCATTGATGAGAATCTGGTTGATTCCATGCCATAGCTATTATAAATAGTGCTACAATGAACATATGAGTGCATATATCTTTTTAGTAGAATGACTGATTGTCTTTTGTCTCAATACCCAGTAATGGGATTGCTGGGTTGAATGGCAGTTCTAAGTTCTTTTGGGAAATCTCCAAACTGCTTTCCACAGTGGCTGAACCAATTTATATTCCCACCAATAGTATATAAACATTCCCTTTTCTCTGCAGCCTTGGCAGCATATGTTGTTGTTGTTGTTTTTTGACATTTTAGTAATAGTCATTCTGACTGGTGTGAGATGATATCTCATTGTGGTATTGATTTGCATTTCTCTGGTGATTAGTGATGATGATCATTTTTTCATATATTTGTTGGCCACTTGTATGTCTTCTTTTGAGAAGTGTCTGTTCATATCCTTTGCTCATTTTTCAATGGGGTTATTTGCTTATTGCTTGTTGATTTAGGTTTCTTATAGATTCTGGACATTAGACCTCTGCTGGATGCATAGTTTGGATACTTTTTCTCTTTCTGTAGGTTGTCTGTTTACTCTGCTGGTAGTTTCTTTTGCTGGGCAGAAGTTCTTTAGTTTGATTAGATCCCACTAGTCAATTTTTATTTCTGTTGCAATTGACTTTGGAGGCTTAGCCATAAATTATTTGCCAAGGTCCATGTCAAGAAGGGTATGTTTTCTTCTAGGGTTTTAATCGTTTGAGGCCTTACATTTAAATCTTTAAATATCTGATTTTGCTTATTTGGATCTTCTCTCTTTTTTCTTTGTTAATCTATCTAGCAGTCTATCAATCTTGATTCTTTTTTCAGTCAACAAATTTTGGGATTTTTTTGAGTCTTCGTATGAACTTTTAGGTCCCAATTTTCAAGAGTTTGGCTCTGATTTTTGTATTTCTTTTCTTCTGCTAGCTTTGGGGTTACTTTGTATTTGTTTTTATAGTTCCTCTAGCTGGGGTGCTACTTCATTAATTTGAGCTCTTTCTAACTTCTAGAGATAGATGTTTAGCACTATAAACTTTCTTCTTACCACTGCTTTGCTGTGTCCCAGAGATTTTGGTATGTTGTGTCTGTTTTCATTTATTTCAAATAATTTTTTGACCTTTGCCTTAATTTCACTGTTTACCCAAAAGTCATTCAGGAGAAAGTTGTTTAATTTTCATGTAACTGTGGTTTAAAAAATCTTCTTTGTATTGATTTCTATTTTTACTTCACTGTGGTTCAAGAGTACAGTTGATATGATTTGGATTTTTAAAAAAGTTTTGAGACTCACTTTATGGCCAAACATGTGGTAGATATTGAAGTATGTTCTATGTGCAGAAGAGAAGAATGTATATTCTGTAGTTGATGAGTGGACTATTCTGTAGTTATCTATTTGGTCCAGTAGTCAGGTGTCAAGTTTAAGCCCAGTTTTTTGTTAGTTTTCTGCCTCAATGATCTGTATAATTCTGTCAGTTGGGTGTTGAAGTCCCCCACTATTTTTGTGTGGCTAAGTCTTTCTGTAGGTCTAGAAGTACTTGTTTTATGAATCTGGGTGCCCCAATGTTGGGTGCATATATATTTAGGATAGTTAAGTCTTCTTGTCGAAATGAAATGTATATCTTTATGTAATGTCCATTTTGGTCTCTCTCTCTCTCTTTTTTTATGTTGTTGGGTTAAAGTATGTTTTATTTGATATAATAATAGTGACTCCTGTTCTTTTTTGTTTTCCTTTTGTGTGGTAGATCTTTTGTGAACTCTTTACTTTGAACCTATGGGTGGTGTCATTACATGTGTGTTAAGTCACTTGAAGACAGCACATGGATGACTCTTGTATATTTATCTAACTTGCCAATCTGTGACTTTTCAGTGGGGCATTTAGACCATTTACATTCGAGGTTAATATTGATATGTGAGTTTTTGATCCTACTGTGAAGTTGTTAGCTGGTTGCTTTGTTGTTGCTATTGTGTGGCTGCTTCATAGGGTCTGTGGGCTATGTACCCTATGTACTCTGTGTCTGTATGTATATATGTATGTGCTCCATGTATATGTGTTATTGTGGTAGCAGGCATCGTTCTCTTGTTTCTATATTTAGAACTTCCTTAGGGATCTTTCATAAGGCTGGCCTAGTGGTAATAAATTCCCTTGGCACTTGCTTTTCTGGAAAATACTTCATTTCTTCTTTACTTACAAAACTTAGTTTGATACAATATGGAATTATTGGTTGGGATTTCTTTTCTCTACGAATGCTGAAAATAGGCCCCCAATCTTTCCTAGCTTGTAAGATTTCTGGTGAGAAGTCCACTTTTGGCCTGGTGAGGTTCCCTTTGTACATAATCTGAATTTTGTCTCTAACTGCCTTTAAGATATTTTCTTTAATATTGACTTTGAACAGTCTGGGGATATATCCAACATGGCTAAGTATATTCTTGATCTTTGTTTACTGGCAGAAGGTCTCTGTTGCTTCATGCATTAAGCTGATTCATAGAATGCACAGTGGTCTGAACTCCCTGCTCTGTCTTGTTGGGGCAGGGACCATCATGGGCAGAGCCAGACCAGGTAGGTCCCCCTACAGGTCCCCTGATGGCAGCCACAATCACCGGTACTGAGGGAGAATCCACTGGGTGGCCACCAAGCACCCAAAAGTGTGTCTAGGTGTGGAGCTGGGAATCTTCCTATCCCCAAGTTCTCTGCATAAGGATGGGAGGTAGCCTAAAATCCTAATCCAGGAGAGTGGGTGCTTCAAATGCCTGGGTATCTGTCTGGGCATGGTTGGGGAGGGCCTCTCTCCACACAAATATCTGCACAGGAAGAGTGGGGCTTATCAGGTTGTTTTTCCAAGTGAGTGAATGCTCTAAATGCCTGGAGATCTGCTTGAGCGTGGACCAGAGAGGACCCCTCTGCACCAAGATCTCTGCACAGGAAGGTGGGCCAACTCAGGCTTCCGAACTAGACAAGCATGGGTTCTGAACGCCTGGAGATCTGCTTGCATATATAGCAGAAAGGGCCTCCCCTGCACTAGGATCTCTGCACAGGAAGGATGTGGGAGCTCAGGCTGCTAATACCAGTGAGCAGGTGCTCCAAATACTTGGAGATCTGCCTGTGTATGGAACACAGAAGGCCCCACTGCATCGTAGTTTGTGTCTATGAAGGATGAGGTGACTCAGGCTGCTGGTCCAGGCAAACAAGTGTTCTGAATGTCTGAATGTCTGCCTGAGACTGAAGTGCAGAGGACCCTGTGGCACCATGATCTCAGGGGAGCTGGCTGGAGCACCCAGCACATACAGACCAGTACCAGGTGACCAAGCTGGTCCTAGCTGCAAGTCTTGCTACCCCAAAGAAACTGCAGCTGTAGCAGCTTTCCTCTAACCCCAGGCTTTTGGTGGGGGCTGCACAATTCCAGCTCCTTCTGCTGAGGTGTCTTCCACAGTTCTAGCTGTGAAGGTCCCTAATCCACTCCAGAGCAGGTGTTCTGATCTCTGACCCAAGACTAAAATGCCTGCATGGTCACACTACTGGGTCACCATACGAATGACTGACTTTGCATGTACCTGGATCAAAATGGCATCCTGTTGCTGGCCCCGGGTCTGGAAAAATATCTGCAGCTTTTCCTGGTGTCTTTTCCTCACAGTGTCTCCAAACCTCTCCGCACATTAGCTCCGGGACTTGGTAGGAACAAAGTGCTCTCCCTTGGTCTGGATTGCTCAAATCCCCAGTGGAAAGTGAGTCACAGAGGGAGGCTCTTTGCCTTTCTCATGTACTGGGGCTTCACTTACTTTTATCAGCTGGATGGCATCACAGGGGCTTCTTTGTTAGCAATCTCCCTCCTGCAATGTGGGGTCTCCTTTATGATTCCAGTGACTTCTGTTTGCCTTCTTGAATTAAAGCTTACAAACTTGATCTTTATGTAGTATTTTGCTATTTCCAAGTGACTGAGGCAGGCTAAAAGCCTCTAATCCACTTCTTGGTGATGTTCTATCTCTCTTTTTGTTTCATTACCTTCATTTTTTAAAAAGAAAACAATCTTAGGGTTGTGGGTTGTTTTTTTTTTTTTCCACTATTTAAGAAACCTTGACCTAATGCAATATTCTAGGTTTACATTTTTTTTTTGTTATATATACACTAGCTTTAATCAGCATCTAATCCACCATCTTTGATGATTTTCACCTCCTTTTTGTTTACTTCCCTTCATCTTTAAAGGAGAAAAAGTTTTAATTTTAAAGTAATTATAATAATAATGACAATATTTTCATCATTTTGAGGAGTTGTGCTTTTTGTGTCCTATTTAAGAAATCTTCACCTAAGCCAAGATTATAGGGTTTTTGTCTGTTTTTCTTTATATACTTACTAGCTTTATCATATATGATCCATTTTTGTTTGCGATGCAAGGGATGTCAAAATTGGCTTTTTTCTCATACAGATATTCATTTGTTTCAGCACTATTTCTTAGAAAAACATTTCCCCCATTGAATTACCTTGGCATCTTTATAAAAAGTCAGTTGTTCCAATTCTACTTTTCTGATTCATGAATCTTGTACATCTCTTCATTATTTTAACTCTTCTTTAACTTTATTTTGCAGTGTTTTACAATTTTCTGTGTCCAAACTTGCATATCTTTTGTTAAGTTATTGCAAGGTATTTTAATTTTCCAATTAAATTATAAGTGGAGATATTTTTAAAATTTCATTTTTAATTGGTCACTGCTAGTACACAGAAGTACAATTTAATTTTTGCTTTTATTTGCTTATTTCTGTATATAAACCTTGTATCTTTTAACCTTACTAAATTGACTTTTATATTAGCAGGTTTTTTGTTTTGTTTTAGATTTCTTAGGATTTTTTCTGCAAACTATTACGGCATTTTTGAATAAGGGCAGTTTGATTTTACCCTTTCAAACTGTATGCTGCTTATCTTACCTTAATTTTCTGGCTAAGGATGCAGGACAATGTTGACAATAAGTGATGAGTAGACATTCTTGCCTTTTTTATTCATTCTAGGTAGAAAAGATTGATCCATTCACTGTTGAGTATAATTTAATGTTTTTTTTTCTCATATTTCCTTTCACTTAGCTTGAGGAAGTTTTCTTCGATTTTTGGTTTGCTAAGGTTTTTGTTTGTTTGTTTGTTTGTTTTTTATTCATCAGCAAGTATCAGCTTATGTCAAATGGTTTTTTTTTCTTCAACTGGTTCAATGGTCCTAGGGTTTTCTCCTTTTTCCTATTAATTAAAGGAGCTACATTGATTGTTTTTTCAAATGTTGAAGCAACATTGCATTGCTGGAATATATTCCACTTGGTAATAATGTATTATCCTCTTTATATATTGTTGGATTTAATTTGCTAGTATCTGTTAAGGATTTTTCTGTCTATATTGGAAGCTAATGTCTTTGTCTCATATTGGCATCACGGTTCTACAATCCTACTAAAGTGACATGAAAAGTATTCCTTCCCTATTCAGTGAAAGAGTTTTTATAGAATTAGTATTACTCATTTCTTAACTATTTAATAGTATTTATCAGTACATATACCTAGACCTGGGGCTTTTGTTAGTGAGTGTGTAATAAATAATTTGCCTATCCAAATAGGAGTCTATCTTTTGACGTAGGCTCCTGGGGAGTGATCTCTAAGCCTTGGAATGTCCTGCCTGGTAAAAGTGTCATTATTTATCTGGAGGCTTTGGGCCACACCGGGTAGTCTGGTAGTCTAACAGGGTAATTTATGGTGGAGCTTTGAGCCACATGATATCCATTCTACCTCTATAAGTGCTAGAGCCTAAAGGTCAGCTACATGTATAGTTAATGACATCTACATCTACATGGCTGAGTCACCCCAGAATTCTGGGTAACAAGGCTTGGATGAATTTTCCTGATTTGCCAATATTTTGTGTATTTTGACATGCTTCATATCTGGGTGAAATTAGCACTGTCTTATGATTTCACTGGCAGAGGACAACTTGAAGCCTTTATTCCTGGAAATTTTTTGTACTCTGCCCCACTAGTCTCTTCCCTGGACTCATTTTTAATCTGTATACTTTTACTGTCATAAACTGCAATAACCATGAATATAACAGCTTCCATGAGTTCTGTGAGAACTTCTAGCAAAACTTAGGGTGGGCTTGGAGACTATCAATTTGCATTTGGTTTTAGAGTGAGAGTTATCTTGGGGACCCTCCAAACTTTGCAGTGGGAAAGTTTCTTAATTTATAATTCAATTTAAAAAGTTGATATAGAGATATTCAAGTTTTAGATTTTTTCCTGAATCAGTTGTTAGTCTTTACCTTAAAAGGAATTTGTCTATTTCACGTAGATTGTTGAATTTATTGGCATAAAGCTGTTCATAGCATTTTCTTATCTTTTGAATATTTTCATAATCTGTAGTGATGTCCCTTCTTTTATTCCTAGTATTGATAATTTTATTTCTTCTTTTTCCCCCTAGATCATTTTTCTAAATACATAATTGCTTTAATCTCTGTAAATAACCAGTTTTGGGCTTCATAATTTTCTATTATTTCTTCATTTTCTATTTCATTGACTTCTGCTCCTATAATTTATTTTTTACATACTTTGTGTATGCTTAGTGTTTCTTGTATTAATTTCTTAAGGTGGAATCTCAGATGATCTGATTTATGTGTTTCTTCTTTATTAACACAAATATTTAAAGCTATAATATTTCCTGTAAGTACTGCAATAGCTGCATCTCTCAATTTTTTATACACTGTATAATAATTCAAAATATTTTCTGATTTCTCTTACAACTTTTTCTCTAGATTACAGATTATCATGTAATTTCTCCTTTTTAATAAATTATTAGAATTATGTTCCTTAATTTTCATATATTTGGTGTTTTTCTCTGATTATTATGATTATCATTTTCTAGTGTAAGTCTCAGTTTGGTTGTACAGAGTATGTTTTCAGTACAGAGTATGTTTTCAGTCTTTTCCAAGGTATTGAGACTTGTTTTATGGTCTATCATGTGGTTTATTGGTAAATATACTATGTACCCTTGAAAGGAATGTGTATTCTGTAAGTTTTTGATGTTCCATAAGTATTCAAGTCAAAGCATCTGATAGTGTTACTCAGCTCCTTTGTTGAGTTTGTGTAGTTGTTTCATCAGTTGCTGAGAAAATGATGTTAAACTATGATTCTTCATAATAGATTCTACAATCTACAGCTATGATTGTAGAATTGTTTGTTTCTCTTTCTAAATTTGGTTGATTCTTATTTAACTGTTTTGAGCGATGTTATAAGGTATAAATACATTTATAATTGTTGTGTCTTCTTGATTAATTGATTCTTTTATCATCATAAAATGTCCCTCTTATCCCTGATGATACTTTCTGTCTTGAAGTCTATTTTATCTGATATTAATAAAGCCACTTTGGCATTTTTATGCATATTGTTTTGCATGGTCTAGCTATCCATTTACTTTTGGTCTATCTATATCTTTATGCTTAAAGTGTGTCTCTTGTAGGTAGGTTATGTTTTGACCATGATTCTTTTATTTAATCAATTTTTCTCTCTAAAGTCATTTCTTATTATTTTCCATCTTTTGCACTTATAATGTGTATATAAAATTTCACTTAAGTGAGAATAGTTACCTATGGTGCTTTAAAATCCTTGCCTGCTTTTTCCAGTATCTGGGTCATCTTGAAGTAAGTGACAATTGATTTCTTTTCTCTTGAAAACAGTTTCTATTTTCCTGCTTCCTTATATGTCAGGTACTTTCAAATTGTGTTTTAGACATTATGAGTGTTAACATGTGGAGATTCTGGGTTCTTTATTTTTCTCTGATTAATGTTGTTTCCTTTGTTTTGGCAGGAAATTATCTTGGCTGGGCTTAAACTACAAACACCATTTTAGGCATTAGCTTGGGTCTCTGTTCAAATCTTTGGATTTTATCTGTTCTGCTTTCAGTCAGTTACACTGATACATGGTTTAGAGTTATTCAGTGATGTGGATGGACAGACTTTGAACATTCTATTTCTGGCTCTTTACATTTTATGAGTTTCCCAATTTCTATTGTGGTCATGGATCCCCTGGTTTTAAATTTTTGGTTCACCAGTAGTAATCCCTTTTTTCTCATGTGTCCGACAGTCCGAAAAAAATGAGAACTAACTTCATTTGATTCCCTTGCTCCGAGTATGTATTCACCACCAGAATCTGTCTACTGCATTGTCCTATATGAAGGTTTCTACTGATTTTCTGAACATGAGTCAGTCTGCAGGGTGCTTACTCTGGTATTACTGGAAATAGAATACAATAGCAGTAATTTTCATGTAGCTGTTTCCTCACCCTCGTCTGAAGTTTAGGACTATGGAACCCAATGCTGTAAACTTTTCTGTGTATAAAGGATTTTCCAATCCCTGCTTTTGGTGCTAGTTTTTTCTTCTTTAGGTCCTTTATGGCATTTTGTTCATCTACCTATTATAGAATTTAGAGCATAATGTTTCCTTACACACCTGCCTGTCCACACCAAATGTGACCAGTTTAGAAATAGTCCTTTCATGATTTACTTAAATGTGTCTATTTTGCATATATTGTGAGAAGATCCCTTTTTAAAATAAATATGATGATGGGTATTTCTGCTTCTGCCAAAAAAAAAAAAAAGATATAAAAAGACTAAAAAGACTGGTTGAATATTGTGCTGCTCAACTGGAAAGTGAATCTTGTCTACAGCCATCCTACCCTGAACGCACCCAATCTCGTTTGAATATTATACTGCCTAGTGTTGACTCTAGGTAACATGAAATTGATGACGTTTCACCCTGACTCTTTTCTGCTTTGCTGCTCCCGTCATATAACCCCCTTTCCCTCCTCCAGCCTCCGCCTATGTACAGCACCAACCAATTAGGGCCTGGTTTATTGTGAGAAAGGTATGAACCCTTAAAAACCTACATTTAATCTACTTTAAAATGCTGTTTAGGGACCCATATTAATGGAATGGTCCCTGAACTTATATTTTCTTGATTTTGGATAACAAGCATTTTCTGTACACACATATAAAAATGATGCCTGGTTATATTTGTTTTCCTGAGTATATTTTCCCATGTAGAAGATGAACTTAATAATCAAAACAAAATGCTGTCTTAAATTTAGGATGCTGTTGTAAACAGTTGGATAATATTTCAGTTCCCTTTCTGTAATAAGATGGCCAATTTGTTTATAATATTTTCCCCCAAAGGCTTAAACACAGGTTCCTGCAGAAATGAACACAAAGATCAAGTCATAAATGAAAAGAAACACACATACACATAATACTAAATCACATAAAGGTTCATAATTTTTCTAATTCAACCTGTGGAATCAATTAAATTATTGTCAGTTTAGCATTTTACATGGAACTCCAAAAAAATTGAATTTTTATATATTTGCATATATTGTATTTCTTGAACCTCTGCATATGTGTAGATGAGATCCACTAAGAAACACTGTAGACTTAAGCAAAGAATATCAATACTTCTTTTTACTTTTTGAATTTAATTTTCACTGAATTACTTTTTTTACTAGTGAATCCTGTGAAGATGGAGCTAAAGGGAGTTTACTCTTTGTAGTTCCCTAAGTTAGAAAACCCTGTAGGGATAGGCTTTATCCTTGGTTGCTGAAGACGGCAAACGTTACTGTAACATTTGACATAATACTTTCAAATGTTGTTTTCTCTTTTAAGGATCCTAATTGATGTTTACATATGTGGCTAGCCCCGCTACTCATTTTAGATTCCTTTCTATGCAAAGAGAATTTTTTATCTTAATGCCCCTTTTGACAGTGAAGGGTTAAAAAGTCCTGATTAAGTTGTAAATGGTTGACATTTAGCTATCAAGTACGAATCTGCAGTTAAAACATTTGTGCAAATGAGTTTCAATGTCTGCTTTTTCAACAGGAGCACCCCTGGTAGTTCTCCATCCCTCCCCTTTTTCTATCTTAGCACTTCATTATAAAAGGGGACAAATTGCAGTACTTTTTCTTCTCCGCTCTGTTTCAAGCTCACTGAGAATTAGGCTTTCAGAAGAGGTTCTCATTTTGATGCTAAAAGGCCCCGATATTTTGCCTGACAAATTAAAGGTGGAATTAAACAGAAGTGAGTGGCTTATCCGTGAAGTGTTTCTGCTTCCTGTAAATGCAGCCGGTGGAGGGAAGGCTGGAGAGGCAGAGGCAGCCCCTTCTGAGCCCCTGTTAACAATTTCAGCGTCTGAGTGGCAGCTGGAAACAAGGCGCTGACTGTTTGCCTGCTGTCCAGTCTTGCATTATTAGGTAAAATAAAAGTCCTTTTCTCTGAGAAACTTTTCACAATAAAACAATTCTCAGTCATTCACAAGTCAGAGGCAAAGAAAAAGGAGCCCAGTGTAAAATGCTGTAAACTAGCACATTGTCTTCCGTCATTTTCTCACTATTCACAGCTGAAAGGGAAAGAAGACAAGAAGGGAAGGGAAGGGGCACGATAAGGCATCTTTTGACAGAAATGTCTGATCGCAGTCACTGAGGCCTCCAATCATGGCCCACACTTGAGCTATGCAATCGGAGTGAACTCTCCAGTCCTCTTTCCAGTCCCTGTTCTCTCTTTTGCTGCCTCAGCAACTTTTCTTTCCTTTAACTCGTTTCATTTTGTCTGATAAGACAGTATGAATGTCTATTCCATTCTCCTGTTTAAGGTATTCTACCTAGTTCACAGTTTGGTCTTATAGATACCAGACTATGATACATCTTGTGACTCAACACGCTATTTTTTAAAAATCTAGCTTAATGTGCTATCCTCATAATTTGCACGTATTATTATTTTGGTTTTGCCTATGGAGATGTGAAGGTCTAGAAAAGTTAAGAAAAAAAGTATCTAAAAATAGTGGTGAAACACACACACACAAAACATACAGATACCCCTTCCTACTATTGCTTTGTCTAAATTTCTGTCTTGGTCATGGCAAGATATATTTGGCCACAGCAATGTCCTCATTGTCAGGACCCCTCTGTTCCAGGAAGGAGCTGGGTCACAGAAGATGACCATGGTGAGTAGCCAAAGGACTTTCCCACAGACCCTGGATTTGGGCTTCAAGTTTGGCTTAGGTCCTGGCTATGGACACCTGGGAGCCCTCTAATCGACTCAGAGCACAAGAATTTATCTTCTGAAGTGGGTAGGGGCTGGTGTTCGAGGACCAGTTTTTTTGTTTTGTTTTGTTTTGTTTTGTTTTTCTTTTTCTTGGGATGGAGTCTCACTTTGTTGCCAGGCTGGAGTGCAGGTGTGATCTCAGCTTACTGCAATCTCCGCCTCCTGGGTTCAAGTGATTCTCCTGCCTCAGCTTCCCGAGTAGCTGGGACCATAGGCATGCACCACCATGCCCAGCTAATTTTTGTATTTTTAGTAGAGACGGGGTTTCACCATATTGGCCAGGATGGTCTCGATCTCTTGACCTCATGATCTGCCCCCTCTCTACCTCCCCAAGTGCTGGGATTATAGGTGTGAGCCATGACGCCCGGCCCTTGAGGACCAGTTTTTAAATATTTAGGAGTTCTGTGAGTTGGTTGTCAAACCAGCCATGGTGAAAATATTTAGAGCACAAAAATTGGCAAATGCTACGGGTCAGTCCTTTTATTTATTACTGGTATTAATTTATTCTCCTTTTTCCAACAGACTGATTTGCTAGCACACCACTGCCTAAAGTATACAATCTGGAAGAAATCTGACATTTCAGGGATGAGAAAATAGTTGTTTATCCCTGATACAGCAAATTATCTACAAATTCCTTCAAATGCTGTGTGTTCTGCTCAAGAGTTGAGTGAATCTCTTTGATGGCATGACTGACCCTAGGTTGCATATGGTTGTCACATGTCAGTAGCCTATGTGATCCCGAGCATGGCTCCCCAGATGGTTGCCAGCTTGCAATATCCTGCCAGTTTTCCTATCCACCAGGTTAATTGTTTCCCAATCAAAATTAAAGATGCGCTAAGTTCTTGCATTGAGAAAAAGACATCACCCAATTACATTTCCCTGTTGTCAATTCTGCGGTCTGCATAACAGACTTGAAATTGAACTATGCTTCATGGAATTGAGTACAAAAGAGGATTCAATTTAACAAACAGTTGTCGGGTACCTATTATGTATGGCATAATGAACACAAATAAAATTGTTTTAAAATCTCCAACAACTCAATTGAAGAGTAATGTAGATTTTTAATGAATATTTATTAGGCATGTCGATGGAGCTCAGACCACATCTTGCAGCAAAACATCTTTAAGATAATTTTTAGATCTTTTTTCCAACTACTTACTTTGTGCCAAATGCCCAAGTAATTATCACCTTCCTACCCTTTAACTTTCTTTTTGCACTCATCCTCATTCCCTGCCTTTCTCAAGTAACCCATCTCCCCTCTCTTGCCTGATTTTTCCATTTAGACATGTGTCTCTCTCCCTCATACTTGCCCATCTGGCATTATGAACTCCCTGGGCTTCCCCAGTGGTGCAAATCTTTCCATTGTACCACTCAGGCCAAAGCCAGTGACCCATCAATTCAGTTATGAGAGCTTTCCTTTTCAGTAGTAGGAAGAAGGGTCATTGTAAATACTTACAATTGTGTTTCCAGAACTATGATTTTTTTTTGTCTATAATTTTAAAAATCTGTTTTGCCTTTCATTATAATGATGTGTATCACTCATAACAGCATTATGCATGTGTTGGAATCCAAGGAAATTAATACCTCATCTTTATGGCCTGTGGGACATCTTTTTTGTATGGTATGCTTAATACATATTTGTTGAATGGAATGAATACGAAAGTGTTTCAAAGCCAGCCACCTGTGTTGGATCTCTTTAATAAATTCTATCATATTTATAACACATCTAACTAAGATATATGTCCCAGGGACACAGATAACTACACTATACAGAGTTAGGATTTTTTAAAAAATTTCAAAAGAAAATATGGTCAACTTTTGATATTGGAAGTGATGCAACGT
Organism: Macaca mulatta; assembly: GCF_049350105.2. NCBI lineage: Eukaryota > Metazoa > Chordata > Mammalia > Primates > Cercopithecidae > Macaca > Macaca mulatta. The sequence goes on from NC_133412.1 coordinate 85,056,273, forward strand.
TCTTATTACTAAAGCGGGAGTGATTATGCATATATGTCCAATATAACTAATGTAGGGAAGACAGACAATATGGCTGGAAAAATTGTTTCCTGCAGGAAAGGATCATAACAAAATGCACTGCTATTGTGGGTCTGACTGGGTTATATGCCAGGTATTGTCCTGGTTAAGTGGCCATTGCTCAAGCCTGACTGCTGCCTATAGGCTGAGTTGCTGTGAGATTTTAATTCACTAGAGGGAGCTTGTGGGTAGGAGTGATGCAGTTCCCACGCAAAGAAGATTGATTGCATTCATTCAATCCCCACAGCCTGAAAAATATTTCCTATTTATTTTATTCAGGAGCTTGTTGTAACATATCCCAGAGTTGCCTAGTCATTTTTTTCCACTAGTGAAAAGTCTAATTTCTTTTTCCATTTTTTATTCTTCTATGCAATTCACTCAATCGCAATAATGGTGTAACATTCCACTATATTTGCCTCTCTCTTATCTGGTTTCATCACCAATGCTTGTTTTATCCCAGAGAATGGCCAATAAAAGAGTTAATCCCACTGGGGTGCCTACCTGTTTCATGTTTGTTCTTGATTGTTCAACCACTGCTTAAACAGTAAAATAATAATAATAATAAATTAATTTACAAATGACATACCCTTTGGTTTGTAATGCGTCTGAGGTACCTCAGTTGTCAATGTACTAGTATATATCAAGTACAGGGGGCACATTTTCCAAAGCTGTGCTTTACTACTTGACTTTTCTTTAAGTCAAATTCTGAATGAGAATTAAGGTTAATTAAAAATTATTCACCATTTTAGCAGTTAGCTGAAACCAAATTGGTAAATGGTAGTTCAGATATCAATCATTAAAGGCTTCATTTTGTTATATGTGTTTGTTTCACACATTGGTTAAAAAAAGTTGAATTTTTAAATGTGTGTATAACTGCGTATGTCAGCATATGTATATGGCACACTTACATGCATGCCTACTGTATAAGTCCATTCTCACACTGCTATAAAGAACCACCTGAGACCAGGCAAATTATGAAGAAAAGAGGTTTAATTGACTCACAGTTTCATAGGCTTAACAGGAAGCATGAGTGGAAGACCTCAGGAAACTTACAATCATGGCAGAGGATGAAAAGGAAGCAAGGCATTTCTCCTCATTGTGACAGGAGAGAGAGGGAACACAGCAAATGGGAAAGTGTCACACACTTTTAAACCATCAGATCTCATAAAAACTGTATCACAAGAAAAGCAAGGGGGAAATCTGGCCCCCATGTTTCAATCACCTCCCGGCAGGACCCTCCCCCAATATTGGGAATTACAATTCCACATGAGATTTGGGTGGGGACCATACAACTTATTAAAAGTTAGATATCCTTATCTTTTAAATTTGAGGAATAGAATATCCCCAAGACAGTGTCAAAGCTACCAAAGATTACTTTCATATCAAGACTGCTTGACGGTTTCCTGTTTTTTCTCCTAAGTTCACGTCGAAGGGAATTCAATATTAACATTATTATCACTATTTTAAAAATTGTTTTTAGTTCAGTTGGTTACAGAGAGCTTTAACATTTTCCCCAAAATTCATTTCTGTGGAATATTAATAAGTAGGTGTTTCTGGGGTACCCAAGTCTACCTTTGACAACTTGCTAAACAACTTGCTAGAAGAACTCAAAGCACATAGAAAAAAATGTTATAGTCATGGTTATAATTTATTATAGCAAAGAATACAAGTTAAATTCAGCAAAGGGATAAGGCTGGAGTAGAGTCCAGGAGAAACTAGAAGCAAGATTTCAGGTATCCCCTCCTCGTAGATCCAAGAGGACCTGCTTAATGCCCTCAGCATTGGCAAGCGACCACATGTATGTGGTGCCAACCAAGGAAGCTTAGTTGAGCTTTGCTATCCAAGGTTTTTATTGGGGGTCAATCATGTAGGCATGGAATGCCCTCAGGACTGACCTCAGCTACTCAGACTCCAGTCCCACCATAAGAAATGTTAGAATAAATAAAAATAGGTGTTTTCTAAAGGTCACATTGTTAGGATAAATTTATCTAGTTAAACTGATACAGCACAGTCCGAAGCCTGAGGCATATGAGAACAGACATTAGATATAAAAACAGCATGGCCAACGGCCTCAGGGATATAAAATACTCTTATCAGGCAGAATATTCCAAGGGCTCGGAGCTTATCTTCCATAAGCCACTGGCTATGAGCCATCCTGAAAACAGGCCTTTTTCTGGGATGTCCAGTGTTCAAGCAACCCAGGCCTCCTGAGTTAACCCTTTCCAGTCTAACAGGTGTTAATCAAAATTAGATTTCCTTGGACAAATACTCAGGACGCACTGAAATAAAAACATTAAACAGCTTTCTCCTTTGCTCTTAACATGCCAATATCTATATGACACTTCAAGTGTGTGAGTGTACATGTTTATCTTCACTTAATGGATTTCAAAATCTTTCCTCCCTGGAGATCTAATTTTGGGAAATGTTGCTCTAAATGAAATTTCATCCTTGAGCAAAGTATTTCTGTTCAATCAAATAAAATGTTAGTTAAAAGGGCAAATGGAAAAACAACCTGAAACATATGAGTTACTGGTAACGGAATCATAGTTCGGTGTTTGACATGAAGAATTGTGATCATCTCTTAGTATCTGGTGTCTTCATTGTATTTTAATTGATAACTTGCTACCCAGTGTTTCACAAATCTTTATCTTTGGTGTTTTGGTAATCAAAATCTACGTATTTTCTTAACCTTACCACTTTGGTCATGAAAAACCAGGATATTCTGGTTTCTATCATGTTTATTAGAATAACTGTCAGTTGTTAATAAGGAAAAAGTACTTAGCTATCAAAAGCATCGGTTTATGTTAACTGACTTAAAAATAAAAATCACCTTCTCGTTTCTGAGAAACGTTTCCCATGTTATAACTCACAGATTCTATTTGAAATTGTCCATATACCTGCTAGAATTGACTGAACTTACTACTGGGCCATTAAAATTCTTTTTATTATAGTTGTTACTACTATTCTTATTCTGTGAATTTGCAGCAGAGTTACAAATGAGAAAAAAGGGTAATGTAGAAAGCAATTTGAAATTAGCAGGTAGTCATTTGAAAACTTGGTTTAAAAAATCTTACGGTGTCATTAATGCAACGTGGTAAAAACACTCTCTCCAGCATTTTGTTTCAAATACAATCGTGAAATGCACACATGGATTTTGCAGAGACAAAAGGAAAGTGAAATCAAGCCAACTTTTTCACAGGAAGACGTCTTAGGGTTCAAGCATTATGAATCATTTATTTAGTTCTGAAATCTAATAAAACATCTTTATTAAAATGAAAGCATGTTTCACTACCAGAGATATTTTTGATCTGATAGCAAACAAGTTTTCTTTTATTTATTTAGCATATGCATCACATATGCTTTTGAAGTAAACATCAATGCATAACAAAATAAATACTGTACAAGCAGACATATTTAATATGTTGTGTTGTGCATGAGATGATAACATTTTAAACGGAGGGAAGCATATTATAGTATTTTAGTATGAAATAAGCTCCGTCTTACAGTGTGTGTATCTTGTCCCATAAATGGTATTGACGAAGGTAAGTGCAGAAATATTTTAATGGGCAATTCATAGAATCATTGAATTTTCACACTTTCATTTTGAAAAGTAGATTTGATGGTACTTCCTTGTTATAGGTAGCATAATATGTTTAATTAATGGATAAATCTTGAATCTCAGCAATCTCAGAGTTACATATAAATGTCATCAGCAAAGACAAAAACCTATAGTGCAGACCAGTTATTAGTGTAAAACAAGATGTAATAGAAGTGTATGCATACAAATGAGCAAGGCATCATATGAGGAAAAGCTGAAAGATGTGTATTTCCCATACTGGACAAAATGTGGCCGTTCAGTAGTGGTCCTCAGACTGATCAAGGCTCTCTGGGACCTTTGGCAGCTCATTTGGTCCCTCAAATATTTGAAGAAGCTCAAAGATTAGATCTTCTTTATCTTCAGAGTCCAGCTTGTCATAAGATTTAACCTCAAATTAAGTCTACTGAAGACCAAAGGGACCCATGAGGTTTTCTGCAAATAGCAACCAATGAGGACCTTGGGATTTCATTAGACAGTGGTATGTGTGGAGGGCTCAAGCCAATGCTGGCAAGCAGGCAGCCTTTGGGCTGAAGTTAGTCTCTAACCAGCTTTTTTTTTTCCTTTGGCCTGTATAATATCAGTTTGAAAAATTAGAATATTTCATTTAAATATAATCTTAGCTTTTCTTGAAGAGATCAATACCTTTGGCAGCAATGGGCATAACAACATTGGTTGCTATTTGTGGAAGACCTCATGGGTCAATGTATGGCATTATCCTAATTGTATATGCTATCTGTCAAGTAATATACATAACTGTGTGTGTATGTGAAATACTTAAAGAGCATGCACGCATACACAAACAATTTTGGGAAAATCGTAATTTCTGTTTTTTCATCATCTGTATGGTATTATGTAATTTTTTCAGCCAGAACTTTATTGACTGTAGCGAACAAAGTTTGTGTACTACATAAAGCACTTTTCACTTAAATCATAACCCATGGGTGGTTTGATGTGTGGCAAATTTCTACTCTTCTTGCATTTATAAAAGTTCTAATTTCTGACTGATTACAGGGCCTTACCGCAACATAATTGGCCTCAAACTTTGACCTTTTCAGGGTTTACAAGCTCCCTTTAGATTCTATAAGCTTATTGGATAAAGAGAATGCACCCAGAATATTTGTTGATATATACTTTCAAATGATTATTTTTTTCCCTGGGAATTTTTGATTACTTGGATACTCTCATTCACTTGACCTGAATGCTGTAGTAATAAGGAGGAAGATACCAAAAACTTTAGAATTATTTGTTCATAATCCACTGGGAGGTTTCGTGGAACATTTCAAATATCTTAGTGCCATATCTTAATTTAATTAATTAATTTTTTTTTTTTTTTTTTTTTTTTTTTTTGAGACAGAGTCTCATTCTGTCACCCAGGCTAGAGTGCAGTGGCCCGATCTTGGCTCACTCTAACCTCCGCCTCCCGGGTTCAAGTGATTCTCCTGCCTCAGATTCCTGAGTAGCTGGGACTACATGCACACACCACCATACCTGACTGATTTTTTGTATTTTTAGTAGAGATGGGTTTTCACCATGTTAGCCAGGCTGGTCTCAAACTCCTGACCTCAAGTGATCCGCCCGCATTGGCCTTCCAAAGTGCTGAGATTACAGGTGTGAGTCACCATGTCCGCCCCTGAGTGCCATATTTTCAAATTCCTCTAAAATTCCTCAAAGATAAACTTTAATAAGAACTGGCATATTACACACTGGTTGGCACCATCCAAGCACTCTTATTTCTTGGTAAGTTTTTTCTACCCTTTTCTGTGAACTCCCAGAAGACCAGTTGGAGTTTGTCTCCTGTCTGTGAGTTAGGCTTTAAGCTTTTACCGTCTTCAAGTTGTACAAACACACAAAAAGGAGATTATTTTCATGCTTCTTAAGTTTTTTAGATGCCTTTTTACTTGCAAAATCTGAGGGGTTTTATAATGCCCCCAACTCCAGCATTAGGCAGAGAAACTTAGTGGCATGTTGAGTGAAATGCTACACTGTGTTAATAACGGTTTTGAAAGAAATCAGGAAAGTTAATCATGTGTGGACACAGGGTTAAGAAGCAATGTAACAGACTATTAAGCTTAATATAGATATGTGATATAAGCATATGCAGACAGCCATTAGCATAAATTCATGTTACAGAAGAGCAGCACGGCATGCCACTTGGTGGATTTATAATGTATGTGAGGGGCAAGATGAAGATCAATAGGAGAAGGAAGTGGGTCAGAGAATCCATACACAGGTCCTGGATCAGGATGATAAAACCACTGCAAATTATAACTACATTCTTTTTGAATGGTGTTATTGCCTGAGACTTTATTACACAGACATGTCAAGTGAAGGGACTGAAGACAGGGAAATCTCCCACAGTTTCCAGCGGGTTCGGCATGAGAAATGTCCACCTCTGTTAGCTGGAGCTGGCTTTCTTTAATGCCGACAATCATTATGTTAATGATGAATCATGTTCACAGACAGGAATATATAATATTTAGTTATGTTTTGGGGGAAATGTGCATACCTCAATAATTCTAGAGACAATTATATCTCAATAATTCTAATTCATGACAGTCATGACCTAAAAATTTGAAATGGCCATCAAGCAAACATTCCAAATGCCATATTTTTAAGTAAGTTATTCTGGGGCTCTGCCTTTCAACTAAAAGAAGCAAATACATTTTTCTCTCTCAATTTCAATAAAAGCCCACTTACAAGATTTTCTGAATTATTTATAGGGACTTCTTTTTTTTGGTAGATGTTTTGGTTTTCTAGTTTACACGGCCAAATGAATAATTTTGGCAAGAATATAAGGTGATTTTTATAAATCTGGAAATAAAAATACTTTCAGAAACAGAAGAAAGCAGTTATCATCCATGATCATGGTAGAAAATTTTCCTTCAATTGGGTATCAGTCTATTTTAACCAATGCCCTTTTCTGTTTTCCTTAAGTTTTCAAAATTGAAAATCTTTTGAGAAAGTTTTTAGTTCAAACTTTCTAAGACCCAGATAATAAGAACATAATGCTTGTAACGTTTTAAAAACCATCACTTTGCTCCTTTTTTTTTTTTTTTTGAGGAGGAAACAAAACTAGCAGTAGGTTCAGTTAGTGTGTCCTCTCTTCCTCTCTTCTTTCCCTTTCCTTCCTTCCTTTCTTCATTCCTTCTTTCTGTTTCTTTTGCTCGCTCTCTCTCTTTACTTTCTGAAACCAAACATCTCCAGAGCCTACTGGAGATGATCACTATTCTTTTTTTTTATTTTCAGAGAAGCTCCAAGGACATTGATAGGTCCCAACTCTTTTCTCTCTTCTGACCAACTGCTGTTAATATTTCACATTCTACAATCTGAACTCTGTCCCTTTGACTTAGAGTTAATATCTCTGTAAAGTATCTATTTCCTTGAAAAGACCATCACGCAAAGTTCCCATCAGGCTGGGTGTGGTGGCTCATGCCTATAATCCCAGCACTCTGAGAGGCTGATGCAAGAGGATTGCATGAGCCTGGGAATTAGAGATCAGTCTGGGCAACACAGGGAGACCACATCTCTATGAAAATATTTGAAAATTAGCCAGATGTGGTAGCATGTGCCTGTAGTCCCAGTTACTTGCGTGGCTGAAGTGGGAGGATTGCTTGAACCCGGTAAGTCAAGGCTGCAGTGAGCCATGACTACATCACTGCACTTGAGGCTGGATGACAGAGTGAGACTTTATTTCAAAAAAAAAATTTTAAATAAAAAAAATAGAAGTTCTTCTCAATGTTTCATTTCTTAGGTTAAGGTGGGGCTATGAAAGGAAGTGTAAAAGGACTGGAAGGCCAGTGCGGCCACAGCAAGCATATGAGAGAAAGAGAAAGTCAATGAGAATCCATAGAGCAAAAAGAGAAAAGTATTACATAGGTTGAACACCTTGATTGCTTCTCAATTTATGCCTAGTGTTCCATTATTGGAATGTAGTATTTCAATATGCCTATCCTTACTTATCTTCTAGAAGAAGAAATAGTAGCAGCACTGCTAATATTCATGATATTGACCACAGCAAGAACTTATTAAGAGACAATTGTAGGCCAAGCACTTTGCTGTGGGCTATCCATATGTTATATGACTTAGTCATCACCACAATTCATTATCCCCAATTTATTGACGACAAAACAACAACAATAACAACAAAGGTTAAGAAATATTGCTCACTGGCATGGTGGCTCACACCTGTAATCCCAGCACTTTGGGAGGCCAAGGTGGGCGGATCACAAGGTCAGGAGTTCGATATCAGCTGGGCCAATATAGTGAAACCCCATCTCTACTAAAAATACAGAAATTAGCTGGGCCTGGTGGCATGTGCCTGTAGTCCCAGCTACTTGGGAGGCTGAGGCAGAAGAATCACTTGAACCTGAGAGGCAGAGGTTGCAGCGAGCCAAGATCATGCCGCTGCACTCCAGCCTGGGCAGCAGAGCAAGACTTGCTCTCAAAAAAAAAAAAGAAAAAAAGAAAAAAAAGAGAAAAAGCAACACTCCAACATTCCTCCCTAAGACCTTATGGTTTTTTCCTCATTTCTACTTACTTCTAATCATGGATAAGGAAGTCCAAATCACAATCCTATTCCACATTTAAGTCTTTACTCCTCCAGCTGCAAGCAGAGAAGGTTAACAGAGCAAGAAGAAAGGTAAGATGTCCATGAAAACAGGCTTCCAATGTCAAAGGGAAACTGTGCAGACAGAAGGTGGGGTTGGCTTCTAGGTGAAGGGTAAAGTTCATCCATTTGGGGAGGGTTTTTAAGAAGTTTAAACATTCAACCTGAGTTTTTCATTGAGTTTTGGCAAAAGGAATTATAAAAATAGCAGTCTTAGCCAAAAGACCTAGAGAGTAAAAATTTTAAGTCACTCTCTGATTTTAATCTGAATGGAAAATAAGCAATAGAGATTTGATCTATGCATAATATGGTTTTTCTTTTTTTATTACTATTATACTTTAAGTTTTAGGGTACATGTGCATAACGTGCAGGTTTGTTACATATGTATACTTGTGCCATGTTGGTGTGCTGCACCCATCAACTCGTCAGCACCCATCAACTCGTCATTTACATCAGGTATAACTCCCAGTACAATCCCTCCCTTTCCCCCCTCCCCATAATAGGCCCCGGTGTGTGATGTTCCCCTTCCCGAGTCCAAGTGATCTCATTGTTCAGTTCTCACCTATGAGTGAGAACATGCGGTGTTTGGTTTTCTGTTCTTGCGATAGTTTGCTGAGAATGATGGTTTCCAGCTGCATCCATGTCCCTACAAAGGACACAAACTCATCCTTTTTTATGGCTGCATAGTATTCCATGGTGTACATATGACACATTTTCTTAATCCAGTCTGTCATTGATGGACATTTGGGTTGATTCCAAGTCTTTGCTATTGTGAATAGTGCCGCAATGAACATACATGTTCATGTGTCTTTATAGCAGCATGATTTATAATCTTTGGGTATATACCCAGTAATGGGATGGGTGGGTCATATGGTACTTCTAGTTCTAGATCCTTGAGGAATCGCCATACTGTTTTCCATAATGGTTGAACTAGTTTACAGCCCCACCAACAGTGTAAAAGTGTTCCTATTTCTCCACATCCTCTCCAGCACCTGTTGTTTCCTGACTTTTTAATGATTGCCATTCTAACTGGTGTGAGTTGGTATCTCACTGTGGTTTTGATTTGCATTTCTCTGATGGCCAATGATGATGAGCATTTTTTCATGTGTCTGTGGGTTGTATGCATGTCTTCTTTTGAGAAATGTCTGTTCATATCCTTTGCCCACTTTTTGATGGGATTGTTTGTTTTTTTTCTTGTAAATTTGTTTGAGTTCTTTGTAGGTTCTAGATATTAGCCCTTTATCAGATGCGTAGATTGCAAAAATGTTCTCCCATTCTGTAGGTTGCCTGTTCACTCTGATGGTAGTTTCTTTTGCTGTGCAGAAGCTCTTTAGTTTAATTAGATCCCATTTGTCAATTTTGGCTTTTGTTGCCATTGCTTTTAGTGTTTTAGACATGAAGTCCTTGCCCATGCCTATGTCCTGAATGGTATTACCTAGGTTTTCTTCTAGGGTTTTTATGGTATTAGGTCTAACATTTAAGTCTCTAATCCATCTTGAATTAATTTTCTTATAAGGAGTAAGGAAAGGATCCAGTTTCATCTTTCTACTTATGGCTAGCCAATTTTCCCAGCACCATTTATTAAATAGGGAATCCTTTCCTCATTTCTTGTTTTTCTCAGGTTTGTCAAAGATCAGATGGCTGTAGATGTGTGGTATTATTTCTGAGGACTCTATTCTGTTCCATTGGTCTATATCTCTGTTTTGGTACCAGTACCATGCTGTTTTGGTTACAGTAACCTTGTAGTATAGTTTGAAGTCAGGTAGCATGATGCCTCCTGCTTTATTCTTTTGACTTAGGATTGTCTTGGCAATGCGGGCTCTTTCTTGGTTCCATATGAACTTTAAAGCAGTTTTTTTCCAATTCTGTGAAGAAACTCATTGGTAGCTTGATGGGGATGGCAATGAATCTATAAATTACCTTGGGCAGTATGGCCATTTTCACAATATTGATTCTTCCTGTCCATGAGCATGGTATGTTCTTCCATTGTTTGTGTCCTCTTTTATTTCACTGAGCAGTGGTTTGTAGTTCTCCTTGAAGAGGTCCTTTATATCCCTTGTAAGTTGGATTCCTAGGTATTTTATTCTCTTTGGAGCAATTGTGAATGGAAGTTCATTCATGATTTGGCTCTCTGTTTGTCTGTTACTGGTGTATAAGAATGTTTGTGATTTTTGCACATTAATTTTTTATCCTGAGACTTTCTGAAGTTGCTTATCAGCTTAAGGAGATTTTGGGCTGAGACGATGGGGTTTTCTAAATATACAATCATGTCATCTGCAAACAGGGATAATTTGACTTCCACTTTTCCTAACTGAATACCCTTGATTTCTTTCTCTTGCCTGATTGCCTTAGCCAGCACTTCCAACACTATGTTGAATAGGAGTGGTGAGAGAGGGCATCCCTGTCTTGTGCCAGTTTTCAAAGGGAATGCTTCCAGTTTTTGCCCATTCAGTATGATATTGGCTGTGAGTTTGTCATAAATAGCGCTTATTACTTTGAGATACGTTCCATCAACACCGAATTTATTGAGAGTTTTTAGCATGAAGGGCTGTTGAATTTTGTCAAAGGCCTTTTCTGCATCTATTGAGATAATCATGTGGTTTTTGTCTTTGGTTCTGTTTATATGCTGGATTACATTTATTGATTTGCATATGTTGAACCACCCTTGCATCCCAGGGATGAAGCCCACTTGATCATGGTGGATAAGCTTTTTCATGTGCTGCCGGATTCGGTTTGCCAGTATTTTATTGAGGACTTTTGCATCGATGTTCATCAGGGATATTGGTCTAAAATTCTCTTTTTTTGTTATGTCTCTGCAGGCTTTGGTATCAAGATGATGTTGGCCTCATAAAATGAGTTAGGGAGGATTCCCTCTTTTTCTGTTGGTTGGAATAGTTTCAGATGGAATGGTAGCAGCTCCTCCTTGTATCTCTGGTAGAATTCAGCTGTGAATCCATCTGGTCCTGGACTTTTTTTCTTTGGTAGGCTATTAATTATTGCCTCAATTTCAGAGCCTGCTATTGGTCTATTCAGGGATTCAACTTCTTCCTGGTTTAGTCTTGGGAGAGTGTAAGTGTCCAGGAAATTATCCATTTCTTCTAGATTTTCCAGTTTATTTGCGTAGAGGTGTTTATAGTATTCTCTGATGGTAGTTTGTATTTCTGTGGGGTCGGTGGTGATATCCCCTTTATCATTTTTTATTGCATCTATTTGATTCTTCTCTCTTTTCTTCTTTATTAGTCTTGCTAGTGGTCTATCAATTTTGTTGATCTTTTCAAAAACCAACTCCTGGATTCATTGATTTCTTGGAGGGATTTTTGTGTCTCTATCTCCTTCAGTTCTGCTCTGATCTTAGTTATTTCTTGCCTTCTGCTAGCTTTCGAATGTGTTTGCTCTTGCTTCTCTAGTTCTTTTAATTGTGATGTTAGAGTGTGAATTTTAGATCTTTCCAGCTTTCTCTTGTGGGCATTTAGTGCTATAAATTCCCCTCTACACACTGCTTTAAATGTGTCCCAGATATTCTGGTATGTTGTATCTCTGTTCTCATTGGTTTCAAAGAACATCTTTATTTCTGCCTTCATTTCGTTATGTACCCAGTAGTCATTCAGGAGCAGGTTGTTCAGTTTCCATGTAGTTGAGCAGTTTTGATTGAGTTTCTTAGTCCTGAGTTCTAGTTTGATTGCACTGTGGTCTGAGAGACAGTTTGTTATAATTTCTGTTCTTCTATATTTGCTGAGGAGTGCTTTACTTCCAATTATGTGGTCAATTTTGGAATAAGTGTGATGTGATGCTGAGAAGAATGTATATTCTATTGATTTGGGGTGGAGAGTTCTGTAGATGTCTATTAGGTCTGCTTGCTGCAGAGATGAGTTCAAATCCTGGATATCCTTGTTAACTTTCTGTCTCGTTGATCTGTCTAATGTTGACAGTGGGGTGTTGAAGTCTCCTATTATTATTGTATGGGAGTCTAAGTCTCTTTGTAAGTCTCTAAGGACTTGCTTTATGAATCTGGATGCTCCTGTTTTGGGTGCATATATATTTAGGATAGTTAGCTCTTCCTGTTGAATTGATCCCTTTACCATTATGTAATGGTCTTCTTTGTCTCTTTTGATCTTTGATGGTTTAAAGTCTGTTTTATCAGAGACTAGGATTGCACCCTCTGCTTTTTTTTTGTTCTCCATTTGCTTGGTAGATCTTCCTCCATCCCTTTATTTTGAGCCTATGTGTGTCTCTGCATGTGAGATGGGTCTCCTGAATACAGCAAACTGATGGGTCTTGACTCTTTATCCAGTTTGCTAGTCTGTGTCTTTTAATTGGACCATTTAGTCCATTTACATTTAAGGTTAATATTCTTATGTGTGAACTTGATTCTGTCATTATGATATTAACTGGTTATTTTGCTCGTTAGTTGATGCAGTTTCTTCCTAGCATCGACGGTCTTTATATTTTGGCATGTTTTTGCAATGGCTGGTACCGGTTGTTCCTTTCCATGTTTAGTGCTTCCTTCAGGGTCTCTTGTAAGGCAGGTCTGGTGGTGACAAAATCTCTAAGCATTTGTTTATCTGTAAAGGATTTTATTTCTTCTTCACTTATGAAACTTAGTTTGGCTGGATATGAAATTCTGGGTTGAAAATTCTCTTCTTTAAGATTGTTGAATATTGGCCCCCACTCTCTTCTGGCTTGGAGAGTTTCTGCTGAGAGATCTGCTGTTAGTCTGATGGGCTTCCCTTTGTGGGTAACCTGACCTTTCTCTCTGGCTGCCCTTAACAGTTTTTCCCTCATTTCAACTTTGGTGAATCTGACAATTATGTGTCTTGGAGTTGCTTTTCTCGAGGAGTATCTTTGTGGCGTTCTCTGTATTTCCTGAATTTGAATGTTGGCCTGCCTTACTAGGTTGGGGAAGTTCTCCTGGATGATATCCCGAAGAGTGTTTTCCAACATGGTTCCATTTTCCCCCTCACTTTCAGGCACCCCAATCAGATGTAGATTTGGTCTTTTTACATAATCCCATACTTCTTGAAGGCTTTGTTCATTTCTTTTTCCTATTTTTTCTTTAGACTTCTCTTCTCCCTTCATTTCATTCATTTGATCCTCAATCACTGATACTCTTTCTTCCAGTTGATCGAGTCGGTTACTGAAGCTTGTGCACTTGTCACGTATTTCTCGTGTCATGGTTTTCTCTGTCAGTTCGTTTATGGCCTTCTCTGCATTGATTATTCTAGTTATCCATTCTTCCATTCTTTTTTCAAGATTTTTAGTTTCTTTGCGGTGGGTACGTAATTCCTCCTGTAGCTCTGAGAAGTTTGATGGACTGAAGCCTTCTTCTCTCAACTCGTCAAAATCATTCTCCATCCAACTTTGATCCGTTGCTGGCAATGGGCTGTGTTCCTTTGGAGGGGGAGATGCACTCTTATTTTTTGTATTTCCAGCTTTTCTGCCCTGCTTTTTCCCCATCTTTGTCATTTTATCTGCCTCTGGTCTTTGGCGATGGTGACATACTGATGGAGTTTTGGTGTGGGTATCCTTCCTGTTTGTTAGCTTTCCTTCTAACAGTCAGGACCCTCAGCTGTAGGTCTGTTGGAGATTGCTTCAGGTCCACTCCAGACCCTGTTTGCCTGGGTATCAGCAGCAGAGGCTGCAGAAGATAGAATATTGCTGAACAGCCAGTGTACCTGTCTGATTCTTGCTTTGGAAGCTTCGTCTCAGGGGTATACCCCACCGTGTGAGGTGTGGGGTGTTGGTCTGCCCCATTGGGGGATGTCTCCCAGTTAGGCTACTTAGGGGTCAGGGACCCACTTGAGCAGGCAGTCTGTCCATTCTCATATCTCAACCTCCGTGTTGGGAGATCCACTGCTCTCTTCAAAGCTGTCAGACAGGGTCGTTTGTGTCTGCAGAGGTTTCTGCTGCTTTTTTGTTTGTTTGTTTAGCTGTGCCCCGTCCCCAGAGGTGGAGTCTACAGAGACAGGCAGGCCTCCTTGAGCTGCTGTGGGCTCCACCTAGTTCAAGCTTCCCAGTGGCTTTGTTTACCTACTTAAGCCTCATTAATGGCTGGCACCCCTCCCCCAGACTTGCTGCTGCCTTGCCTTTAGATCGCAGACTGCTGTGCTAGCAATGAGGGAGGCCCCGTGGGCATGGGACTCTCCCGGCCAGGTGTAGGATATAATCTCCTGGTGTGCCGTTTGCTAAGACCCTTGGCAAAGCACAGTATTGGGGTGGGAGTTACCTGGTTTTCCAGGTATTGTGTGTCTCAGTTCCCCTGGCTAGGAAAAGGGATTCCCTTCCCCCTTGCACTTCCCAGGTGAGGTGATGCCTAGCCCTGCTTCAGCTCTTGCTGGTCGGGCTGCAGCAGCTGACCAGCACCGACTGTCTGGCACTCCCTAGTGAGATGAACCCCGTACCTCAGTTGAAAATGCAGAAATCACCCATCTTCTGTGTCACTGGTGCTGGAAGCTGGAGACTGGAGCTGTTCCTCTTTGGCCATCTTCCTCCACTGCCATAATATGGTTTTTCAACTAGAATGTTTGTGTGGTGCGGGCGTTGGGTGTCAGGTAGTTAGCTAATGGCAAAAAGGTAAGCTAGAACAAATTTAGTATGAATGCTTATGCCTACCTATCCTTACTAAAATTTCAAATGGAACCAAATTAGTGTCAAGATTTTTCCATAATCCTGGATATTTCTGCAGTTGGTTTCACAATTCTGAGGACAGACAGAATTACAAGAGAGAATGGCTATTCTTCCATTTTTAAGTTTCTATAGGGAATTAAAATTGCTTCAGATTTGGATCACTATGCTTCATGACTTCCTCTCCTCATCACATATTTTTAATGTAAAGCTTTCAAATGAGCCTTTTTCTAACTCATGATTGGCAGTGCTGTAAACTGCCTGGCTAAAAGCCATTGGCTTCAAGGAGTTGCACCTGGTTCAAGGGACGGTAGTAAGTAAGGAAAGTGTTAATTGAAAGTAGGTTCTTCAGTGCTTTGCTGCTGGGCAATGAATGAGAAACTCACTTTGGGTGCCTCCTTCCCAGTTATGTCGAAATTCAGCCTTTCACTTTTCTACCATTCTGTTGGGCATCCTGGATTTCTTAATGCTTTTTCCTGCTTTCTAATGGTTTTTCTTTCCTAAATAGTACTCATACTGCATACCTCTGGCAACCTACATGCAACAAGACTAGAAGAGGCAATGAACATTGCTTTCAGCTGGTAAAAGGAATGCATTTCTCATCTTAAATGTGATGTCCTTTGAGGCAAATAAAAACTACTATGTAAATCTTGGGCATCACTGTGAACTCCAAAGCTGTTCAGCTAACTCTGATAGTGAAAGATATTGGTGAGAGCCATCAGGCTGCACTGTACCATGTGAGAGGCCAGTGACAGTCCCTAAGGGGAGCACAAGAACACTGTGACCTCAACTTCTGTCATCTTTGTGACAGGCTGCTTGCCATAGTACTTAGTGTAAGGGTTTTATGGGGAATACCAGAACATGATTTGAAGTCTAGAAGAGACTTTGTGAAGACAGCATCAGTCCACAAGTTTCCCTCACACCCCTGGTCCCTTTTAATTCTCTCTTGAAAGGGAAATCCCTCAAGTCTCTTGGAAGGGAAAGTCAGGGAATAGATCATCCATTCCCTGTGATTTAAGATCACAGTAAAGAATATTGTCTGAAATCCTGAGGAAGAGCTGAAGCATCATTATTAACCTATAGGCTTAACTAGAGAAACCAGCAGCACATTTTTCTGAAGTTCAGAGCATAATAGTGCTGTAACCAAATATTGCATTTGCCTACTTCATTATATAAGTTGTTCAATTTAAGTAGAGGAAACAAGAGAAGTTGGGGGAGGAAGAGGAGGAAGGGAGACAGAAAGAGAGGGAGAGATTCTTTCTTATAGCACAAATAGTCATCATCTGTGGGCAAAATTGGGTTTTTGAAGCTGTGATGTCAAACAGCAACGTGTGTGACTTACATTGCTTTTGCATACAGGATCAACATCCAAGAGGCTTTGGGGCCAGTTCCATGATGCCAAAGGTAATGTAATATGCTGCGGGCAGTCAGATCTCAACCTGGGGATGCTTCTTTGCGAAGAATAAGGTGAAATTTCTTGAGGGAGTCAGGAGAATATGAGAAGGTTAAGGTGTTACTCAAATGAAAATGATGCTTTCAGTGACTATCCACTTACAGTCTACAGCAGCTCTTAACAATAACTATAGCCATAGCTGGATGAAAACAAAAACAGGTAGATTCATAGAATAAACAGACATATAGAAACGTCCTAAGAATACAGACTCTAATCTACAGCTGTCTTATTGCCATGATGTTCCCAATTTTTTTAGAGAAATTGCAAATATTTTTTAAAAGACCAAAAAAAAAAAAAAAGAGTTTGCTTTAGTGCTGTTTTGAAATTATTTTCATGTTACAATTTAATGAAGTTGTGTTCCGGTCCTTTGTGGGCAGGCAATCAATGGGTTAAGTTAGATCACTAACGTGAGTTCCCTGACCCTGGAATGCTTCATCAAATGTACTCATTACTGATTGAGCAAGAGAATGAATGGTTGTGAGTCCCAGCTTAAGCGCTGATGGGTTTGTGTGTAAGCCCGAACGTGGTTGAGGTATTTAAATTTTGATTTTTGTAATGGGCTCTGACATGTTTCATTTCCTCCGAGGGAACACTCGAGACCTCTGAAAGTAAATGTTGCTAAAAAGTCATCAAGGCAGAATATTAAAATGCCATCAAAGGAAAATTTCACTAATGCAATCCAGCTAGAGCTCCAGGTACTGGAGCGAAAAGGGGAGTGTCAAAGGTCCCGGTTCTTTCAGCTAAACATGATTTGTTCCTCTTCACTGACTGTTTCTCCAAATAAATTATTTAAAGTCTTATTTCTTCTTTCTCCTGGGCCTCTTAAAGTTCAAGTCTACTGAGATGTGGTAGAAAGCAGTAAAGAGAGAAGGAGGTGGCACAGCTAGAAATTCAGGAAATGGTGTATGGTGAGGAGCTTCCCCTTGGCATCCTGTTTCCTTCATTCTGCAAGAGCTGTCCAGGTGCATTGTCAGAAGAAAGGGTAAGAATACTCAGTTACCACCTTAGGGCTGAAACTGCCCTAATAAGACATTGTCAAAATTCTAATAACATAGCATAGTGTTAGGAATGCATGAGATCATCAAAGAATGTTCATTCAGCCATGTGTGGAGAATAGTAGGGTTTGGGAGATGGCACTATTATTTTTATGAATGATTCTATCCAAACACCTTCGACATTTCCAAAATAATTTGAGCTTTAGGTAACTTTCATATTTGTGGATTCGTGGGAGAGGAAAATAAAAATTAAACTCTCTGAATCTCTTTGTACAAAGGGTATTTAGTAAGAGATGATTAGCCTTATGAGATTGGTAATTCTCCATTGGATTTAATTAACAATATTTTCCTGATAAGCATTGTGTTAAACAATATGTATTTTTTGTAGCTTATTTTTTGATATATATTTGTATTCTAAGGAAACTATTTAGGTTGGATATTTCCTGAAATGGAGAAATGTGGATCTCCCTAAACTTTGTTGATGACAGAAGTTTCCCCAGGTGTAAGGGACTCTCATCATTTATCTTTGGGCTAATATTCCTATTGAACTCATAATTTCCTAATTTCTCCTGCTGGCTGGCAGTGTTTGTGCCAACCAACATCTGGTCTTCTATTAACTCAGTTTGACACCTACAGTACTGTCTGTCTAACCCACGAGGACAAATAAATTACTTTAGTGAACTTGTTTGTGAAATAGCAGGTCTACCTTTGGGAATCAAATTTCTACTCTGTTGGTGAAACAGCATAATCTTTAAGTGTGTAGAATCAAAACTGTTGGCATTCCCCAGGGCTAGAATCTTGAGTTGGTTTTCCAGTCCTCCTGGAAAATGAGACATAACAATCCATGTTTTGCATCAAAAGATGGTATATTCTTATGGTTAAGAGTTTAATCTTTGGCCCCACTTTGTCTTGGTTAAATTCCCATCTCTTCAGTTTTTAGCTGTGGGACCCTGAGCTAGCTGGTAAACCTCACGTCCTGTAAAATGGAAAGGAATATCATTTATTCCATTGGTTTGCTGTGAGAACGAGAATTGTATACGGTGCTTAGCCTAGTTGCAGGTATGTAGTAAACCACTTAATAAATGTCAGCTGTTAACAGAGTTCCTTTCATAGTGTCTGAAGAAAATTGCCACAGGTAAAGCTTCACATCTTTAGGAAGTTCTATTTAATATTCTGGGTAAAGAACAAAACTAAATTTTTACAATCCCTTTGCAGTGGCTTTTACAGAGAAGGAAGTGATTTCTGGGAGAGTATCAGATGTAAGCCTATTCATTATGAAGTCAGATGCAGTATGCAAAAAGAGCAAAAATTAACAAGGCATTGTGGCCAGTGTTTTTGAGATGGCACATTGCCAAGCTTGATGTTTTGTACCTAAGACAGACATAATAGATGTCCCGATATGTGCTTCTTATTTGTCTTCAGATAAGAGGACTTTATCTTTGAGATAATTGCTCAGGCAACTAAGGCATAAAAATTATCAATCTTACCATAGCCAGGCAGCAGCAGCTTTTCAACTATATTTTGAGAAAATTTTCTCAAAACTTCAGTTTGAAAGTAAGTTATCAAATCTCATATCGTTTTCAGATGCTGTGAGAAATTCTAAGAATATTATCATAGTACTGAATCTATATATATACTACTTTAAAAATGGAGGCTAAAATAAAGCTATGTGCATATTTATTTTCAAAAAAGACTTTAATTATATATGGCCAAATCATCGTGTTAAGTAGCAATCATTTCAGTGGTGATTACTGAACACCTATCACTTTCAAGGAATTCTGCATTGTCAAGGCTTAGTAGGATTTCTACTTCGTGTTCATTATATGTACTTCAGAGTAACCTCTGTACCTCATCTCTACTCCTCAGGAATTCTGATCGGCCATTGCCTGCTAATAAGGAGTCATTTTACATATAGATCAGTTTAGTACACATTAGGAAAATACATCACTAACTTAATATCTTCATTATTAGAGAGAATGAAGATTTAAAAATATTTATTTGAATTTCATGGCAATCTATCTAGCTATGCCTTCTCATAAGGTTTCAAGATAGCATTTCTATTTCTCTGGTTACATTCAAAATGGAAGAGAAACAAGAGAGAACTGAAGCAGTGGATAACAGCTTTTCTAGAGCCTTCTGGCCCCCACTCAGATAATATAAAAAATATTAAGTGCTATCTCATCAGTCAGTTAATGGAAGTTCTTGAGGGCTAAATGAGATGTCTTGTAAGAATAGGTAGTGAACAGTAGTAAGTTCTAACTCAGTTACATTTTATTTTACTTAATTTATGTTTCTGAGGCAGGTTCTCACACTGTCACCCATGCCGGAGTACAGAGGTGCAATCATAGCTCACTGCAGCCTCAAACTCCTGGGCTCAAGCAATCCTCCCACCTCAGCTTCCGGAGTATCTGGGACTACAGGCACAGGATACCATGCTCAGCTAATTTAAATAATTTTTTGTAGAGATGGGATCTTGCTATGTTGCCCATATATTAGTCCATTCTTACACTGCTGTAAAGATACTACCTGAGACTGGATAATTTATAAAAAGGAAAAGTTTAATTGACTCACAGATCTGCATGACTGGGGAAGCCTCAGGAAACTAAGCATCATGACAGAAATGGAAGCAGGCATCTTCTTCACACGGTGACACGAGAGAGAGAGGGAAGTGCAGGGGAAACTGACACTTATAAAACTGTCAAGTCACGAGAGAACTCACTCACTATCACGAGAACATGATAGTGGCAGGGGTAACCATCCCCATGATCCAATCACCTCCCACTAGGTTCCTCTCACAACACCAGGGCATTACAATTCAAGATGAGATTTGAGTGGGGACACAAAGCCAAACCATATCATCCTGCCCCGGCCCCTCCCAAATCTCATGTCTCTTTCACATTTCAAAACCAATCATGTCTTCCCAGTGAGTCCCCCAAGGTATTAACTCATTTCAGCATTAACTCAAAAGTCCAAACACAAAGTCTCATCTAAGGCAAGGCAAGTGCCTTCCACCCAGAAGCCTGTAAAATAAAAAGCAAGATAGTTACTTCCAAGATACAATGGGGGTATAGGCATTGAGTAAATGTTCCCATTTCAAAAGGGAGAAGTTGACCAAAATGAAGGGACTACAGGCCCCATGTAAGTACAAAATCCAGCAGGGTAGTCAAATCTTAAAGCTCCAAAATAATCTCTGACTCCATGTCTCACATCCAGGGCAGGCTGATGTAAGGGTTGGGCTCCCATAGCCTTAGGCAGCTCCTTCACAGGCTGGCATTGAGTGCCTGTGGCTTTTCCATGCCAATGGTGCAAGCTGTCAGTGCATCCACCTGTCTGGGGTCTGGAGGATGGTGGTCCTTTGCTCAGCTCCACTAGGCAGTGGCCCAGTGGGGACTCTGTGTGGGGGCTCCAATCCCACGTTTTCCCCTCTGCATTGCCCTAGTAGGGGTTCTCCATGAATGCATTAGAGGTTGTCCCCTGCAGCAGACTTCTGCCTGGACATCCAGGCATTTCCATACATCCTCTGAAATCTAGGTGGAGGTTCCTAAACCTCAATCTTGATGTCTGTGTTCCCGCAGGCCCAACACCACATAGAAGTTGCCAAGGCTTGGGGCTTGTATCCTCTGAAGCAATGATGCAAGCTGTACCTTGTCCCCTTTTAGTCACAGCTAGACCTGGAGCAGCTGGGACACAGAACACCAAGTCTGGAAGCTACATAGAGCAGCAGCAGGGTTTTAGGCCCAACCCAGGAAACCATTTTTCCCTCCTAGGCCTCTGGTCCTGTGATGGGAGGGCCTGCCTAAAGACCTCTGACATGCCCTGGATATATTTTCCCCATTGTCTTGGCTATTAATATTGAGCTTCTCATTACTTATGCAAATTTCTGGAACAAGATTAAATTCCTCCCCAGAAAATGGGTTTTTCTTTTCAACTAAGTGACTAGACTGCAATTTTTTCAAACTTTTATGCTCTGCTTCCATTTTAAACATAATTTCCATTTTCAGATCATCTCTCCCAAGTTCAAAGTTCCACAGGTCTCTAGGGCAGGGGCGCAATGCTGCCAATCTCTTTGCATAGCAAGAGTGACCTTTGCTCCAGTTACCAGCAAGTTCCTCATCTCTACCTGGGACTACCTCAGCCTGGACTTCATCGTCCATATCACTATCAGCATTTTGGTCAAAACCATTCAACAAGTCTCTAGGAAGTTCCAAACTTTCCCACATCTTCCTGTCTTCTTCGGAGCCCTCGAAACTGTTCCAATCTCTGCCTGCTACCCAGTTCCAAAGTTGCTTCCACATTTTCAGGTTATCTTATGGCAGTACCCCACTCTCTGCACTACCGATTTCCTATATTAGTCTGTTATCACACTGCTATAAAGATACTATCTGAGACTGGGTAATTTATAAAGGAAAGAACTTCAATTGGCTCACAGTTCTGCATGGCTAGGGAGGTCTCAGGAAACTTACAGTTATGGAAGAAGGGGAAGTAGGCACCTTTTTCACATGATGGAAGAAGAGAGAGAGAGAGGCTCTGGGGAAACTGATATTTATAAAACCATCAGATGTTGAGAGAACTCACTCACTATGACAAGAACAGCATGGAGGAAACTGCCCCTATGATCCAGTCACCTTCTACCAGGTAGGTTCTTCCCTCAACACCTGGGGATTACAATTCAAAATGAGATTTGAGTGGGGACACAAAGCCAAACAATATCACCCAGGCTGGTCTCAAACCCTTGGGCTCAAGCTATCCTCCTGCCTCAATTTCCCAAAGTGCTGGGATCGTATGTGTGAGCACTGCACCCAGCCTTAGTTACTTTTAAAGGGTCAGAATGTTGCCCAGGTTAAGATGTCATGGAAACTCAACTCTTAGTATTAACCTATCTGAAGAAAATCTGTCATTAAGGATGCTGGTAGCCCTAAACACCAAGGGAAGAAGAAAGTTAGGGAAGCAATTGTTGGCTGTTGTCTCTAGGCAATACTGAAGTAAGGGTACCTGGCTTTTACAGAGATATCAGAATATAAAATCACATGACACTAACCGTTTTGCTCAAACAACTATCTCCTCTTATTCTAATCACATGATCTCTAAGCAGTAATTCTCTGATTAAAAGCTTATCATGTAAATCTGTCCACTGAGAGAGTATTCTCATTGTATTTTAGTTATGTCTTCCTAGAAATTAAAAAATTGACATTATGGTTTATCTATCAGTCTTTTATGTATTTGTTTGCCATAGCTTAGTATCCTGAAGCTTAGATAGGGCTGAGTGTCATAACAAAATTGAATTGTCATAACTACAAAACTGGCAACCAGACTTTGAACTAGGTAGCCATATTGAAATACTGTAACTGATTGCAACCCAATTACTGTCCCTCTGAAGCAAGACATGAAGTGAACCTCTAGTGAACTTCATTTGTAGCACACAGTATCAATATCAGCATTGGCATGTAGACAGCATCTAATAGCAATGTGCACTTAAATTAGTATATATAGGGCAACATTTGACCTTAATAATTATATAATTATTACTACTTTTATTGGGCATGGGGGTTAGGGAGAGTTAAATTTTATATCTATATCTATACTCATATACATATACAGTCATGGGCCACAAGACTGTTTCAGTCAATGACAGACCACATACGTGACAGTGGTCCTGTAAGATTTTAATACTGTATTTTCACTGTACCTTTTGGATATTTAGATATATAAATACACACCATTGTGCCACAATTGCCTACAGTCTTCAGTACAATAACATGCTGCACAGGTTTATAGCCTAGGAGCAACAGGCTGTACCATAAAGCCTAGGTGTATGCAGTACACTATACCACTAGGTTTGTGTAAGTACACTCTGTGATGTTTGCACAGTGATGAAATTGCCTAACAACACATATCTCAGAATATATCCTGTAAAGGAGTAGCTCAGATGGATATAGGACAAGTTAAATTTCTTCTCAGTGAGGATAGTTTTTGTTGTTGGGTTTAACAGATTATTTTTCTTCCAATTTTATGATGATGGTCTCTTCACCTCCAACATTAGACTTACAGAAAAAGCCGAAATAAATGTAAAAAACCCTTTAGATTGTGAGAAATCATGTATTCCCTGACGTGGAAATTTTGCTATGCTGATTGTTCATAGCTGTTGAGGATCTCATGAAATTTCTTGGGGTCAAAGAGTAAACTGAGATAAGATTCATTTGTCTGATGAAATATCAAAATGTATAGACATCTAATATACTTTTCTTGGCAGAAAGTAGTATAGTCCTGAGTCAGCAATAGTTGAATAAGTGGAATTGCTGAAGAGAAAAATCTTTCTGAGTAGCAGGAAATAGAAACAGTATAGTAGCAGGTGAACTTCAGCAGTTGACAGGCTTTGTTTAGATAATCCCTCCAAAGTTCACATTTGTATCTGAATTGTTTCAGTTAGTCTGGTGAGAGAGATTTTGTAAAACTTTCTGTAATTCCTTATTCTGACAAAAAATATTAAAGCCATATTTTCTGTTATATTTGAATATTTCCAATCTATGTGAATCCAGGCAAATGTAATTCAGTATATCAACTATTAATACGCTTTGGAAAACATCTCTTTAAGATTCCTGTTCTTATTAAACTTAAATTGAGTGCTTACATTATATCAGATTAAGCCTCTTTTCTAAACAAACCAATTTTCTCATAAATGCACATTTTAATTTTCTCCTAATATGTAACCAATTTTTGTCAGATATTTAAAATTTCTTAATTGTATCACATATTTTAATAGACTTGATTAAATTTTATAGCATACATATTCTTTAAAAATATGTTACTGATATTTTTATACATATTTACTTATTGCAATATATTTTTGCTTAATGTATATGTCAAAATTCATACAAGTCATTTATCAATTTCATGAATGTCACATTTACTTTATATACAGTATAGAAACATTAATGCTTAGGAAGATTAACATTTTTCTATATCACGTGAGTTTATTAATCTACTGCTTTTTTTTCTGTCTTCTTAGGGAAAATCTGTGACTAGGTGAATCCTCTAAATGCCGATACTGCCAGAGATGACATTCTCTAGGTAACTTAATCAATTACAGCTTCTTTCCACCTTATTCTTCCCTCTTGTCATTTGTGTCCTGTCCCAAACACGCACATATGGTCCAAAAGTACAATTTACTTCTTAGGCCCTGGATTAGTCAGGATTCTCTAGAGAGGGACAGGACTAATAATAGGAGTTTATTAAGAAGTATTGACTCACGCGATCACGAGGTGAAATCCCAGAATAGGCCATCTGCAAGCTGAGGAGCAAGGAAGCCAGTCGGAGTCCAAAAACCTCAAAAGTAGCCTACAGAACAGCTTGCAGTTTGTGGCTGAAGACCTGAGAGCCCCCGGAGAACCACTGGTGTAAGTCCAAGGGTCCAAAAGCTGATGAACTTGGAGTCCGACGTTCGAGGGCAGGAAGCACCCAGCACAGGAGAAAGATGGAGACCAGAAGACTTAGCCAGTCCAGTCCTTCCATGTTCCTCTGCCTGCTTTTATCCTAGCCTCACTGGCAGCTGATTAGATGGTGCCCACTCAGATTGAGGGTGGGTCTGCATCTCCCAGTTCACTGACTCAAATGTTAATTTCCTTTGGCGACACCTTCACAGACACACCCAGGAAGAATACTTTGCATCCTTCAGTCCAATCAAGTTGACACTCAATATTAACCATCACATGCTCTCAATTTGTCTTCTCGTATAATCTAATGCTCTTTTGTTAAGCGCGTAAGAATTTATAAATGCAATGCTTTTTTTATGAGTTGACCACTTCATCATTTTGTAAAGTCTCTATCTTCCTTCATATTCCTTCTTCCAAAGCCCACATCACCTGATTGGTATTAATATTACTACTTGAACTTGTTTTTGATAAGTGTTTGCGTGGTATATCTTTTTTCATCATATTCTTCTTACCCTATCTATGTTTTTCTAATTAAAATGGGTACTCATAGACTACATATTTTGATCTTGCATTTGTACATAATAGAAAATCTATCTGTTTTTTTAATTTAGATATTTAGATCACTCATATTTAATGAAATTATTTATATGGTTGATTTCAAATGTATCTTTTGTTAGCTATATTGTAGTTGTCTCGTGGGTTCTTTGTTCTTTTACTTTTTCTTTTTGAGACAGAGTCTTGCTCTGTCAGCCACACTGGAGGGCAGTGGCAAGATCTCTGCTGATGGCAACCTCTGTCTCCCAGGCTTAAACGATTCTCTTGCCTTGGCCTACCGAGTAGCTGGGATGAAAGACTTTGTTCTGGTGTTTTTTTTTTTTTTTTTTTTAGCCTGCATTGATTTTTTAAATTCAACTTTTATCTTTATATTGTCCTATTTGATATACTTGTTTAGTGTTTATTTTAGTGGTTGCCCTGCTATATTCAATACACCAAACAATGTATTTTTACTATTTTTGCATTAAAGGGTGAATTATCTTTTACGGTGATTAAACATAAGAAAGAAGTTATATTTTCTTTTTTCATGTTTGTTTACAGTGTTTTTATTTTTTGAAGATTACTTTTATTATACATAAATCAGTAACATAGTCATTTCTTATTATCAAGTACTATGTACTATAAATAATTGTATATGTTATATTTTTCTACAACTGACAGCATCAGTAGATTTGTTTATATCTAACAAATAGGTTTGTTAGTAGGTTTGTTTATACCAACATCACCACAACCATGTGAGTAATGCATTGTGTCAAACATTATGATGGCTATGACATCACTATGTGATAGAAATTTGTCAGCTCTGTTATAATCTTATGTAATCATCATCATATATGCATTCCATTGTTGAAAGAAATGTTTTGAAGCGCATGATTGTACATTGTTTTCCACTGTAATTGAAAATACTTTAATATAATTTTTTTACCCCTCTATATCTTTATGTGGGTTGAAACTTTTCCTCTGGCATCTTATTTCTTCTGCCTTAGGAACCTCCTTTAATATTTCTTATAGCATAATAAATTGGCAACAAATTCTCTAAGCTTTTTTTTAATGAAAACCATCTTTATTTAACCTTAATATTAAAATACATTATTACTGAGTATAGGACTATGAGTGGACAGAATTATTTATCAGTACTTTAAAGATTCCATTTCATTGGCCTCTAGCTTATGTCTACCAAAATTACTTTCAATTTCAGCTTTAATACACAAAAAGGTTGTAAGTCATTATTGCTATCCTTATGCCAAAAAAAGCTAGGCAAACCAAAAATCAGCAACTTTTCTTGGAGCCATTGGAGAACTAGGACAAACCGTCATGCTGAAATCTGGAAAGATAGGCACACACAGAAAGACATGAACAAAACCTCCTTACCACCTATAGAAGCCCCTGGAGTCATAAACAGGTAGGAACACTTAAATAGTTATTTTGATAAATTGCTCAAGGCTTATTGTGAACTAAGAGGGAAAAATTCATTGGGGTGCAGCCTTAGGAGAATGAGAGGGATACAGCACTTTCACGAGCTTTACCTCCAAGAAGATCCAATGAAGATCTCCTTACAACTCTGGCATTGAAACAGGAAGAGGCATTATTATGAAATACACTAAGAACCTGCAGGGGAAAATACTTTTCAGGAGCCTCATCCCAGCTGGAGAAAGATAATTCCTCCCATGCCAACCTTCACCTTGTTATTTATATTAAGAAACAAGATCAGAGAACTGAACCCAGTTTTGATACTAATAGTGATACTTTAAGGAAATATATATATATGTAACACATAATAGTATATACATATATGTATACACACATTACATATATACGTATGTATATATGTACATATATAGTACATATATAGTATATACACACATATATACAGACATCTATATAGGGAGAGAGAGCTATTATTAGGATTATTATTGTTATTGCTGTATTTTCAAAAATTATGAAGTTTTGTGGTAGCTAAGATTTGTGTATTCCTCTGGTTATCAGTAGGTCATCCTGTTGTTCACATGACCACTGGGAATCTATAATTTAGTTAATTTGGCGAAGTCTTACATGGAGCATGTATTAGGGTTCTTCAGAGCAGCAGAACCAATTATATATAAGATAATAATATATTACATATCATAATGTTATAATATTTATATATTCTAATTCTATCTAATAAGGGATTATGAAGGCTGAAACATCCCAAGGTCTGCAGTCAGCAAGCTGGAAACTTAGAAGAACAGATGATGCAGTTTTAGCTCCAGTCCAAAATATAGAAACCAAGAGAGGTGATGGTGTACATTTCAGTTCAACAGTCAAAAGACTTGAGATCCTGAAGAGCCACTTCTTCAAAGCAGGGAAAGACCAATGCCTCAGCTCAAGTAGTCACTCAGGAGAGGTTCCTTCTTACTCAGTCTTTTATTCTAATTGGCCTTTAATTGATAGGATGAGTTCCATCTACATTAGGCAGGGCTATCTTCATTACTCAGTCTACTGATGCAAATATTAATCTTATCCGGCAACACCCTCAAAGACCCACTCAAAATAATGCTTGATCAAATGTCAGGGCACCTTGTGGTCCAATTGAACCGACACATAAATTTAACCACCACAGAGAGAAACAATTGCTAAATAATTACACAAAATATAATCATTTCAGATTCAGTTCAATTCAATAGGGGTGAAAATTAATGCCTCTTTTTGGAGTCTTTTATTTCTGGATTTGACAAAATCAATAGCAAATGCTTCTCTATCTGGTTAAAACTAACCTGGTCTATATTTAGCTTTCCATAATTTGTTTTATTGGTCACACTAATTACTGTGAATCTCCACAAGATATATCGTTCTTACATATTTCAAGAATTTGGCCTTTGTCAAAAATAAAAGAAAGTTCGATTATATACTGCAATAAAAAAGTAAAGTTTTAGATGATAATTCTTGTTTCAATAATCAAGTAGATACAATTGAGATTGTTTCAGATTGTGTACCTCAATTAGGATTCATTTCTTCTGACTTTGAAATACAGAGATTCTCTGGGAAATGTTTATTCAGTTTTTTATATTTATTTTATCATCTGCAAAAGAGGGATAATGATAACTATATTGCAGGCTATTTTCTCTAATTAAGTTATTTTAACTGGCCAGTAAAACTTGTATATATTTATCATGTACAACATTGTGGAATGGTTAAATATAGCAGGTACCATATGCATTGCCTCACACACTTATCATTTTGTGTGGTGAGGACACTTACAATCTTCTCTCTTAATAATTTTTAAAAACACAGTGCATTGATCTCCATAGTCACCATATTGTACAATAGATCTCTTGTACTTATTCTTCTTATCTAACTGAGATTTTATATGTTGAACAATATCTCCCCAACTCCCTTCCTTCCCTACACTTTCCACTTCTATGAGTTTAACTTTTTTGAATTTCACATATAAGTGAGGTAATGGGGCATTTGTCTGTGTGTCTGGCTTATTTCACTTAACATAATGCCCTTCAGTTTCATCCATTTTTTCAAAAATGACAAGATTCTTCTTCTTCTTCTTCTTCTTCTTCTTCTTCTTCTTCTTCTTCTTCTTCTTCTTCTTCTTCTTCTTCTTCTTCTTCCTCCTCCTCCTCCTCCTCCTCTTCCTCCTTTTCTTCCTCCTCTTCTTCCTCTTCTTCCTCTTTCCTCCTCTTTCCTCCTCCTCCTTCTCCTCCTCCTCCTCCTCCTCCTCCTCTTCTTCTTCTTCTTCTTCTTCTTCTTCTTCTTCTTCTTCTTCTTCTTCTTCTTCTTCTTCTTCTTCTTCTTCTTCTTCTTCTTCTTTCTTCTTCTTCTTCTTCTCAGGCTCTCACTCTGTTGTGCCCAGCCTGAAGTGCAGTGTTTGATCATGATTCACTGCAGTCTTGACCTCTCAGCCTCCTGAGTAGCTGTGACCACAGGTACATGTCACCACATTTGGCTAATTTTTAAACTCCTTTTTTGTGTTGACAGGGTTTCCCTATGTTGCCCAGTCTCAGGGGCCTGAGATGAGAAGATAACTTGAGCCTGTGAGGTCGAGAATGTATTGAGTCATGATCATACTGCTGCACTCCATCCTGGGCAACAGAGTAAGAGAAGAAGAATAAGGAGGAGAAGGAGAAAGAGAAGGAGAAGGAGGAGGAGGAGGAAGAGGAAGGGAGGGGGAGGGGGATAAGTAGGAGGAGAAAAGGGGGAGAAGGAGAAAAATGAGGAGGAGGAGAGTGAGGAGAAGAATGAGGAGGAGGAGGAGAAGGAAGAGAATTATTTTTGAAAACATGAATGAACAACATTCTCTGAAATTAATAGACATAATAGATTTCTTGAACTCCCGGGATCAAGCCATCTCCCAACCTCAGCTTCCAAAAATTCAGGGATCACAGGCCTGAGACATAATGCCTGGTCTTTTTTTGAGGATGAATTATATTCCATTGTATATGTAGATCATATTTAAAACAGGTAGTCGTTCACTAATGGAAACCTAAGTTGATTCCATATCATGGCTATAGTGAATAATACTGCAATGAACATAAGATAACATATATATCTGTTTGACATACTATATCATTTCAGTTGGATATATACAACTGAATATATTCCAACCAGTATTGGGATTTCTGAATCATATGGTAGTTCTCTAAAATTTTTTGAGGAACCTCCATACTGCTATTTTTAGTGTCTCTACTAATTTACATTTCAATCAACAGTGCTAAAGGACTCACTTTTCTCTACAGTTGAAGGCTTTTTCTTTGTTAATGTTTCAATAAAGTAATATAAGACATCTATTACAGTTCTAGCCACATAGAGATTCACTAAATAGTAGTGGTAGGCATTATTAGTAAATTTTAACCCCATATGTTTTCTTCAAAAAACTTGATGTTTATATTCATGAGATTTCAGATAAGGTGACCAAAAGGAGAGGCTTAAGCCACACAGGAATATGCTACTTGGCACATTAGGAGACTTTCAGAGTCGAGGAATATCTAACCTAGGCTTTTCCCCAAAAAATCCAAATATGGAACTTAACCTTGATTTATCTAAAATTATCTATTGAAGACTCTTACTGTATCTATAATTTTGTCATACACAGGAAATTAATAGGGTATATTTCTGGCCAGTGTACTATCTGGACTCCCCTTCTGAGGCTCATGCCCTTGAAATGATGCTCTGAAACCAAGAGAATTCACCCTCTCATCCAGGGTTCATGATGTTACAGAAAGTTTGAAAAGAAGGGAATGGAAAAAAATTGTAATATTTATTACAATGTTTAGAAATTTAATATTTTTCACTAGTACTGACAGCTTCAAAACTTTAAAGACAATTAGATTCATAAATTGAAGAGAGTTTGGCCATTTAATGATGTATGCTTGTTATTTGCTCTTTTTTATTGTATTACATTGATATGCAAGAGCTTATATAAACAAAGAAAATGTTTAATGAATAATATAACAAACACCCATGTATTTGCCAACTACTTCAAGAAATAGACCATTTCATGTCTTTAATAGCACTTTATTCTTCTTTTGCCTCTCCCTAAGGAATCTCTTTTCTCTTGTCCTCTCTCTCTTCCAGTTGTCTTAAACTCCCAATTCCTGCCAAGAGTGCTTTTATAACTATTGTATTTATCATTCGTTTGATTATTTATTTATTTCTTTTGAGACAGAGTCTCACTTTGTCCCCCAGGCAGGAGTGCAATGGCACAATCTCGACTCACTGCATTCTCTGCCTCCCAGATTCAAAGTGGTCCACCTACCTCAGCATCCCAAGTAGCAAGGATCACAGGCATGCACTGCCACATCTGGCTAATTTTTGTATTTTTAGTAGAGACGGGGTTTTACCATGTTGACCTAGCTGGTCAAGAACTCCTGACCTCAAGTGATCTGCCCGCCTCGGCCTCCCAAAGTTCTGGGATTACAGGCATGAACCACCACGCCCAGCCTCTTTGCTTTCTTAGAAAAAATGAACTTTGTTTTTACAACAACTATATTGATGTGTAAATGGTATACAATACACTGTAAATATTTACTGTGTACACGTTGATATTTTGAAATATCTGTACATATATAGACATACATGCAAATATGCATGTACACACACATGTGAAATTATCACCACAATAAAAAAAAAAACATATCCATCACACCCACATTTTCTCTTCTGCTTTTGTGATACTTCCATCCTTCTGCAACCCTCATCACCAGGCAAGAAGTACCCTGCTTTCTATAACTTTAGACTGGATTTCCTTTCTAGAATTTTATATAATTGGAATTATTTAGTATGTATTCTTGTTTTGTTGTCCTGCTTCTTTCATTCAGTATAATTATTCTGAGGTTCTTTCATGTTGGTATCTGTATCTCTTTTTATTGCAGAGTAACATTTCATTGTATATACCACAATATTACTTATCCTTGATGGGTTATGGATTATTCCCCATTTTGGCTATTATAAATAAAGGTGCTATGAATATTGGAATACAAGTCTTTGAATTATTTTATACTATATTTTGGATATCTTTGGGGTAAATACCTAGAAATAGAATTGGTGAATAATTTGGAAAGTGTATGATTAATTTTTAGAAAACTAGTAATCTTTTGAAAAGTGATTGCACTTTTTTACATTCCCACAGGAAGTTTACAAGAGTTCTAGTTGTGGCATAGACTTGACAAAACTTCTACTCTAAGCCTTTTTAGTTTTAGGCATTCTGATAGGTGTGTGGAGGTACCCCATTCTGGCTTTAATTTGTACTTTTTAAATGGCTAATGATGTTGAGACTCTATTAATGTGCTCATTTGCCCATCAGGTATTGGATAGTTTTTTTTTTCCTTTATTTAATTGAGAGGGATTTTATAGAATCTATTCTGGATGCAAGTAGTTTTTCAGATATAGGAAATATTTTCTCCCGCTTTGTACCTTGTCCTTTGATTCCTTTAACCATGCTTTTCAAAGATCAGAGGCTCTTAACTTTTAGGAACTTCACATTATCAACTTTGATTTTTCTGGATGATGCTTTGTAAATTATATATAAGAAATGTTTCAGTGACTAAAGGCTGTGATAATTCCTGCTACATTTTATTCTAGAAGTTTTGTAGTTTTAGATTTTTATAAATAGATCAATAATCCTTTTTGAGTTAAATTTTTATTGTTATCTTATCTGCACATTAATATCCAATATTCTCTAACAAAAAGTTTTGAAACAATTATTCTTTCATTAATGAATTGTCTTTACACTTTTATAAGAAATCAATTGAGCATATGTGTGTAGAGGTGTTTCTGGAATCTCTGTTTTGTTCCATTTGTTTAGTTTTTGATATTTGTGCCAACACACACTGTCTTGATTACTAAGACATAATAAACCTTGATTTCAGGAAGCGTAGGTCCTCCAACTTTATTCTTTTCCAAAGCTTTGTCTATTTTAGATCATTTGTATTTTCATATGAACTTAAAAAAAATTTGTTTTTGAGCCGAAGTCTCACTTTGTTGCCCAGGCTGGAGTGCTGTAGGCTGATCTCAGCTCACTGCAACTGTCGCCTCCCGGGTTCAAGCAATTCTCCTGCCTCAGCCTCCTGGGCAGCTAGGATTACATTCACGCCACCACGCCCAGCTATTTTTTTGTGTGTGTTTTTAATAGAGATGGGATTTCACCACGTTGGCCAGGCTGGTCTCGAACTCCTGACCTCAAGTGATCCAGCCACCTCGGCCGTCCAAAGTGCCAGGATTACAGGCATAGGCCCCCGTGCCTGGCCTCAAATTTAGGATCAACTTACTGATTTCTACGATGACTTCTGAGATCCTAATTGAAATTCAGTTGAACATATAGATCAATTTGTGGAGAATGTATATCTTAACAATATAGAGTCTCCTCAAACACAAACATGGTTATCTCACTTTTTTTTTTACATTTAAAAAATTTCTTTCAACAATATCATATGGTTTGCATTATATGAATCCATCTTTTGTCAAATTTATCCCTAAGAATGTTATATTTTTATGTTACTGCAAATAACATTATTGTTTAAATTTTAATTTCAGATTGTGGCTAACATAAAATGAAATAGAGTTTGTATATTAATCCTTCATTTGCAAACTTGATAATATAACTTATTAGTCTAGTTTTGTTTTTTTTTGATAGGCTCATTGAATTTTCCAAGTAGGCAATCATGCCTTCCATGAATAAAGAGAATTGTACTTTTCCTGTACAGTCTGAATGCTTTTTATTTCTTTTTCTGCCTGATATTCTGGCTAGATTCCCCAATATAATGTAAAATAGAAATGTTGAGAACAAGAATTCTTAATATTATGGGGAAGTCATTTGTTGTTTAACATTAAATACAATGTGATCAATACATTTTTCATGAATACCTTTTACCAACGTAAAGAAGATCCCTAATTTTCCAAATTTAATGAAAAGTGGGTTTTTTTTGTTAATTAGGATAGATCTTGGATTTTGTGAATTTTTTTTTTCTTATTCTCTTCAGATGATTATATTTTTTTCCTCAGTCTGTTATTATTTTGACTTACACTGACTGATTCTAATGGTAAACAAAACAAAACAAAACAAAAAAAACCTTTCATTTCTGGCATAACAACCCAACTTGGTTATTATGTGTTTTCTAATTATGTATTTTATATATACATATATATATTGTCCTTTGTTCCTTTAACCGTGCTTTTCAAAGATCAGAGACTTTATATAGTTTATATATTTATATATTATATATGTAATATATAATATATATAATATATAAATATATAATAATATATAATATACACACACACACACACACACACACGCACATATATATATTTTTTGAAACAGAGTTTTGTTCTTGTCGCCCAGGCTGGAGTGTGATGGCACGATCTCGGCTCACTGCAACCTCTGCCTCTTGTGTTCAAGTGAATCTCCTGCCTTAGCCTCCCAAGTAGCTGGGATTACAGGCACACGCCACCATGCCCAGCTAATTTTTGTATTTTTAGTAGAGATGGGGTTTTGCCATGTTGGCCAGGCTGGTCTTGAACTCCTGACCTCGTGACCGGCCACCTCAGCCTCCCAAAGTGCTGAGATTACAGGTGTGAACCACCGCACCCAGACTTTATTTTATTTATAAAAAATATAAGAACTTTTCCATCCATGTTCATAACAAATATTTGTCTATAGATTAATTTTCCTTTCTAATACCTTTGACTGTTATTGGAATCAGATTAATGCTGGTCTCATAAAGTGAGTCAGTATGTAGTCCCTTCTTTCCAGTTTCTTGAATAGTTTGTATAGAATTAATTAATGTTATTTCTTCTTTAAATGGCTGATTGAATTCTTTTTTAAAACCTTAAGAAGTAAATTTTATTAAAATAGGCCCAAATGACACTTATTAAAAATAAAATAATGTTTCTGTAATGTTTACAAAACATAGCCTACTATGTTTAATAATCTTTAATGTTGCAGTCAGAACCAAGAACACTGTATTGTTACATATGTCCTTCCTCATTGGAAATAGACGACTGTGACAATTACATAGCATCCAAACAACATTGTAAGTAAGTATAAACATTGTATCAGCTCACAGCAATTTGTTTAATTTGTATTCCCTTTTAAAATATGAACCAAATTTATATCCTTTCACATTTTCCCAGTGGAAATATTTATTCAACACGAACTGTTTCTTCTTTTTTTCTTTTTTAACTTTTATTTTAAGTTGAGGGGTACATTGCAGATTGGTTATATGGTAAACTCATGTCACGGGGGTTTGTTGTGCAGATTATTTCATCACCCAGATATTAAGCCTAGTACCTGTTAGTTATTTTTCCTTATCCTCTCCTTCCTCCTACCCTTCATCCTCCATTAAAGCTCAGTGTCTTTTGTTTCTTTCTGTGTGTCCATGTGTTCTCATCATTTAGCTCCCACTTATAAGTAAAAATGTGTGGTGTTTGGTTTTCTGTTCCTGCATTAGTTTGCTAAAGATAATGGCCTCCAGCTCTGTGTATGTTCCTGCAAAGGACATGATCTCATTCTTTTTTATGGCTGCATAGTATTCCATGGCGTGTATGTAACACATTTTCTTTATCTAGTCATTTGTGTAATTGTTAATTGAAGCTATCTGAGACTGGAATTTTCATTGTGGGAAAATTTTTACTATGAATAAATACCTATTTATTCTTGAGTGAACTTTAAGAGTTTAAGGAAACCCATCCATTTATTTTAAGTTGTCAAATTTATTAGCGTACAATGAGTCATTCATTTTTTATTCTTTTATTATTGAGTCTATAGTAATATTACTTCTCTTATCCTTGACATAAGTTATTCTATCTTCTCTTTTTTAACTTTCATTTAATTTTAATTTTTAATTATATTTTATTTAAAATTAATAAATAATTGTATACATTTACAGGGCACAATGTGATGTTTTGATACATGTATACATTGTGGAATGATAAAATCAGGGTAATCAACATATCTATTACCTCACATATCATCTCTTTGTGGTGAGAATATTTAAAATCCACTCTATTAGCAATTCATAAATGTACAATATATTATTATTAATTATAGTCACCAGAAGCTAAAGAATGGGGATGGTGAGTGGGGAAAGGGGAAATGTTGGTGAAAGGGTACAAAGTTTTAGTGAGACAGAAGGATACCTTCTGATTGTCTGTCTTCTTTTTTTCCCCCTGTGACTGGTCTGGAAAGAGAATTATGTCTTTTGTGGATTTTTCTCCAAGAGTCACCTTATGGTTTTCTTGGTTTTCTCTATTTTTTCTTGTTTTCTCTACTCTTGACTTCCACTCTAAACTCTTTATTTCCTTTCTTCTCCTTACACTCATGTAAATCTACTCTTCATTTTCTACTTCCTTAAAACAGAAAAGAGATAATTGATTTGAGACATTTCTTTTCTAGTATATGTATGTAGTCTTATGAATTACCCTCTAAGTACTGCTTTAGCTATATACTAAAAATTTAGATATGCTGTATTTTTATTTTTATACAGTTCTAAATACTTTCTTAATTTCTTAATTCCTTTTTTCACCCATATGCTGTTTGATTTTCAAATATTTGCATATTTTCCAAAATTTTTTCCATTTTCAATATCTAAATCAATTACATTACAGTTACAAAATATAGTATTTGCATTAATTTTAATTACTTTAGTAATGTTTCATGGCCCCCAATATGACTTATTTTGGTAAATACTTTTTATTCACTTGAAGAAAGTACATATTTTGCTTTTTTTGGTTGTAATGATAAAAGTCAATTAGATCAAATTGTTTGTTTGTTCGTTTGTTTGTTTGAGACAGTGTCTCACTCTGTGGCCCAGGCTGGAGTACAGTGGTATGATCTCAGCTCACTGCAACTTCCGCCTCCCGGGTTTAAGCAATCCTCCACCCTCAGCCTCCTGAGTAGCTGGGACTACTATGCCACCACAACCAGCTAATTTTTGTATTTATTTTGGTAGAGACAGAATTCTGCCATGTTGTCCAGGCTGGTCTTGAACTCCTGAGCTCGAGCCATCTGCCAAACTTTGGCCTCCTAAAGAGCTGGGATTATGGGCAGGAGCCATTGCACTGGCCTGTTTGGTATTTTTATTCAAGGTTTCTATATGATCAATACTTTTCTATTTATCAATAATTTTAGGAGAGGCGACAGAGTCTGTAACTAGGTAATGTAATTTCATTATCTGTCTTTTTGGGGGACCATTTCAATTGCTGAGTCTTTTCTCTTATCGTGGTTTGTATTTCTTCGTTTATTTGTGTGCCTGATAACTTTTTTCTTTTTCTTTTATTTATTTCTTTTTATTTGTTTAAACATATAATGCTTTCCTTTTATTACTATTATTATTTATTCACTCTCTTGTATCTATTTTGGAAATTTCTTAGTCATTATACTCTCCAATTTTTTTCTATTCTTGACCTTTTCTTTAGAAACCACAATTAAATATATGACACGTGTTTTCTTTCCTTCTTATTTTTGCCAAACTTTCATAATTTCCATGTTCTTAATTTTTGAGCTACATTTGAGTTTTTCATCTCTCTATTTCAGTTCACTAGTTTTTTCTTTATCTATGCTAATTTTCTGTTTTTTCTTTTTCTTTTTTTTTTTTTTGTTTTGAGACGGAGTCTCACTCTGTTGCCCAGGCTGGAGTGCAGTAGAGAGATCTCGGCTCACTGCAAGCTCGTCTCCCGGGTTCACGTCATTCTCCTGCCTCAGCCTCCCGAGTAGCTGGGACTACAGGCGTCCGTCACCATGCCTGACTAATTTTCTGTATTTTTAGTAGAGACGGGTTTTCAACATGTTAGCCAGGATGGCCTCAATCTCCTGACCTCCTGATCTGCCCACCTCAGCCTCCAAAGTGCTGGGTTTACAGGCATGAGACACCGTGCCCGGCCAATTTTCTGTGTATTTTACCTGTAGTTTTGATTTTTAACAATTGCATTTTTATTTTCTAAAATTCTATTGGATTTCTGTTACAATCTACATGATCACATTCATAGTTTTTTTTTTTTTTTAGTTATTTGCTCAATTTTTCAATAAAATTGTTATTTAAAAATTATATTACACATTTTCAAAATCTGTATTTGGTAATTTTAAAATCTGAGGTCCTTTTAGAAACCCTAAACCTGTTGTTTTTTCAAATCTGTATTTTTTTTTTTTTTTTTTTTTAGTTTGCTAATTATTACATATGGTGTGCTTTGTTTCCTTACTTATTTGGCACACTTATTTTTTTTTTCCTATTTTACTGAGTCTAATCTATGGGTATTTTCAAGGTAATAACTTGACGATGATTTACTTGTTTATCAGTAGATAATTTTTTTTTTTTTTTTTCCTGCTGTTAGATACTATTCTTGACATTAAATAGTTATCTAAGCATTGGGATCTGTGAAGCTTGGTGATGGTGAAACAGTGCTGGTACCTTTCTAGTAAAAGCAGGCTTGTGATTATACATTTTCAAAGGAGATAATTTTTTCTCCCCATTTGAAGCAAAAGCACAAAAACAAATTAAATTTTCCCTGACTCTACTTTTCACTGCTGGTTTAACCCTATCAGGTGTCCTTTATGTGTAATCTTTGATTGAAATCCTCCTCTTCACGTGGGCCGAAGGGACAGTCTTTCATTGTGTGAGCAGCCATTAAACACCAGACTATGTTCCTCAGGTACTGCTCTTTCAAAAGAATATCCCCTTCTTTGCTGTTAAGTTTGCCAACACGTGTTTGCAGCTCACCATTCAGTTCAATTTTTCCTGTCAGTGCAGAAATACATTAAAAATTACATCAGTAAAAATTTATTCAGCATCTTGGTGTTTGGCACGTTGGAGGCCTCATTGTAGTGACCACTTTGCCATGTTTCAGAACACATAGGTCCTATGACTACTTTTTTCATTTAAAAATATTTTTGGAGAACTCACACCTACTTTGTGCCCATCCCTGACTGGAGGTTATAAGCCCAGTGGGTGATAAGGAAGTCTTTATCACTGTTCTCATGGAGCTTGAATTGTAGTGAGGCAAAGGAGACAAACGACGTGTGTCTGTGTTTGAAGTGGTTCTTAATGTTATGAGGGCAAGTAGATAGTGTTAATAAACAGTGAAGATGATGATGATGATGTAATGATAAATGAGTATGTGGTAAGGAGAGGGATATTTGGGTGTAATAGTCAACAAAGGCCTCTGCGAGAAAATTACATTTAATCAGAGACCTGGATAAAGTGAAGAAGGAGTCATATGAAAGCCTGTGAAAAAAGATTTTTTCCCACCTTTTAATATGAACTAGCAACCACAAATTTTTAAAGATCCTACAGAGGGGAAAAGGAAAGGTGCACTGTTCCAGGAAAAGATAAAAGTGTGGCTAAACCAAATAGAATAAGAGTGAGGATAATAGCAAGCGAGGGTCTTGTTGACTTGGAAGAGAAGTTTGATCTTTGTTTTGATTATGATTGAAATTTTGTGCAAATCAATAACATTACATGAATTTTTCTCATAAAAAATCAGCCCTGCTGTTAAATTGATATTCATAGGGGACCAATTACGTAACTTTTGCATTAATTCAGGAAAGAGATAATGATTGGTTTGAACAGGATAGAGTGGTAGAAATGGAGAATAGTGGCAGGATTTGGGATAAGTCTTAAACCAGAAATTACTTTATTAACTGAATAGGGGCTTGAGGGAAAGAGAAGATCCATGATGACTTTTGGTTGCTTGGCCTGAGTAACTTTGTTTATGCTGAAGGCATGAAGTCTTTATAGGGTAGTAGGGAGCATAAAGTTTGTTTTTTACTTGTTAAATGTGACATGTCTATTAGGCATTCAACAGGAAGTTGAGAGTGACAGTGGGATACCTGATTTAGAAACTCTAGGGTTCTTGAATTCAGCAGATTTGCAGTGTATCCAGCGGTGTTGCTATATCCACAGGCTATCAATGAAGTAGCAAAAGTGAAAGTATTTCAAACTCTACAAATAATGCAAATTATGATTTTAAAAACTGCCACAACCACTTGAGTTTTTGCCTACAAAATTTATAAAAGCAGAATAAAATTCAGTGTAGTTGAGGTTAAGAGATTTTAAAAAATGCTCTTATATACAGCTTGCTAGAATTTAGCTTTTTGAAATATGTTTAAATACTACATATCTAAAGCCTTTAACAATATATATGAAGACAAGATAATTTTATTTATGCATGGTTACCTTAAGTAAACCATTATAAATAAACAGAAAGATTTAACTGCAGTCTATGAAATTAAAAATGTATTTACAGGAAAACTGAAGAAGTCAAATACTATTAGAAAATAAAATATTATGAAACTATGAAAGATTCTTACAGAGATTCAACTATTTTTAGTTTTCAAACTTCAAGCATGGAGAAAGGTTGTATTTGGTAATTGGATGGACCTCTATGACTAGTTCTGTTCAGCGAGTTTTGAAGAGCAGATGTATTTAATTCTAAAATAAAGCATGTAATCACAAATACAAGAACAGGTAGAGCAGAGATGTCAGTAAGATGGCCTGTGAGTTGCCTAGCAATCATACCCCCAACAAAAGGAACCTAAACAATAAATAAGCAACAATATTTTGACTGGAGTGACTGAAGTCCAGTATGCTGGTGAGCAGCAAGGAATTGACAAAACCTCTGTGTAGCACAGAAGCTCAGCATAGCCACACAGAGAGGAAAGCAGGGCATCTTTTCTGTGCTACACTGTCTCCCTGCAGGATAAACTTTGAGTCAGGGAAACTTTTCTTTAAGGGAGAAAGGTAAGCTGGAGATTTCCTTATTATCCCTGCAGATGTCATCAGTCCTTGCTACAGGAGAGTCTTTCAGTCCTTTTATGCCTTGAATCCTGTTTGGAGAGTTACTAGATTTCACACAGCTACACTGACTCAGAGTAGGAGCGACTCTTGCTCTTCCTACCCTTGTACCCTAAGCTACTACAACATAGTACCATTTTGAAACTAAGCCTACTACTAGACTCTTCTTCCCTTGGGACCAGTGGCCCCGACTCTGAATTCATGAGGTCCCAATGTAATCCTACCGCATTCACATACAAAACCATGACGCTGGTTGCATGGAGCCTAGGCCCAAAGGAATGACCAAGACCTCCATGTCTCAACCTCCATAGCACCCCACCTGCCTGGGGAACAGATGGACTTGCACAGTGGGAAAGGTGCTAAGCAGCCAGTCAGTCTACCATGCTCACATACAACTGCACCTCATAGCTAGCTGTCCCACCAAGCTCATGTACACCCATGTCCAGTTTACAACCTAGTCTTGTGGCAACTCTGCCTCTCCAGAGAGAATGCCACACAGTTAGCCAGCCTCTGAGATTGTGTCTGGATTAATAGACAGAATCAGAGGTCCTTCTCTTCGGAGAGATCACTGCACAGTTGCCTGGCTGCCACGGCTGCACAAACTCACACCAGGTCTGACAGCCAGTTTGGCAAAGGCCCTATCTCCCTAGAGAGACCAGGGCACAGCCCATTAGAATGGCATACCCACATGTGCCTAGTTCAACAACCAGTCTGGTGTCCCCACCCCCAGCAAAATTTCTCCAATACCACTATAAACTCCCACAGCCTTGGCCACCGAGCAGATCACAGACATCACTGATGAGGATTACAGTTTAAGAAACTGCACATAGACCACAATTCTTAATCCATCAAAAATCAAAGTCAATACACTATACCCAATCCTAAGACCCATGTACAGAAAAATGTCTCTTCCTACAAAAACTACTGCAAAAATTGGAAAAAGGGACTGTTCCATTAGGTGTGCAGATATCAACACAGAGACATAAGAAATATAAAAAGCAAGGAAACATGACTTCCCCAAAGAAACACAATAAGTCTTCAATAACAGATTCCAAATAAAAGGATATTTATAAACGGCCTAAGAAGCAATTCAAAATAATGACCTTAGGGAAACTAAGTGAGGTATAAAACATACAGACAAACAATTCAATGAAATCATGAAAGTGATTCATAATCTGAATGAGGAATTCAACAAAGTGATAGATGTCATAAAATAGAACCAAGCATAAGTTGTGGAGTTTTCCAATTCAATGAATAAATTAAAAATACAATCGAAAGATTCAACAATAGACTAAATAAAGCAGAAGAAATAACTTCTGAACTTGAAGACAGTTCTTTTGACATAATCTAGCAAAAGGAAAAAATGACAAAATAAAAAAGAACGAAGAAAGACTACGAGACTTATGAGACACCATTAGGTGAACCGATTTTTGCATAATAGAATTACCAGAGGGAGAAGCTCTAGAGAAAAGCACAGAAAACGTATGCAATGAAGTGATAACTGAAAATATCCACAATCATGAGAGATACATAAACATCCAGATCTAGGAAGGTGAAGAATTCCCAATTAGATTCAACACAAAATAATCTCCTCTGAGGCACATTACAAATTCTTAAAAGGCAACGATAAAGAGAGAATTCTAAGAAGTGCAAAATAAAAATACCAAGTCACATATAAGAGAATCTCCATCAGACTATCAGCAGAGTTTTCAGTATAAATCTTGCAGGCCAGGAGAAAATGGGATGATATGTTCAAAATGCTAAAATTAAAAATAAAATCCTGTGAGCCAAGAATATATTCAGCAATACTCTTCTTCAGCAATGAATGAGAAATACTTTCTTATACAAGGAAAATCTGAAATAATTCATTAACACTACAACAGCCTTACAGTAAATGCATGAGAGTGTTTAACTGGGAATAAAAGGTTGATAATTACTGCTATTATAACACATAAAAATATAAAACTAACCACTAGAAATAAATTCACAATCAAACTCAGAATATCCTAGTGCCAAAATGGCGCTATATAAATATTTCAGTCCTCTGATATGAAGGTCTAAAGTCAGAATAGCCAAAACTTACAATAGCTACAATTAGTTGCCAGGGAACACATAATAGATAAAGATGTAAATTAAGGCAACAAAAATAAATTCTGGGGGGAGAAGGAAAAAGTCTAGTATATTTCCACGAAAACAAAATTAGGTGTTACCAGCTTGAAATACTCTAGTGTAACTACAAGACTTTATTATAGATTCATGATGAACACAAATACAGAAATCACAGCAGATACACAAATAAGAAAGAAAAAGAAGATAAAGCTAAGCACGACAGCAAAACAACAAACCATAGAAGTCAACAAGAGAGGAAGAAAGAAACAAAGATCTACAAAGCAACCAGGAAGGAATTAACAAAATGGCAGAAGTAAGACCTTTCCTATCAATAATAACCTTGAATGTCAATGGATTAAATTTCCCAATTTAAAGAAACAGAATGGCTGAATGACTTCAAAACAACACCACCACCACCAAAAAAAAAAAAAAAAAAAAAAAGGGCTAGGCGCAGTGACTCATGCCTGCAGTTCCAGTATTTTGGGAGGCTGAGGCAGGACTGCTTGAGGCCAAGAGTTCAAGAAGAGCATGGGCAACAAAGGGAGACCCCCATCTCTACGAAAATATTTAAAAATTAGCCAGTTGTGGTGGAACTCACCTAGTCCTAGGTACTTCAGAGCTCTCAGTCCTCTTACTCTTTGAATCCTGTTTGGAGAGTTACTGGAAATTCACACAGTTATGCTGCCTCAGAGTAGGAGCCCGTCTTGTACTCTCCACTCCTGTACCCTAAACTACTACAACATAGTACTATTTTAAAACTAAATCCACAGCTAGACTGTGTCCTGCCCTGAGGATCAGTGACCACTGACTCTCCATTCATGAGTTCCCAATGCAATTGGCTATAATAGGCTCAGGTGGGAGGATCACTTGACCCCAGGAGTTTAAATCTGCAGTGAACTATAATCGTGTCACTGCACTCCAGCCTGAGCTACAGAGCAAGATTCTGTCTCTAAATTAATTATTTAGGGGGAAAAAAAGTAAGACTCAGCTATATGCTGTCTACAAGAAACTCAGTTCATCTTTGATGGAAACCGAAGCATAGATGGAAACCGAAAGGATATAACAAGATATTCCAAGCAAATGAAAACCAAAAGCAAGGAGGAGGAGCCATTCTTCGATCACACAAAATAGACTTTAAGTCAAATACTGTAAAAAGAGATTAAGAAGGTCATGGTGTAATGATAACAGGATCAATTAAACAAGAGGATGTAACAATTATAAATATGTATCTAACCAACACAAGAGCACCCAAATATATAAAGCAAGAATTATTATATC
Source organism: Macaca mulatta (assembly GCF_049350105.2). Classification (NCBI taxonomy): domain Eukaryota; kingdom Metazoa; phylum Chordata; class Mammalia; order Primates; family Cercopithecidae; genus Macaca; species Macaca mulatta. Next base: position 85,100,247 of record NC_133412.1, read on the forward strand.
TAAAGAAAGAGATAGACTGCAAAACAACAATAGTAGAGAGCTTCAACACCTCACTTTCTACAATGGATAGATTATCTAAACAGAAAATTGACAGATAAACATTAGATTTAACCTGCACTATAGAGCAAATGAATCAAACAGACATTTACAGATTATTCCATCCAACAGCTAGAGAAAACAGATTCTTCTCAGCTACATATGGAGCCTTCTCTCCATGTGAGATAGATTATATGTTAGGGCACAAAACAAGTCTTTAACAAATTTAAGTAGCTCATATGAAGTATATTTTCTGAACACAATATATAAAATTAGCTATGAGCAATAAGAAAAATTTTGGAAACATTACAAATACATGGACATTAAACAACATACTCCTGAATAATCAATGAGCCAATGAATAAGTTGAAACAGAAATTAAAAATTCTGAGATAAATTAAAATTGAAGCGCATCATTCTAAAGCCTATGGAACACAGCAAAAATAGTTCTAACAGAGTGGTTTATAGCAATAAATGCCAATGTCAAAAAAGAGGAAAGATTTTTAATAAATACCTAATAATGCACCTCAAGAAAGTAGCAAAACAAGAACAACCTAAACCCAAAACTGGTAAAAGAAAGGAAATAATAAAGTTTAGAGCAGAAATAAGCAAAATAGACACTATAAAAACAACTCAAAAGATCAACACAATGAAGACTTGGGTATTGGACAGATAAACAAAATCTACAAACCCTTAGCTAGGTTAAGGAGGGAAAAAAGAGAGGACTGAAAAAATAAAATCAGAGATAAAAACAGAGACATTAAAGCTGATACCACAGAAATACAAAAGTATAAGAGACTATTATTAACCACCATATACCAGCAAATTACATAACATAAAATAATAGATAAATGCCTGGACACTAAAATCGACCAAGATTAAATTGTGAAGAAATGGTAAAATCTGAACATAACAATAACAAGTGAGAAAATTAAATCAGTAATAAAAATTATTTCATCAAAAGCAAGCCCAGGACTTTAGTGCTGAATTCTACCAACATTTAAAGAGAACTAATACCAATTATTCTCAAACTATTCCAGAAAATTGAAGATGGGAGAATACTTCTGAACTCATTTAATGAGGCCAGCATTACCCCAATATCAAATCAGACAAAAACATCACCACCACAACAACAAAACTACAAGCCCTGATGAACATAGATGCAAAATTCTCAACAAGATATTAGCAAACCAAATTTCATAGCAGATTAAAGAGATCATTTACTATGATCAAGTGGAATTCATCCAAGAAAAGCAAGGGTAGTTTGACACATGTAAATAAATAAATATAACATACCATATTAACAGAAAAAAAAGGCAAACCCATATGATCATTTAAATAGATACAGAAAAATTATTTCACAAAATTTAAAACTCTCGGCAAATTAGCTACAGACGGGATCTAATATACTGAACAAGGAAAAGCGTATTCCTTATCGGGAATAATATAAGGATGCCCAGTTTTATTAATTTTTTTCAATGTAGTACTGGAAGTTCTAGCCGGATCAATTAGGCAAGAGAAATAAATAAAAAGAATTCAAATTGGAAAGGAGGAAGTCAAGTATCTGTTTGCAGATAACATGATCTTATATGGAAAAAATATGACTACCAAAATACTACTAGAAGTAACAAATTTTGTAAAGTTGCAGTATACAAAGACAACATACAAAAATCAGTAGCATTTTTATACACTAATAGTAAAATACCTGAAAGATAAATCAAGAAAAACTTTATTTATAATAGCTACAAAACATAAGATATCTAGGAATACACTTGACTAAGGAGGAAAAATATCTCTACACTGAAAACTACATAACATTGGTAAAAGAAATTAAAGAGGGCACAAATAAATGGAAAAAACAGTCCATATTCATGGATTGGAAAATTTATTGCTAAAATGACTGTACAACACGCAATGATAAATTTAATGCAATCCCATCAAAATGCCAATGACATTCACAGAAAAAAATTATAAAATTCATATGGTACCACAAACGACCTTAAATCGCCAAAGCAATCCTGAGCAAAAAGAACAAAACTGGGGATATAATGCTACCTGATTTCAAAATATAGTATAAAACTATAATGATCAAAATACCATGGTATAGGCATAAAAACAGACACATTGACCACTACAGCAGAGAGCCCAGATATAAATTCACATACCTACAGTCAACTGATTTTTGACAAAGGTTTTAATAACACATATGGGGGAAAAGGCAGTCCCTTCAATAAGTGGTGCTGGGAAAATTGGATATCCACACACAGAAGGATGAGAATAGATCCCTACTGCTCACCGTATTAAACAACAACAACAACAACAACTTAAAATTGATGAAAAACTTTAATGGAAAAACTGAAACTCTTGAAACTACTAGAAGAACACATAGGGAAATGCTTCATGACATTGGGCTGGGCAAGAATTTTTAAAAGAAGCACAGGTAACAAAAGCATTAGTAGGCAAATGAGATTACATTAAACTAAAAATCTTCTTCACAGCAAAAGATATAATTAACAGAGTGAAGGGACAATCTACAGAATGAGAGAAGCTATTTGTATACATCTGACAAGTGGTTAATATTCAGAATACAAAAGAAACTTAAAGAACTCTATAACAACAAAAACAAAAACCCTCAAATAACCTGATTTTAAAATGGGCAAAAGATGCTCGTAGACATATCTGAAAAGAAAATACATAAATGCCCAACAGGCATATGAAAAATACTCAACTAATCAGCAAAGAAATGTAAATCAAAGCCACAATGAGACACTATCTCACTCTAATTAGAATGGCTATGATAAAAAAGAAAAGAAAACAAGTGTTTGTGAGAATGTGAAGAAAAGAGAACACTTACACAGTGTTGGTGGGATTGTAAACTAGTACATCCATGAAATAAAACAGTATGGAGTTTCCTTTTATTTGCTGGTTTTTTCATTTGTTTGTTTGTTTGTTTTCAATCTCAAACTTATGGAAAAGGTTCAATTAGGTTACAAAGAATTTTCCTTCCTGAACCATGTGAGAGTCAGTTGCTGATCGTCTCCTGCCCGCCCATGATACAGACACTGAACAAGAAGTCAGCATGGACATAGTACTCCCAGCTGGTCCTCAGGCTTGTGTCATATCCTCTAGGTAAAGGATCCAGTTTGGCTGGATCCCTTCCTTACACCTTATACAAAACTTAATTCAAGATGGATTAAAGACTTAAATGTTAGACCTAAAACAATAAACACCCTAGAAGAAAACCTAGGCAATACCATTCAGGACATAGGCATGGGCAAGGACTTCATGTCTAAAACAAGGAAAGCAATGGCAACAAAAGCTGAAATTGACAAATGTGATCTAATTAAACTAAAGAGCTTCTGCACAGCAAAAGAAACTACCATCAGAGTGAACAGGCAACCTACAGAATGGGAGAAAATTTTTCCTATCTACCCATCTGACAAAGGGCTAATATTCAGAATCTACAAAGAACTTAAATTTATGAGAAAAAGTCAAACAACCCCATCAAAAAGTGGGCAAAGGATATGAATAGACGCGTCTCAAAAGAAGACATTTATGCAGCCAACAGACACATGAAAAAATGCTCATCATCACTGGTCATCAGAGAAATGCAAATCAAAACCACAATATGATACCATCTCACAGCAGTTAGAATGGCGATCATTAAAAAGTCAGGAAACAACAGGTGCTGGAGAGGATGTGGAGAAATAGGAACACTTTTACACTGTTGGTGGGACTGTAAACTAGTCCAACCATGGTGGAAGGCAGTGTGGCGATTCCTCAAGGATCTAGAACTAGAAATACCATTTGACCCAGCCATCCCACTACTGGGGATATACCCAAAACATTATAAATCATACTGCTATAAAAGCACATGCACACGTATGTTTATTGTGGCACTATTCACAACAGCAAAGACTTGGAACCAACTCAAATGTCCATCAATGATAGACTGGATTAAGAAAATATGGCACATATACACCATGGAATACCATGCAGCCATAAAAAAGGATGAGTTCATGTCCTTTGTAGCAACATGGATGAAGCTGGAAATCATCATTCTGAGCAAACTATCACAAGGACAGAAAACCAAACACTGCATGTTCTCACTCATAGGTGGGAATTGAACAGTGAGAACGCTTGGACACAGGATGGGGAACATCACACACCAGGGCCTGTTGTGGGGTGGGGGAGGGGGAAGGGATGGCAATAGGAGACACACGTAATGTAAATGACGAGTTAATGGGTGCAGCACACCAACATGGCACATGTATACATATGTAACAAACCTGCATGTTGTGCACATGTACCCTAGAACTTAAAGTATAATTAAAAAAAAAAAAAAAAGAAGGATCCAGTTCAGGTTCATGAGTTGCATTTGGTTGTCATCTCTTTGGTCTCCTTCTGCCTAGATGCTTTTTGACTTTCAGGACATGGACACTTTTGAAGTGTTCTGAATTTATAGAATGTTCCTCAGTTTGTTTGGCTGGTGTTTTCTCATGATTGAATTCAGGTTAAGCATCTTCGGCAGGAGTGTGACAGCAGTGACATTCTTGGGTGCACATACTTTCAAGGTGCCCATTACTGATGTGCATTTTGATCACTTGGTGAAGATGGTGTCTGCTGGGCTTCTCCAGTGTGACTTTCCCTTTCTAACTGAATGGTGTTTTGTGGGGCACTCTCCAAATCTGTAAATATCCCATTCCTTAGGAAACTTCCAGATCAATTCATATGTATCGGTATGAGCATGTAGTTCCCTATAAAGGGCTGTAGTGTATTCCATTAATAGTTAATTGTTTTGATACTCAGATTGCCCCAGATTTGGCCAGCGGAAGCCCCTTCACATAGGCTCCTGTGTCCTTAAAAAATTAAAAACAGAAACATCATATGATCTAGCAATCCCACTGTTGGGTATATATACAAAGGAAATGAAATCAATATTTTGAAAAGATATCTGCATTCCCATGAGTTTATTGCAACATATTCAGAATAGCAAGATATGGAATCAACCTATGTGTCCAAAAACAAATTAATGCATTTTTAAAACGTGGTATATATGCACAATGGAATACTATACAGCCATAAAAAAGAATAGAATTGTGTCATTGTGACAACATGGCTGAACCTGGAGAATATCATATTAGGTAAAATAAGCCAGACACTGAAAGACAAATACTATATGATCTCAGTCATATGTAGAATCTATTAAAAAAAAAGTTGATATATTGAAGTAGAGAGTAGAACAGTGGTTTCTGGAGACTGGAGAGGCAAGGGGAGAGGCAAGAATTGGGACAGGTTGGTCAATGCTTACAAAGTTACCATTAGGTAAGAGGAATAAGTTCTGTTGCTTTATTGCAAAGTGGAGTGATGAAGGTTAACAGTAAGATATTGTAATGTTACCAAATAGCTAGAAGTGATACTTTTGAATGTTCTCACAACACAGAAATCATAAATGAATGAGGTGATGAATATACTAACCACCTTGTTTTGATCATTACACAACATATATATGTATCAAAATGTAAAACTGTACTGTGTAGAATTATGATGTGTAAATTAAAAAAGAACCTGTAGAGCTCTGTTTTCCATCTGATACAACCTTGAGTATTTGAATAGCTACAATGAATTTTCTCTTCCATTATGATCACGAAGTGTGAACCAGAAATCAAGTTTTACTGGTTTTCGTTCTAATAGTTTGATTTTGGTTGCTGTCACAGAATGATAGAGTTTACTTTTCATGATACATATATTGATTGATATGAAAATGTATTCTTGGCACATTGTCCCACTGAAAGGCAGGTTAGAAAATATATACCATATGATTCCATTTATCTGTGTGTCGCAGAGGCAAGGTTAAGAGAGTTTGAAATGGTTAAAAGTGGCTGTCAGTGAGTAGGTGAAATTATGTTTTCTTTCTTTCTTTTTATTTTTGTTGGTGTTTTATAATTTTTCTATAGTAAAAAATTATAATATATAAATTTTTATAATAATAAAGACAAATTACTGAACTAGTATACCAAGTATACTCATCACAGTAGTTTCGCACTGCAGATCACAGCAAACACAGTCTATACTGGTCATTCATTGGCACATCTGACCCATGGCATTTTCTTACATTACAAGTTCTCGGAAAAGTTTTGGCAGAAGTGGCAGTACAAATAACCCTCAATCCTGGAAACCTATGTAATATTTTATTTTTCGTTTCTGCTTAGTAAATACTGGAATCCAGATACTATTTTTTAAATCATTAAAGCTAAGTTTTTGTTTTTTTGTGTTTTTTTTTTTTTTTTTTTTTTTTTGTCAACTAGCTTCAGCTGAATTGCCTGTTACTTCCATTTACTGATAGCATATAAATAAATATGTGTATGGTGGCCATAAAGACAAGTTGTGGCAGAACATCCTGTACCCAGGCAGAGAGGCTAATCTTGGTGGAGTTGTTGACATCCTGTGTGACCTTGAATGAATCATTTGACCACTGTTTCTGCCTGTCTTCCCTCTTCAAAAAATGGGACACATAACAAAAGCTTGATTTGGAGACTAAATTCGAGCAAAGAAAAGAAGTTTATATAATAGTAACAAATACAAATGAATAAGCTCCAGAAACAAGAAACAATTAAGTTTGACATTAGGAAAATAATTATTCACAAATGGAGTGGTAGTGCTTTTGGACAAGGACAAACCTCTAGAAAATCTGGAGGTTTTTAGTAAATGCAGATTTGACCTAAAATAAGTATTTTAAATAGATTCAATTTTTGAAGCAATTTTTTCTTTTCTTTCTCTCTTTTTTTTTTTTTTTTTTTTTTTTTTTGAGATGGGGTCTTGCTCTGTGGTATGATCTTGGCTCAATGCAATCTCTGCCACCTGGGTTCAAGCGATTCTCCTGCCTCAGCCTCCTGAGTAGCTGGGATTACAGGCATGCACCACCACGCCCAGCTGATTTTTGTATTTTTAGCAGAGACAGAGTTTCAGCATCTTGTCCAGGCTAGTCTTGAACTCCTGACCTCGTGATCCACCTGTCTCAGCCTCCCAAAGTGCTGGGATTACAGGCATGAGCCTCCGCACCTGGCCTGAAGCAATTTTTTTCTACTCACACAGAATTAAAACAAAGAAGCTTTTTTATTGTTTCGTTTAAATTATTCTCAAAAGAAGTTTGGAGTTGAACACTATCATTTTTTCCATTTTTTCATTTATTTCTAATATTAAGATGCCAATGATAGAAAAATGTATTAGTTAAGATTTACCAGATGATCACGATGTTTCCAGACACTGTGCTAGATTCATTCACTTGATAACCTAGCAAATATTTGTTGAGTGCCAACTACATGTTAGGCTCTCTGCATTAACTACATATTTCCAGCTGCTGTGAGAACCAACCTGTGCTGTCATATAAAGACAGTATTTGCATTGAATAAATTTCCCATCTAAGTGAGAGAACAAATGCGAAAATAAGCCATTTAACTGCAGGACAAGAATAGAAGTTCACACTTGCACTAATGAAGGTGAGATATTATGGGAGTGTGGACCACAATAACCTTTAAACACAGTAACCTTTAAAAAGGATGCAGAAGAGGGAACAAATTCACATCAGCTTTAGTTACTTCATCTCTCTCGAGTTGGTGGTCAAGGGAGTGGGACAGAGAAGGAATGGAGAATTGTGTCCTGGGTGATCTTCATTAATACAGATTATGAATGAGAATGTTGGGAAATTGAAGAGGTGATCAACTAATTAGGGTTATTTTAAATTTGGGATGTATATTAAACACAGAAGGTCCCTGAAACCCTTGAATATAGGATTCTGGAAGCACAAAGTTTGGTCTGTCCTGGATAAAAAAGGTACTTGAGTATAAACACATGCTGGAAATTTCTATTTTTGTTTCTCGTATTTGGCTATGGATAGATTCTTCTTTGGGAATACAGAGACAGAGTAGAGATTCACAAAGAATTATTCTGCTGATAGTTCTTTATGGTGCAATAGTCTGTTTTGGCGGGATAAGCAGAAGGTTTAGAGTAACAAGGCCAAATTCAAATAAACTTTTACCTACAGGATAAATGACCATGAGGAAATAAATTTCTCCAGGATTCAGATTTCTCATTGGTGAAATGAACTAAAGACTGTCCATTTTCATTTCTAGACCTCATGTTTTTTATTCAGAAAAAAAAGAAACTAAAGCAAAATTTGCTTAAGCCATTAACTTTCCAGCTGCACTTGGACTTAGGGCTGGCAGATTGTTTGCATCTTCAGAATCTGCACTTCTAGTACGTTGTCAAAGAGGAAATCCATATTATTACTTATAAAGTCAAATCCAAGTTGCGTATTTGACTATTGACTCCAACTGTCTGCCATTTTCAGGTAGATGCAGTTTGGTTATTCTATCTGAATTTGACTTAATTTTTCTTGAGGGTCACGAAGGTACCGTAAGTGTATTTTATTCTGTAAGATATAAAGGGCAATTATTCAAACGAAAAAGATCTATAACCGGATCCTGGAGCATGCATATTTCCACAGGTTTTTCTTCAATTTAGAGATGGCGTGAAGCTCTCAATTTATCAGTTCAAGTAATTTACAACAGATATTAGGGCAGTAGTCTCCAGGGGCCCTTGGTTATTTATTTAAAACTCTTATATCCTCTTTTCCCCAACATTTTTCTCCTTACATTTTTCTTTTTGATCTCATTCACTTGTAAAGTAATTGGGAAAAGTGTCACTTCCTCTCCATTCTAACACTTTTTAACAAGCTTGTACTATCAATAAAGTTTCTATTTATTTGTATAGTTGTATTAACTCATTTATTCAACCAATATTTATTGACTACCTACTAAGTGCTAACAGGCTGCTGGGCTGGTGCTGAGGATGTAATGACAATAGAGAATGATGTGGCCCCCTGCCTCCGCCCCCATGAAATTTCCAGTCCAGCCCTCCCAGCGAGTCTGAAAGTGCAGTTCATTTTGTAATTGACATAGCTGAATGATCAGTAGTCAGGAAAGGGGAGGAAAGCTGCATGTACCATCTGTCCTGAAAACTGCAGGGGAATTTTAGGGAAATCAAACGTAATCACAGATTATATTTAGAATAGGATTGAACAGAGAATATTAACTTAAGGTCATAACATACCTTGCAGATATTTATTCACTGTTGTGACATGACTTTATTAAAGCACTTAGACAACAGACAAAATTAACTCTTAGTTTTTGTAAGATTAAAAGTTGAGTAGAAAAAGCAAATATAGGTTGGCATGGTATTTCTACATATAGTATTGCTGAGAGTGTTCATTTTATAAGGATGCTTTCAAGTAAAGGGTTTCTTAAGTGTAGGGTTATAATCCAAAACTGGTATGATATTCTACATCAATTTAAGCAAACATGAAATTGAATAAATATTAATGAAATGTCAAAAACAACTTTATTCTGTATACTCTACTTGCTCTTATGAACATGGCTGTATTCAAGTACCTTATGAAATATTTTGTTTTCACCCAATTTCTTATGCCAAATACACCATAAGTTTTGAAAATGGAGATGGTAAAAGCTACTTTTTAATGATCAAAATGTATCTTATCAGGAAATTACTGACCTGCACTTCATTGTATTAAGTTGAATAACAATGACTCCAAATCTTGATTTTTCCCTCTAAAAACATTCATCATTCATTTTCTTAATATGATTTTTTAAAAAAGAAAGACACTAAACTTTCTTGAAAATAAATTAAAATGGTTAAGTTTGTTAACAATAAACAATTAGACAACTTAACTGAAGTAGGGTCCTCTGGGTGAGCAAATGACAATGTGTATTAAATCATCAGTTCTGGGACGGGATAAGGAGAGGGAGCTGGGCCTTAGGGACTACATGGTTCATATTTATAGTTGAAGGTTCTGGGGAAGCCCACAGATGTGATCTTTATTAATCCCAATATTTTATTTTATACCTGAATTTATAATTGAGTCTTAAAATCAAATGAGATGTCATTGCATCACCATCTGTTGTTTCAAAAATAAGAGGCACACTCAGATGTTGTCAACGGCCACTTTAAACAGATGAATTCTTCTCATTTTCTAAAGCTGTTTTTGAAATATTTTCGGAAAAGTCTTCAATTTAATAGAAAGAAAAATTATGAAGGTAAGTGGAAACATTCCCAACAGCCTTGCATCTACTGCTCAGAATAAATAAATGGCAAGATATGTTTTATTTCGTAGTGCTCTTCCTCACTCACTCACCACCCCACTGTGATGCTCACAATGATTTTAGTTCTTAGATGATGGAAGGACTGCAGTCTTCCATGCTCAGGCCCAGCCTAGAAGTCAACAGCATGGCAGAGAGTGGGTGCCACTTCGTTCCCAGGGGCAACCCCTTTATAGACGTTAGTGGTGACATATCTACATCATATATGCATGGTGTGGTTGGCAGGATGTCTGGAAAAATTATATTGTCTCATTTTCTAGATCTACCAATATGACATTGGGCCAAAACATGGGAAGATAGAGGCAAGGATGTTTTCTACCTTGTTTTGATTTTCTTTAACATACACCAAATAGTTTTATAGCAATCATTTTATTTTGTCCTCTGAATTATGCTGTAATTATTTCTGAGCTGTTTATCAAGTTATGCAAACATGTGTGCATATAGATATTTTTATTTATGGCTACCTAAAATTTATGGACATATATACATACCATATATAATCTTGGTATTACATATGTGTATGTATATGTACGCATACACACGTGCGTACAAGCAATTCAATACCGTGAAAGCAATAATCCCAAATGAAAACACATTCCCGAAGTGTGACTTGTCATTCTTTATTCATTTGTCATTGTAACTCAAATATGAATTCAGGTTTCTAAAACCAAAAGATTCAGTACAGAAACTCAGGGTATCATGTGCAGGGGTGGGGGTGAAATGTTCTGTTCATTCTGACCTGAGGGCTGGTTGCACCTGTCAGAAGACCTCAATTTTAACAGAGCTAACGTCCATGACTAGTATGTTGCTTTCAAATCCCAAAGCCTGCACGTTCCTGAATCACACCATTAAATTCCACAGGAGAGATCCCTTTGAATGGTCTTCTGCTTTAATGGAGGAAATTTCTGCCGATCACAAGAAGTTTAAGGAACAACCATTTTCTCCTGGTTCCACTTTCCCTACCTTCTTTAACATACCTGTCATGCCTGGATAGGCCATTCTTTGTTTGAATGTCTAAACAAAGCATAGAGGAAAAACATTTAAAGAAATAAAAGGGAGGGTAACCATTCCAGCAATTTGTCATTGGAACTTTAATGGTGTATCTGTGGAAAAGTAATAAATGGGCTATAGTTCATTAGGCAAGAATAAATTTCCCTCCATAATTTTATCTTTGTTTAATTGAATATTTAATTAGTATAAATATAAAACTAATTTTTGAATGTGTTCAGTACATTTAGCAAGAAGACTTGGTGCTGAGCTCTGTCAAGAAACACTTCTGCAGATGCGGACAGACACTGTGCCCTCCGTGTCCTCCTCAGTGTGCTGATAGAAGTGAGTGGGTCATTTGGCATTAGCAAAGGAGTAAGTTCGCATTTGCACTGAGCTGGATCTTGCCAGACTGTGCATATTGGAACCCGCAGACAGAGGCTGCTTTCACGTTGATGAATGGGTTTTTTCAAGCGTTCTGCTCCCTAGTTATGAGAAGGGTGACCCGGTCAGGAGACGACTTTATGAAGCTATAAAAAATGTATGTCACTTCGGACTCTCTAATGTCATGGAGAAGGGAAAAAAAAAAAAAAACCTGTACAAAAATGGCAGGGTAATAAGGCTGTTTTCAATGCTCGAAATAGCTTTCTGTCTGCAGTCATATGTAGCCCTGAAACCCGGGCCATAGAGGGTGTCCTGGATGCATTGTCATTGAGTAGCTTAGAAAAAAAAAAAAAAAAAAAATATATATATATATATATATATATATAGAGAGAGAGAGAGAGAGAGAGAGAGAGAGAGCTTTGTTTGGCTTTTCTTGCCTTCACAGAAATGCTTATGGTGATGACAGTAAGACATTTCAAAATGCAGGTCTGGTAGCTCTGTGTCAGAACTAGGAAAGGTGCAATGTCTTTTTAAAAGTAAGCAATCTACTCAAGGTGGTGATGACTTTTAAGTATGCGGAGAAGCTAGAAAGGGAAGCACTACAAAGCAAACACGTTTTGAAAGGGCTTTTTTCATCTAATATTTTATAAAGTCTTTCCTCTGTATCACAAAGATGTTTCTTTTTTTTTTTTTTTTTTTAAGGGAGGTTTCCCAGGTACACTTACCCCTTATGCTTTCCATCGAATACTCTGGGGTTTACAGATAGGGACATGTCGATTTTAACAAAAGCAGCCCTCTGTAGACCCATAATTTAGCATTCATGGAATTCTTTCATTCCTCTCATCAATATGCATATTTCCCAGTATCAGGTGCTTTCCTTTTTGATATGTCACGCATTTCATAACTCATGTTCAGCTGTTAATTTACACAAGACAGGGAACACAGAGGACCAAGGTCAGAGTTTTTGCCTTTATTAGGGCTTCAATTAGTCATAGGTGAACTTTGGAAAGCCTCAACTGGATTCAAACAACTGGTTGAATCTTACAACAGTGGAGCATTCCCTTCCAAATCCAGGTATACTTTATCATTCCTTTTCTGGGACTTGTAGATTTCCCCCGTTAACATACCTAGAAAGAGGAAACATATGTAAAAGGCTATAAGCTCAATTTTTCAGTTATAGCAAATGTGAGGCTCATAGATAGTTCTGAAGAGAGAAGGAGAGAACTGAATTTTTCACCTGTAGACACTAATATGACATTTCTTTCCCTTTTCCTCATGAAGATGTATGCCTATCAGGTAGCTTTCTAGTCCCATTCTGAAGAACGTTGGCCATGGATATTGATTTTGCTTGCCATGGTCACTACGCTTTGCAGCATGCAATCTCTCCATTCTGGTCCCAACTGACCCAAAGCCCATGAATTGCCTTGCTCTAAGAATATTCCCCCAAATGGGAAACTACTTTGTGCAACAACAAAACCACTCAATAAAGTCCACTCTCTTAAAGAAATAGGCATATGAGACACATACAAGGAGCTGGCAGTTAACATAAGCAGGCAGAGAGAAAAGTAGAGACAGGAAAATGCTGAATCATAGGAAGGCAGAGACTACTGAGATTGTTGTCCTGCACCAAAAAAGTTATGGCATCAGAGCACATTCCGGGACTCCTCGGGACCTCACTAATTAACCGCTCATTCTGACCTCCCTGGGAATTATAAAACTCCATCACCTGTAAAGTCCTGATCTGTTTTCTCTTTGCAGCCTGAGTGAACTGACCTAATAAAAGAGCATATGTTCATATTTTAAAAGAGGCCTCATTCTACTAAAGAGTATTTTTGAACTTTACATTAAAAACAACCCAGAAATAAAAGGGGGACAGACTGATACTTGTCTTCAAAGCATTTTAAAGAAGAGAGTAAATATGTACTCAATGGAGGCTTAAGATGCAAGTTAAGATGAGAAACCCTGCCGGGTGCGGTGGCTCATGCCTGTAATCCCAGCACTTTGGGAGGCCGAGGCTGAAGGATCATGAGGTCAGGAGATGGAGACCACCCTGGCTAACAAGTTGAAACCTGGTCTCTACTAAAAATACAAAAAATTAGCCGGGTGTGGTGGTGGGTGCCTGTAGCCCCAGCTACTCGGGAGGCTGAGGCAGGAGAATGGCTTGAACCCGGAAGGCGGAGGTTGCATTGAGCCGAGATCACGCCACTGCACTCCAGCCTGGGCGACAGAGCAAGACTCTGTCAAAAAAAAAAAAAAAAAAAAAAAATTGGGAGACCCAGGAGGTAAAAGACAATAAAAGCAGGTTCATTAAAATTGCAGTGAACAGTGATATAAGAGGGAGATCCCTTGGCATTTTCAGTCCTGGATCTCATTGGCCAACATATTCTCATGGTTTAATATCGTATGAAGGATGGGCGAGCAAGGAGTGCCCTCTGCCCAAGAGACAGGCAAAAAGGGGGTGCGTTGTCTGCAAAGAATCTTAAAATAATCATAAAACTGACTAAAGTAGATCTTTTTATTAACACCACCATTCCCCCCCATCCTCAACCCTCAGAACTCTATTGCTATTTTGCACAGTGAAGAATGTGAGTCTTCACAGCATAAAATGGAGTTCTTGAGTAGAAAATTTGTGACTTTTCAGCCTCAAGAAATCAGAAGGTCTAACTTTGTCATAACAAATGCTCCCAAGAGAACTCTGAAGATAGATATTTAGTGAGAGGTTTCATTTTTCCGAAATACCCATGCTCTCCAAGTCTTTTAGTCGATAGCATAAAACAGATTATTTTCTCAAGAAAAATTCCACATCACTTAAGAATTTATTAACAATTTACATAATTGCTTAAGTAATCTGCATAATTGACAGGAAGTTTAATTTGACCCTAGTTCAACTGTAACACTTAGGTTTTAAACTGAAATTGGTATAATTCATTTATGAGAGTAATTAAGCCGTGGTGTCTAACAAATACATCTCATGCTGCCTGAGGCCCCCAAGACCAGAACATGCTATTAGAATGTTTTATTTAAATATGTCAAATCTGTTCATCTCCACAGTCACCCATGTTAAACTAGAGCAAATGGCTTATTTGACCTTGAGCTTCGTGCTTTTGAGAAAAGGGTATTTGAGGCACATAATTCAACTATTTTTCTAGACAAATCCACAAGCCAAAGTTCCTAAGGAAAGGCTAAGATTTACTTATATTTTACTTCCGGAAAGTGTTCACATTCTACGATAATCACAAAAGTTCTTAGACATATATATTTGTAGCAGCAAGACCAAGTAAAAACTGTAAAATAATGAATTATTAAGTTATAACAAGATGACTAATATTCACAAGTGTGAGAGAAGTGGTGACTCTGTTTACCTTCCCTGAAATGCATACTTTTTATATTTAAATGCATAGTTAATTCAACTAATCGAAGGACACTCATCTCAAACAGAAAATAGTGGTACTGCAAAGTGCCACTGCATATGCCTAGGGAAGGGCAAAGATTAATTTGAGCAAGAGTTGGTGGCAGGTAACATCTCTTCACTTGGAAAACATCAGATCTCAACTTCACTTTGTGGCTGCCACCAGTGCAACGTTAGGGACCTAAAGAATACGGATGAGGGCCAGCCTTCAGTGGCATGGTTATGTAGACAAAGTCTCTGTTGGGCACACTCAAAGTGTATCCTTTTGCAACACTCCCATGAATATTCTAAAGAATATCTTATAATGCAGCCTCATGCTTGATACCAGACTCCAACACTGCAGGCCTCTTCACTCCTTCCCCTGTTCTGTCCCCAGCACTTTTTTTTTTTTTTTTTTTTTTTTGGAGACTGAGTCTCACACTGTCGCCTGGGCTGGAGTGCAATGGCGCGATCTCAGCTCACTGCAACCTCCGCCTCAGAGATTCAAGCAATTCTCCTGCCTCAGCCTCCCGAGTAGCTGGGACTACAGGCGCCCACCAACACACCTGACTAATTTTTTTGTATTATCAGTAAAGACGGGGTTTCACTGTGTTGGCCAGGCTGGTCTCAAGCTCCTGATGTCGTGATCTGCTGGCCTTGGCCTCCCAAAGTGCTGGGATTACATGCATGAGCCACTGCACCTGGCCAGGACCTTTTTTTTGATGTTCCTTTTTTCTCAGTGATCCTTCACTTTCTTGTGCAATTTTTTGATTGCCCTCAATTCTCATATTCTCTCATATTATTCACTTCCTTCTGAATCTAGATTCTCTACCCAACCCTTAAGTTCCACCATTTAGTTGACAGTTATAGTTATCACTCAATAAGCATTTCTCCAATGACAAACACCATGTGAGGTATTTGGCATAATTTATCTTATTTAATCATCATTGCAGCCCAGCAAACTATGTTTATCGTGAAGATGAGAAAATAGAGACTTTAGAGGAGTTAAATGACATGCCCAAAGTGTCAAAACTTAGCCTGAGTGGCACCATGATCTTGTGACCATATACACACTTGGAAAATTCTATTCTGTTACATAGCATATGTGATTATGACATTGTTTCCATTTTATTGTAAAATAAAATAATAATAGTAATAATTGCCATTATAGTAATTAAAAAATACAAATAGGGGAAACCACATAAAGTAAACTTATAGTTTAATAAACTGTTGTAAGTTGAACAGTCTTCTATTTATTATCCTTGTCAAGAAATTGAATATTGGTCAGGCACGCCAGAAATCCCTTCTGTGTATCCAGTCCCAATCACAGTCTCTCTACCATGCCACCACATCATTACAACACCTTCTGAATGATAAGGATCACTTCTTTGCATTTCTGTATAGTTTTATCATCCAAGTGGACATCCTTACATACTATAGTTTAATTTCTTTTAAAATTTGATGTCTTTTAAACTTCTTTTAGCCTAATGATTTTCTTTCTATCTCTTATTTTTACGGTAAACTGTTGAAGACTTACAGTTTCCCACAGTCTACACGTTGTGGATTGCATATTCACAGTATGGTATTTCAGGCTCCCATGTCCTCTGAATTTTTTGAAAAGTGTCAAGTGAAGCCACAGACTTGACGAGAGTCAGGATTGATTCCCTTGGCAAGAAAGAAAGCGGTACTCTGCTCTTCTGACAAAAGGCTTCTAGCTCTTCTTGTGTGTTTTTGTGATGTTACCAATCATTGATGCTCAATGTCTAGATCCATTCATTCACTGGAGATTACAAGAGCTATTCTTATTTATTTATTTATTTATTTATTTATTTATTTATTTACTTTGAGATGGAGTTGCGCTCTTGTTGCCCAGGCTGGAGTGCAATGGCACGATCTCAGCTCACCGCAACCTCCGCCTTCCTGTTCAAGCCATTCTCCTGCCTCAGCCTCCCGAGTAGCTGGGATTACAGGTGTGTGCCATCACTCCTGGCTAATTTTGTATTTTTAGTAGAGACGGGGTTTCTCCATGTTGGTCAGGCTGGTCTCAAACTCCCGACCTCAGGTGATCTGCCCACCTTGACCTCCCAAAGTGCTGGGATTATAGGCGTGAGCCATCACACCCAGCTCTTTCATTTATTTTTTTATTATGTGTTATCTAAAATATTCTCTATAAAGAGGTATTTTTCATTTGGTCATGTAATGGGATCATTCATGTAGTAAGGCAGGATGAATGCTTGATTCTTTCTCTTCATCACTTTGTATAAAATGAATATGTTCTTATCATTCTTTTGAAACAACCAATTACTGTGTTTTTAATATCCCTATGAACTAATGCATTTAAAACTATTTGATGAGTTTTAATCCATTGTAATTACTGTCTTTGCTGATGCTCACATTTTCACATCTTTTGCAGTGTGAGTTTTTAAAAATTGGCTCTTTACTCCCTTTGACACAATGTTGGTAATATTTAGTGAACTTTGATAACTTTCATGCTATTTGGTAAGGCAAAACGTTTAAGGCTTATATTATATATTTCTTGCCCCAAATCTGGAATCAGCCATTTCTCCTTTAGTGGGTGTTATGAATTTAATTGTTTCCACCTAAAATTCATGTAAAGTCCTAATCCCAATGTGGCTGTATTTAGTGATAGGGCCAAAAAGAGGTAATTCAGGTTAAATGAGGTCATAAAAGTGGGATCCTGACAAAACAAGATTAGAGTCCTTACAAGCAGAGGAAGAGACACCAGAGATCTTTCCCTTTCTGTAAGGCCACATAAGGATGCAGTGAAAACGTGGCCATCCACAAGCCAGGAAGAGAGCCCTCACCAGAAACCAGGTCTGCTGAAACCTTGATCTGAGACTTCCAGCCTCCAGAACCATGGTAAAAATATATTTCTGTTGTTTAAGACCCTCAGTTTGTGGGACTTTATTATAGGAACCCTCACAGACAACCACAGTGGGAAAAGGTATTTCAGTACAGGATCAGTGTATTCAAGATAATTACTGCTCCTGGGATGGTTGCTGTTTCAAACACTATTCAGTGGACAGAGTTAGGCAAGCTGGATAGATATGTAGATAGATAGATAGATAGATAGATAGATAGATAGATAGATAGATATAGATAGATAGATAGATAGATAGATAGAAAATGTATCAATTCCTATTGATAATTCCAATTAAAATTCAGCACTACAAGATTTTACTTAACTGAACTTTGCTATTACATCATGCCACCTTTTTTATAGAACAAAAATTCTGGCTCCTAAGGGTATAAGAAATGATAGAAGTGAGCTAGGTGCGGTAGCTCATGCCTGTAATCCCAGCAGTTTTTGAGGTCAGATGAGCAGATTGCTTGAGCCCAGAAGTTCAAGACCAATGTGGGTGACATGGCAAAATGTCATTTCTACAAACACACACACACACAATAGCCAGGAGTGGTAGCTTATGTCTTTAGTTCCAACTACTAAGGAGGCTGAGGCTTGAGCCCAGGAGTTTGAGACTTCAGTGAGCCGTGATTGTGCCACTTTACTTCAGCCTGGGCAGCAGAGTGAGACCCTGTCTCAAAAAAAAAAAAAAAAAAAAAAAAAAAAAGAGACAAAGGTGAAATTCCCTAGATTTACTACATTATGCACATATTTCTCTCAATATAATAATGCAAATATTACCAACATTCATATGATTACTGAAAACAGTAAATATTTTTGCTTAGGTTCTCATTTACCCCAGATTTTATTTTTATGGTGGTACTGCTTTTATAATATTGCAGCATATTTTCATTACATACTATACTGTCTGCTTTTTAACTCTCATGTAGTCATGGTTATCAAATAACTGCATATTTAATGCTCACAGCCAGTCTTACATCAGCACCTCTCTAGTCACTTTAGATATTTCAAAATTAGTTTCTAGTATATTCATCAGGAAGATTTTATAAAAATTTTTCTGAGTTCTTGCATGTTGATAAAAGGTAATTTATAACTATTATATGTATTTAAAAGGTAATTTCTCTGGAAACTTTTCATCTTTTGAATAATTCACCCCATTTTCCTCTGAAATAAGCATTGATTTAAAAATGATAATCTAGTTTTATTTCTTATGTAAGTGAGTTGCAGTATTTTAGTTTTTAATTTGATTTCTCTATTCTATATTTCATGTTATTTTTAAAATATGTTAAACTTCTTTTGAAATAGTAGAATATAAATGTGATTTCTTTCATGAGCACATCTTTCTGATATACTTTAATTATCTATAGGAATGCTATTATCTTTCTTGTTAACTTTTTTCCTCTCCACATTGCATGATCTTTGGACTAGATAATTTTGTATTATTTACTTTTATGTGACATTGATTTTATGAACATTCAGAAGGAGGTGCAGTATATATCTGCTAAGAGTTCAGTATCCAAAATATTTAAAGAACACTTAAAACTCAGTAACAAAAAAGACAAACAACCTTCTTTAAAAACGGGCAAATGGACTCGGCGTGGTGGCTCACGCCTATAATCCCAGCACTTTGGGAGGCTGAGGCAGGCGGATCACGAAGTCAGGAGATCGAGATCATCCTGGCTAACACGGTGAAGCCCTATCTCTACTAAAAATACAAAAAATTAGCCAGGTGTAGTGGCGGGTGCCTGTAGTCCCAGCTACTTGGGAAGCTGAGGCAGGAGAATTAGGTGAACCCGGGAGGCGGAGCTTTCAGTGAGCCGAGATGGTGCCACTGCACTCCAGCCTGGAAGACAGAGCAAGACTCCATCTCAAAGGAAAAAAAAAAAGAGCAAATGTGACTTCAAACCCTACTACAATCCTAAAGTAACCAAAGCAGCATGACAGCGTGATGCTGGTACAAAAACAGACACATAGACCAATGGAACAGGTTAGAGAATCCAGAAATAAAGCTGCAAACTGATAACCATCTGATCTACAAAGAAGACAAAAACAAACCATGGGGCAAAAACTCCCGAGTCAATAAATGTTACTGAGATAACTGGATAGCCCTATGCAGAAGATTCAAACTGGGCCCCTACATTACACCGTATAAAAAAAATCAATCCAAGATGGATTAAAGATTTAAATATAAAACCTGAAACTACAAAAGGAAATAAAGAAAAAGGAGAAAACCTGGGAAATACCATTTTGGATATCATCCCTGGCAAAGATTTCATGACAAAGACTCCAAAACAATTGCAATGGAAACAAAAATTGACTAGTTGTACCTAATTCAAAAAAGAGCTACTGCATGTCAAAAGAAACTATCGACAGAGTAAACTGACAACCTACAGAATGGGAGAAAAAAAATTCACAAATATGCATCTAACACTGGTCTAATATCCAGAATCGATAAGGAAGTTAAACAAACAAGCAATAAACAAATAACCCCATTAAAAAAAACAGGCAGAAGATATGGACAGACACTTCTCAAAAGATATACGAATGCCAACAAACATATATGCTCATCATCACTAATCATCAGAGAAATGTAAATCAAAATCACAATGAGATACTATCTCACACCAGTCAGAATAGCTATTATTGGAAAGTAAAAAAATAACAGATGCTGGAAAGGCTGCAGAGAAAAGGGAACACTCATACACTGCTGGTGGGACTGTAAACTAATTCAGCCACTGTGTAGAGTGGCTTAGAGACTTCGCAGAGAACTTAAAACAGAATCACCATTTGACCCAGCAATCCCATTATTAGGTATATACCCAAAGGAATATAAATCGTTCTTCCATAAAGACACATGCACACATATGTTCACTGCAGCCCTGTTCATAATAGAAAAGACATGGCATCAACCTAAATGCCTGTCAATGGTGAATTGGATAAAGAACCGGGTGCGGTGGCTCAAGCCTGTAATCCCAGCACTTTGGGAGGCCGAGACGGGCGGATCACGAGGTCAGGAGATCAAGACCATCCTAGCTAACACGGTGAAACCCCGTCTCTACTAAAAAATACAAAAAACTAGCCGGGCGAGGTGGTGGGCACCTGTAGTCCTAGCTACTGGGGAGGCTGAGGCAGGAGAATAGGCGTAAACCCGGGAGGCAGAGCTTGCAGTGAGCTGAGATCGCGCCACTGCACTCCAGCCTGGGTGACAGAGCAAGACTTCGTCTCAAAAAAAAAAAAAAAAAAAAAAAAGAAAATGTGGTACATATGCCCCATGGAATCCTACACAGCCATAAAAAAGGAGATCATGTCTTTTGCTAGAACATGGATGCAGCTGGAGGACATTATCCTAAATGAATTAAGGCAGAAACAGAAAACCAAATACCACATGTTCTCGTTTATAAGTGGGAACTAAATATTGAATACTTGTGGACACAAAGAAGGGAACAATAGTCACTGGGGCCTACTTGAGGGAGGAGGCTTGCAGGAGAGTGAGGATCACAAAATTATCTATTTGGTACTATGCTTATTACCTAGATGATGAAATAATCTGTACACCAAACCCCCATTACATGCAATTTACCTATATAACACACATGCACATGTACCCCTTGAATTTAAAAGTTGGAAAATTTTTTAAAAAGCTAAAACTAAAATAAAACTGTGCAAATTAATTGAATAGCCATTTTTCCAAAGAAGATACACAAATGGCCAATAAGCGCATGAAAAAAATGTTCAAGATCATTAGTCGTTAGGGAAATGCAAATCAAAACTGCCATGGGATATCTCTTTTAGACCCATTAGATTTGTTACAACAACAAGAAATAGAAAGTACTGCATATAGGCCAGAATGTGAGAAACTGGAACGCTCTTACATTGCTGGTGAGAATGCAGAAGATGTCACCGCTGTGGAATACAGTTTGGCGGTTTCTCAAAAGCTTTCTCACAAAAGTTCTTGTAAGTTTTTGCTTTGGCTCTCCAGGTGCTCTGTTTGTTATGAAGGCATTTGGAGGAGTTCAAGAACTATGCCTCCTAAAAAGAAGATAATCTCTCTTTGCTCTTTGAGTTTAGTGGAATCGTTTCTCTCCAGGTTTTTTCTTGCCTCTGCCATTCCTTACACAATTCCTTTCAAGTGTTGATGCTCATCAAAGCACAGTAATCATTTATATATGTTTAATATATGCATTTTTTCTTTTTTTCTGTACACATCTATTTTCTACTTGTTTCCTCACATACACAACCCATTGTATCATATTTGCAGTTTTCTGACTATATCATGCTCTCTAATTATACACGAATGTGCTTAGCTATGACCTTAAGCTTAATACTTTATCCCTCAAAGCTTTTTAAAGGAGAAGTAAAATTTGATACCTAAGAGGACAATTGAATTCCACCTCAAATCCCAGTTCCAACACTTTTTTTTTGGCAACCTTGGTTGCCAGAATTCGTTGCTTAAATTTTATTTGTCTCTATTTAATCTATAAGAAGAGAGCAATCATTTTCTATTAATAAAATCTATATGATTATTTCCTGGGTAAAAAAGAATGTACTGTTATTTTCATCTAACTGTTCATAAGTGCATCACATTAACACCAGGTATGCCCGGCTATGTATTGGCAAGTTTATACTATTCTATACCTTCTATCTTCTCTCCTGTATTGTGGGACTGAAAACATGGGAACCACACCTCCCAGAATCATTGAAAGCAAATCTGGTTTTAGAGTCTGTCAGAAAAAGTAATGAAAATGCCACATAGAATATTTGAAAAGAGGAAGTAAAGCAGCAACAGAGCTCTTCAACAGCAGCTGGAAGGTAAGGAGCTTTGGTAGAAACAATCAGGGGTTAGAAACTGCTGATGGCTTACAGGAATTCTGCTAATCAACCACTTTAGTGCAGAAGCGTGCTGAGATCATTGGTGTCTGTCTCCTATAGTTCCCACTGCCTCTGAAACCTAAAATCAAATAGTGTTTCCCCTAAGATTTGTTTCCTCGAATCTTCTAAATGTTTTGTAAGTGACTA
This sequence comes from Macaca mulatta, assembly GCF_049350105.2. Classification (NCBI taxonomy): domain Eukaryota; kingdom Metazoa; phylum Chordata; class Mammalia; order Primates; family Cercopithecidae; genus Macaca; species Macaca mulatta. The sequence continues at coordinate 85,123,117 of NC_133412.1, forward strand.
CAGTCATGCATAGCATAACGATGTTTCAGTCAACAACAGTATAGATGGCTCAGGTCTCATAAGATTATAACACCATATTTTTATTGTACCTTTTGTACATTTACGTATGTTGAGATACACAAATATTTTCCACTGTGTTACAATTGCCTACAGTATTCAGCACAGTTACATGTTGTATAGGTTTGGAGCCTATGTGCAATAGTGTGTAGTAGACTCTACCATCTACATTTGTATATGTAAGCACACTCTATAATGTATGCACAATGATGAAGCTGCCTAATGATGCATTTCCAGGAACATATCCCCATCCTTAAGTGATGCACGACTGTATTTTCATCTATTTAATATGTTCCTGCCTGGACCGTCTAGGGAACTCTCTGTTTCTGAAAAAACTTCAAGTGGTACGTGGAGCATGCTTTTCTCCTGTTGCTGGTACATTTCCATCAGCCTGCATTTTACCAAACAGACCAGTTTTATTAACACTGGAAATCAATAGAAGCATGCATTCCTCTTCTTTTGTGAATTCCACAAACTTTATCAGGAATGCCTTAACAGCTACAGCAGTTTTACATTTAAAAGGGCTTTGAACCTGTAAAACTTTCACTGTTAATCTTTAAGTTCTCAAATAAATTCCCAGATTTCTCCAGAATTATTATCAGAAAACCAGACATCCAGTGTTGAAACTGACCTTCTAGTCACACCCTTGGAAAGTTTTCTTTTTCCTTTTTGACAATCCCTTGTTTATGTATTTTTTTATTATCATCTGTTGCACAGATTAACACATTTTACATGTTTTATGATTTGTTTTGTGTCCTTCAAAATATTTGTCATCGTTTTTCAGCTTCAAAATGTGTCCTGGAGGATTTCCACTTAAGAAAATATAGAATGGACTTTTTTAAAAAAAGTATCTCACTATATACAACTGAAAAGCCCTGAGCATTATGTAGAGAACAAATAAAATAAGACCCTGAAATGTCAGAGTGGAAGGTAGACAGTCTAGGAACCTCAGAACTTATGGAATGGCACATTGGGGAGCTCCGTGAGTTTTCTTTTTGCTTCATTATCACAAACCAGGAGCTAAAGAAACCAGCAACCCAGAAATGCCAAAGACCCAGAAAATAAATGCTCCAAAAAAGACCTCATCTCTGTAGCTATAGGATCAAAAAAAGGGCAACTTAGCAAGACATACAAATCGTAGACAATAACTATACTACTTCAGCCCAACGCCACAGTACAATTGTAACTTCCTTTCCTCCCAAGCCAACAAAGCCCAGCTGGGCACCCTACACTTCCTCCTTCATGAGGCTCTGAAAAGAGTCCAGCACTCGTTGAAGTGATGTCAAAGAAGTTGAGCAAAAATCTGGGACTTTCATCTCCATGAGGTGGTAATGATGCTTCCTCACGTGGTGTCAGTGGGAACACATAGGGCCTGAAATTCCTCCCTGACTTGGCAATAATGAGGCACTTCTTCCTCTCCTTTACCAAGTGATATCAGAGGAGGCCTACTGGAGGGTGAGGATTTTCAGAATCACCCACAATAATGAGGCCACCATCACTCTGTGTCAGCGAAGACCATGTGGGGAAGCAAGGCCTCCTACTCCTACCAAAGAGTAAAAAGAATGACTCCTGTAGCATGCCAATGGAAGCTGAGAGGTAAACCTGGACTTCTGTTTCCACCTGGCAGTAATAAGACATTGCCTTTCCAGGCAAAGATTTTATGACAAAGATGCCAAAAGCAGTTGCAACAAAAGCAAAAATTGACAAATGGCATCTGATTCAACTAAAGAGCCTCTGCACAGCAAAAGAAACTATCAACAGAGTAAATAGACAGCCTACAGAAGGGCAGAAAAGTTTTGCAATCTATCCATCTGACAAAGGTTTAATATCAAGCATTTACAAGAAACTTAAACAAATTTACACCAAAAAGAAAATTAAAAAGTGGGCAAAGGACATGAACAGACACTTTTCAAAAGAAGACATACATGCAGCCAATGAACCTATGAAGAAAAGCTTAACATCACTGATCATGAAAGAAATGCAAATCAAAACCACAGTGAGATACTGTCTCACACCAGTCAGAATGAGTATTATTAAAAAGTCAAAAAGCAATAGATGCTGGCAAGGTTGTGGAGTAAAAGGAAGACTTTGACATTGTTGGTAGGAGTGTAAATTAGTTCAACCATTGTGGAAGACAGCGTAGCTATTCCTTAAAGACTTAGAAATACCATTCGACCCAGCAACCCCATTTCTGGTTATATAACCTAAGGAATATAAATCATTCTATTATGAAGACACATGCATGAGTACATTCACTGCAGCACCACTCATAACAGCAAAGACAAGCAATCAACCTAAATGCCCATCAATGATAGACTGGATACAGGAAATGTGGTACATATACACCATGGAATAATATGCAGCCTTTAAAAGGAATGAGATTATATCCTTTGCAGGGACATAGATGGAGCTGTAGACCACATATCCTTTGTTATAACTAACAAAGGAGCAGAATACCAAATGCCACATATTCTCACTTACAAGTGAGAACTAAATGACACAGGGAGGGAAATAATACACACTGGGGCCTGTCAGAGGAGAGGGTGAAGAGAAGGAAAAAGAAAGAATAGCTAATGGAGGCTTGGCTTAATATCTGGGTGGTGGGATGATCTGTGCAGCAAACCACCGGGGCACACATTTACCTTTGTAACAAACCTGCACATCCTGCATGTGTACCCCTGAACTTAAATAAAAGTTGGAAACCAAAAATAAAAAACACAGTGTCTCTCCTTCTGTTGCTGGAGCAGTGGCAGAGAAAGCCACCTGAAGCAGAACTTTAAATAAGATCCAGACTCTCATAACATGATACCATATGTCAAGGCTTCATACTGTGAAGCAAAGGATTAACCTTGCCTGAAGAAAGATTTAGCCTTTCCCCCTGGATCCTGGGTGCTAACCTACAAGTTCTCAGAATGTCCTGCTTAATAAGGGTACCTTTGTTTACACAGGAGCCTTGTGCTATGCAGCATAGTCTGTGATAACAGTGTGATTTATGGTGGGCCTTTGGGCCATGTGACTTCATCTCTAAAGGGGCGAAAAACTAAGGTCAACAACATGAGCAGTCAACCACGTCTATGTAACCAACACCCAAAGAAAACTGTAGACACCAAGGCTTGGTGGAGTTTCCCTGATTGGTGAAACTCCATGTGTTGTCACCCATCACTGCTAAGACAAATGAGCACTGCCTTCCCACCTCCAATGGGAGAAGACAATTGAAAACTCCAATGTAATCCCATCACTTTAGGAAGCCAAGGTGGGTGGATCACCTGAGATCAGGAGTTCAAGGCCAGCCTGGTCAACATGGTGAAACCCCATCTCTACTAAAAATACAAAAATTAGCTGGGCTTAGTGGTGGGCACCTGTAATCCCAGCTACTCAGGAGGCTGAGGCAGGAGAATCTCTTGAACTTGGGAGGCGGAGGTTGTAGTGAACCGAGGTCATGCCACTGCACTAAAAAAAAAAAAAAACAGAAAGAAAGAAAGGGAAGGGAAGGGCAGGGAAGGGCAGGGAAGGGAATGAAAGGGCAGGGAAGGGAAGGGAAGGGAAGGGAAGGGAAGGGAAGGGAAGGGAAGGGAAGGGAAACTCCAGTTGAATACTCCACCTCCAATGAGAGAAGACATCAAAAACTTATATCCCTTGGACCCTGCCCTATATGCCTTTTCTGGTTGCTGCTTTTAATCTCTATCTTTTCTCTGCAATAAATGACAACTATAAGTTGCTTGAAGACATAAAATGATCTTTGTTGAATTCTAAGTTCTGTGAATGCGTCTAGTGAATTACTGACTTGAGGGTGATTTGGGAGGTCTCCTAAACTTTTCAACCTGCTGAAAACCAAGAGATCTCAAACTATATTAAAAAAGACAATAAATAGATGCCACCATTGAGATCACAGAAATATTAGAACTATCTAACAAAATTCTAAACCAGCTATAATTAAAATGCTTCAACAATCAGGTATACAAACCTTCTTGAAACTAATTAAAAAAAAAAAAAAATAGATGGCCTCAGCAGAGAAACAGGAAATCTCAGCAAAGAAGTAGAAAATATAAAGAACACATTTTGTAAATTTTAGACATTTGAAATTATAAAACCAAAAAATACAATGACCAAATTAAAACAAAACAAAACAGAAAAATTTGTGAATGAGCTAAACAGCAGAATGGAAGGGTCAGAGCAAGAAATTAGTGAACTGGAAAGCAGAATAATAAAAATTGCCACATTTGAACAAAAGATAAGAAATAGACTAAAAAAATTGAACAAAGCCTCAGGGACCTGAGGGACCATAACCAAAATTGTAGCATTTATGTCTTTGGGGTCTGAGAGAATGGAAGAGAGAGAGCACAGATGAAAAAAATACTCAGAGAAATAATGACTAAAAATATAGATTTTTTTGTCAATTAAAAAAATAAGAACAGCATTAAATGTTGAAAAAGAAGTCCAAATTTTTCAAATCATAAGATATAAATCTACCGATTCAAGAAACTGACAAAACCTCAAGCAGAAGAAGTCCAAAGAAATACATGCCAAGATGGATCACAATTACAATTCCAAAAGTACATAAAAACAAAAAAAATCAAAGTGGTGAGAAAGAATAAGAAAACCTTACCTATAGGGAAAAAATTCAAATGATAGAGAATTCATCCTCAGAAACCATGGAGACCCGAAAAATGTAGCACTATATTTTTCAAGTGCTGAAAGCAAAGAACAGCCATCCCAGAATTATATATCCAACAAAATTTCCTTCAGTAATGAAAATAAAATCAAGATACTTTCAGATAAAGAGAATCTAAGAGAATTTGTTGCCAGTAGATGTATTCTAAAAGAATAGCCAAAATAACTCATTTAATCAGAAAAAACAATAAAGAAGGAACATTAAATATAAGGAAAGAAGAAAGTATATGGTAACCCAAAATATGAGTAAGTTCTACAGAATGCCCTTTTTTCAGTTTCCTCTATTATTTCCCCTTCCTCCTTGTGTGATTCTAAATGTATGCAAATAAAATATTTAGGATAATTATATTCTAATTGGGGGAAAGTAAAGAAATATAAAGGTAGGCAAGATTTCTATAATCAAAGTTGTAAGATCACTACACTAGTAGACTACTATTAGTCATGTATATTTAATGTAATACTTAGAGAAAACACTAAAATAGCTGTAAAGGAGACACACTGAAAACATTATATCAAAAGAGAATTCCAAAATATGTTCAAGTAACCCACAGGAAGATAGGAAAGATATAACAGAAACAAAAAACAGAATGAATAAAAAGAATGCAAAACAATAACATGTCAGACTTCATCCTAACATACAAACAATTACACTAACTATAAATGGTCTAAATGCACCAGTTAAAGTACTGGTAGAGTGATAGTAAAAGGAAGAAAAAAGATCATGCAAACATTAATTAAAGCAGTAGTGGTTATATTAATATCAGATAATGTTAATTTTAGAGCAAGGAAAATTACCAGATATAGAAAGGGACATTAATAATAAAAAAGTTATACAATACTCTTTAAGATTCAATACAAGAAGATATAACAATACTAAATGTATGTATAGCAAATAACAAAGCTGCAAGATATGTGAAGCAAAAAATGACAGAACTGAAAAGACAAAGACAAAGTCACAATTGTAGTTAAAAAGCTCAATTTCCCTCTTTCAACAACTGATAGAATACCTCGACAGGAAATCAGCAATGATATAGAATAACCCAACACCATCAACCAACAGAATTCAATTGACATTTATAGAACCCTTCATGAAACAGCATGATATACATTCTTTTCAAGTACTCACAGAACATATACCAAGATAAAGCATATCCTTAACCATAAAACAAACCTAAACAAATTCAAAAATAATAAAATCATAATAATGTGACATAAGATTACGATAAAACCTAGACAGAAATTGATAAGAAAGATGGCAGTAAAATCTTCAAACACTGAAAAACTAAATAATGCATTTCTAGATAGAAGGTCAAAGAGAAAGTCTCAAGAGAAATTAAAAAAAACTAAATTGAACCAAATTAAAATGAAAAACAAGAAATCAAACTAGTGGGATGCAGCTAAAGCAGTATTGATAGGAAAATTTGTAAGTCTAAATGCATACATTAAGAAAGAAGAAAAGTCTCAAAATAATCTAGTCTCTCACCTCAAGGATTTGAAAATAAAAAGAGCAAAATAAACACAAAGAAAACAGAAGGAAGAAAATAATAAACATAAAACAGAAAATGAAACTGGGAAAAAGAAAGACAATAGAGAAAATCAATTAAACGTAGCTGGTTCTTCATAAAAAGTCAATATAATTGACAAAACTCTAGTATGATTGACAATGATAGAAGAGAGAAGACACAAATTACCAATATTAGGGGTGGAACAGGAAATATTACTGCAGATCCTGCAACTATCTAAAGAATAAGGAAATATTTTCCATAATTTTACACACATAACTTTGACAATTTAGTGAAATGGACCAGTTACTATAAAAACGCAAACTTCCAGAATGTACTCAATATGTCATAGATAATTTGAATATTTGTATAAATATTTTAAAAATTAACTTCATAATGAATTAACTCTCAGAAAAGAAATAGCTAGGCATGGATCAATGACGAAGTGAGGTTTATTCTAAGGATGCAGAATGGTTCAATATTCTGACATCAATCCATGTAAGCCATCATATTAACAATCTAAAGAAAAACATATTGCATGACTATATCAGCCCGTGCAGGAAAAAGCATTTTATGAAATTCAACACCCTCTCATGATTAAAGGAATCAAACAGACAACTTTCAGATTAGTAGGAATAGAGGGAAAATTTCTCAATTTGAGCTACCAGGAAAAATCTACAGCTAACATTGTACTTCGTGATCAATAAGAAAGGGCAGAGAACTCAGACCCACACAAATATGCCAGAGTAATTTTTGACAAAGGTGCCAAGGCAATTCAATGGAGGAAAGATAGCCTTTTCAAGGAATGGTGCTAAGGAAATTAGCATACAGAGGCAAAACAGAAAAATGAACTTTTATCTAATTCTTACATCTTGTACAAAAATTAACTGAAATGGCTCAAGGATTTAAATGTAGAATGTAAAACCATAAAACTTTTAGAGAAAAAAAAAATAGGAGACCTTTGGAATCTAGGACTAGGCAAAGAGTTCTGAAACTAGTCACTAAAAACAAGTTTTATAAAAGAAAAAATTGATAAATTGGACTTCCCCAAAATTAAAAACTTTTTTTCTGTGGAACATCTTGTTAAGAGGATGAAAAAACAAGCTTCCAACTGGGAGAAAATATTTGCAAACTGACAAAAGACTGGTATCTAAAAATATATTAAGTACTCTCAAAACTCAACAGTAAATAATAATGATAACCCATTCACAAAATGTGGGGAGAAAACATGAAGAGACATTTTCCCCAAGAGAATATACAGATGGCATATACGTGTATGATAAAATGTTCAATTTGATTAGTCTTTGGGGGAATATAAATTAAAATCACAAGATAGCCACTGCACACTTAACAGTATGGCTAAAATTTAAAAACTGTATATATATATGTGTGTATACATATATATGTAGACACACACATAATATACATATGTACACACAATATACATATATACACAATGAATTATGTATACATATATATTCAAAAGCAAAAAATAGTGAAAGGCAAATATATATATGTAGTCAAAAGCAAATATATGCATGTATTTTGACTATATAGATAGAGAAAGAGAAAGAGAGAGAGAGTCAAAAGCAAATACTGGCAATGCTGCAGAGAACCTGGATCACTCATACATTGCCAGTGAGAAAGGTAGATGTCACAGCCATTCTGGAAAACAGTTTGGCAATTTCTTAAAAAACTAAACATGCTATTAATATGTGGACATGTTCTATTAACAAGTGCTGGATTTACACCAGAGATGAGAAGGCTTATGTTCACACAAAACCCTGTACATGAATGTTTGTGGCTGTTTTATTTATAATAGACCTAAACTGAAAATAACCCAGAATGTTCTACAATGAGTGAATGGTTAAGCTAACTGTGGTTCATTGATACAAAGAAGTGTTACTAAGCGATGAAAAGGAATGAATTATTGACACACTCAACCTAGATGAATCTCCAGAGAATTATGTTGAATAATTAAAAAAAACTTCAATCTCAAAAAGTTACATAGCATATAATTTCCTTTACATAAGATGCTCAAAACGACAATATTATAGAAATGCAGAACGGATAAGGGGGATTGGGGTTAAAGAAGAGGCTGAGAGAAGGTAGCTAAATGTGACTATAAGAGGGTGCCATTGTAAACCCTTGCAGTGATGAAAACGTTCTCTATTTTGACTGTATCAATGCCATTATCCTGGTTATAATATTACATTATAGTTTCCAATATGTTACCATGGGGGGAAACTGGATAAAGGGTGAAAGAGATTTCTCTGTATCTCAAACTTTTTAAAACGTTTAGTAAAAAAATAAAATTGTTGATGTTTTCATTGTAAGAGTATGTATTTTTTTTACCAATAGTTCCATTACTCTCAGTGCTTTTGCATGTCTCCCACATGATAAGCTTAATAATGCTGATAAAATGCTTCACATCTAAGCACAAGTACAATGCACATGCTGTAAACTAGAAAGCACAACGGATCCAAATGAAATTGCTCTTGCTACCTGTGAGTGGTAGCCAGAGGTGGCAATCTGCTGCTCTGAGGTGGAGCTTGATGTATTACAACTGATTGATCTCACAGCTTTTAAGTGTATGATCTTTCGTGAATGTTATCAGAAATGTATTAATAGAAATGCTATTATGGCTGGTGCAGTGTAAATTTTGAAAATGGGAGTATTATTATTACTATATATAATTGATTATCAGGATTAAGAAAGCAAATAATACAACGTCTCATCATCATGCTTAGGAATTTCTCTGTTTATGCACATTCAACAATTGACTTTATACTTGCTGCTGTGGGTCCCCCACTTGTCTCTGGTGAATCCATTTCCCATTTTTCTGGCAGGACTTCAACTCCTAGGCATGCTCTGTAATTATCTTATCTTTGGTAATTCCTTTTGATTATCTATGGCATTGTGCTCCCCTGCTTCATTTGCTCTACTTACTACCCCACCCAACATTCCCAACCAACACACACATGCACAAATGTGCACACACACACACACCACATACTGCCAACCCCGCTTCAAGTGCCTATCCTTTACTCATACCTCAGGGCTCAGGTTATATGACTTCACAAGATCCACCTCTTTATCAGGTCAAGTGTTCCTGATGCTATTTTAATTATGGATTTTTATTTTTTATTTTATTTATACTTATTTATTTTTGAGACGGAGTTTTGCTTTTGTCGCCCAGGCTGGAGTGCAATGGCACTACCTTGGCTCACTGCAACATCTGCCTCCTGGGTTCAAGTGATTCTCCTGCCTCAGCCTCCCAAGTAGCTGGGATTACAGGCATGCATTACCATGCCCAGCTAATTTTTGTATTAGTAGAGACAGGGTTTCATCATGTTGGTCAGGCTGGTCTCGAACTCCTGACCTCAGGTGATCCGCCCTCCTCACCTCCCAAAGTGCTGGGATTAAAGGAGTGAACCACCACGCCTGGCCTAATGATGAGTTTTTATATGACTTCTTTGCTAGAGTGTAAGCTTTTGGAGGGTAGGCTACATAATTGTGTTCTTCAACACTGTGTTCCAAATGCCTAAGTCAATGTCTGCCTTAGAGAAGGCAATCAACAAGAAGACATCCAGTGATGTATCATGCTATTCTGCAGAGGATGAGGATGACATGGTGCTGTGGCACCAGTGCTTGGGAGTGATCTGTGAGAAGTTTGGAAGTTTCAAAGGAAAAAAATTAAAAAAATTTAGTTCACATACATTTTAAGTTTAAAATGTAAACTTTATTATTATTTTTTTTTTACTTTTTTATTTTTTTATTTTTTTATTTTTATTTTTTGAGATGGACTCTCACTCTCTTTCCCAGGCTGGAGTGCAGTGGTGCAATCTCGGCTCACTGCAAGCTCCGCCTCCCAGGTTCACACCATTCTCCTGCCTCAGCCTCCCCAGCAGCTGCGACTACAGGTGCACACCGCCATGCCCAGCTAATTTTTGTATTTTTAGTAGAGACAGGGTTTCACCGTGTTAGCCAGGATGGTCTTGATCTCCTGACCCTGTGATCTGCCCGCCTTGGCCTCCCAAAGTGCTGGGATTACAGACGTGAGCCACGGGGCCCTGCCTATTATTATTTTTATAGAAATTTTCTTGCCTCATTATTATCAGTTTCTTAAAGATAGTTTTTTATCAAACAAAGAGTGAATTCTTCAGACAATGTTTATTTGTATCAATTTACCAAGGTACAACTCATCCCTGCTAACATTTTACAAATCATTTGAAATTGTATCTTCTATGTTTCATTAACTACATAGTTTTTAATTTTTGCCATCACGACTGTATTAAGTTGTTCTTGCATTGCTATAAAGACCGGGACCGTATAATTTATAAAGAAAAGAGGCTTAATTAGCTCACAGTTCTGCAGGCTGTACAAGCATGGTGCCAGCTTTGCTAAGCCTTCGGGGGCCTCAGGGAGATTTTACTCATGGCAGAAGGCCAAGCAGAAGCAGGAATAGAGCAGGAATGTCACATGGCAAAAGCAGGAGCAAGTGAGCACTATATACTTAAACAAATCTTGCAAGAACTCACTATCACGAGGACAGCATCAGGTCATAAGGAATCTGTCCCCATGATTCAATCACCTCTTACCAGGCCCCACCTTCAACACTGGGGATTACATTTCAACATGAAATTTGGACAAGGGTAAACATCCAAACTGTATCAATGACTATATTGCTTTGTATCTTCAACTGCCCAAAATAGATATTCGGCTAGTTCATTCAGATGTAAAAAGTAATGCACTATTATAACCTAGAATATCAGCATAAATAGAAACAATGCCCAGGTCTCCAGTGTGAATACATATTGCAAACCTGCATGTATTGTTACAATTGAATTTGGCCTGGTGGCCAAAAAGAAATGTGATTAGAAGCATGACAATGAATATCTGAGAATTGAATTTTATAGTACAAATTAACCTTTCACTGGTTCCCAGAGTGTTAACTAGTGTGAAGTTCAGTCAAAGACTAACAAGAAACAGGTGCTTTGTGTTCTTATAAAACATAATCTATCACCTTTATGATAAGCCAATTGAGTTCTGTTTTTTTTTCCTCCCTAAAATGAGCGTAAAATACCTGTCACGCTTTTTAGTAAAAATAAAGAACAAACTGGAATTACTCAGGGGTCTTTCAAAGTTACACAACTTTCGCCTTGAATAGCTACGAGTTACACAGGAGACTTGTGAAATTAGTCACATGTAAAAAAAATGTATTATTCATGGAAGAAAAACAAAACTATCAATTGATTTTTTTTTTTTTTTTTTTTTTTTATGGAGTTTTGCTCTTGTCACCCAGGCTGGAGTGCAATGGCACAATCTCGGCTCACTGCAATTTCTGCCTCCCTGGTGCAAGCAATTCTCCTGCCTCAGCCTCCTGAGTAGCTGGGACTACAGGCGCCCGCCATCACGCCCCACTAATATTAGTACTTTTAGTAGAGATGGGGTTTCACCTTGTTGGTCAGGTTGGTCTTAAACTCCTGACCTCAGGTGATCCACTCCCCTAGGCCTCCCAGAGTGCTGAAATTACAGGCATGAGCCACTGCACCTGGTAAATAAAATTATTTTATCATGCAATATTGTTCTTATATAGATAACACTTTTCATAAGGTGGGAGCTGCAGTCTATGCCATGGATGTTCTTGCAGTTCTGGCGTGGGTATACATAACTTACATGGAGCCAAAAGAAAAAAATTTTATTCTCTCACACCTTCCCTCCACTATTCTTCACCCCTCCAAACTCACACAGCGGGGCTTGCCATTTCCTGGCCCCTGAATTGAAAGCTAATTTGAGTCCTATGATTTTCAGACTTGAAAAACATCCTTTAATCTTTAAGATTTAAATAGTCTTTGTTCAGGAATTAAATGCCTAGGCAATAAGCAAAAACACATTTCAAGAAAGCTCCTTCTCTCCCCTTGGTTTGAGCCAGCTTTGATAGTTTCACATAGAACCTGTGATAAGTGGCCGCCACCTTTATTCCCTTGATGAGTTTTTCTTCCTTTCTCTCATCATTGTGAGCCGAGGCTGTGTTTTTCTCTTGGCTGGGATCAGTATGATTTGCTTTCCTCTGGCCATGTTGGATTGATTTCCTCTGGCCATGGTGGATATCTTGAGCTAACTTTGTTTGGTCTCTAATGGTAGATAAATTCTCCTCCTTGTTTGGGGCCTAGTAAGGATACTATTATTAGCCCCCACTAGATCTTAGAGTCTACTTCTCATAATGAGAACAATTTAGTTTCTTCCTAAAAGTCACTCAGGTATCTATCAGCTATACTGTGCTTCATCCTATGTTGGTTCAATATTTCCTCCAGGCAGTTAATCTGGGAAAAATTAATATGTCTCCAGGCTGTTCCCTCTCCTTGACCTTTTCCCTATCTAGTCTGTAAGAAAACCCTCACTGATTCTGGTGGCTTCATGAGTGTAAATGCAACAGGCTTCTAACATGGGCCATTTATTTCCCCTTCTTTCTCCTTTGGCCAGTAGTGACAGGCATTCCTACCTAGATTTTCTATTGGTTAATATGTACTTAGCCTCCTATTTTTAAATTTTGCCCACCATGTCCCACCTTACCCTTCCAAACTTCAAGAATTATATACTAAAATAATCTAAGTAATCTCTAGGAAGCCTACCTCAACAGATTTAAGATAAGGAGAAGTATTTCATTCTTCTGCCCTTTAGGAAGAGGAGTGAAAAAAACAGGCTGTAGGATTTTTAAAAATTCTCAAAGAAATCCTCCAATCTCTATCTTAGATTTTGTAGTCTGGAGGTAGGTGATAGGAGAAGGTTTCAAAACAAGTTTTTATATATAGTCTTTACAAATCCTGAAAATATTGCCTAATATCTTTTTTAGGGAATATGGATTTGATTGATGTTATTTTTAGGGATGGGTAAGGGGTGACTCAGCAAAAATTGAGACAAAAACCCTGATTTTAATATTCTGTTGTATATAGTGCATATATGAAAGAAGAGTGTTTGATGAAGTTGTGTTTACTGTTGAAAACCTGTGCTCCAGAAGATGTGAGTATTTAATTAATTATTGATCATTGGGCATAAGGTGAAGTGAGATTAGAAAAGTCACATTGGAACCAGGAACAACAGAACAGCCTCCAAGTGTGCAGCAAAAAACACCATTGCTATAAGAATAAAACAGGTTGTAGGAGAACAACAGAGAATAGTTGGCCAACAAGTTTACCCCAATCTACACTCAGTATTAAGAAGTTCTATAGAAAGTTGTTACTGTGATAATATTGAGGCCAGCCTCTTTAGCATCCTGGAGGAAGAAATTATTAGTGAAGCCAAGAATCTGATTTTCCAAAGAAAACAATACTTCATCCATGCTAATGAAACTTTATCACTTGGGTTTGTCAACTGTAAAATTATATACAAATGCTTTTTTCATGAGATGGATAAAGCCAGAAGACTCTTTCTATGACTTCAAGTGATACATCTTAGTTATTCATTATTTTGAATTACCTGAACCTAATTATAGGGTATTCATATCATGATTACTATTTTTGAAAAGAAAAATTAGCATTTTAAGGGGGCTCAATATTTTTCATTTTGACAAAAATGAACTGATAATATATTATTGAGGCTATTAAAAATACTTCAAATACTGTACTACACATGAAGAAATATTATTCAGGGCTGAGTCCAACCAAGAGAGGATTGAGAATCTAGTGCAGCCATCTCCCGTTCCAGTTTTTGAATGTCAGGTGAGATTGAACATGGCATCTGATGATGTGCTAAAAGTAGTCTTCTGGGAGAAACATCTTCATAATTCAGGGCACATATTAGATCCAAATATCTGGAATTATCTGACAGATGCCACCAAACAGTTGCTGCCATTACTGATAATCTATAATTGTGACTTAAAATATTTTCCAATTCAGTAAAAAGAAAAAGGAAATAAAGTGATAAGCAAACATACGATAGTTGAGCCAGCTGTAGTTTAGATAATAGAATATTTTCCACAGCTTGGAGACTATTTATTTCACTTTGTGTGGGTTACCATGTGTTTTATTTTACATAATAAGGCTTGTGGAAATTGCTAAATACCCACTACATGACATGAGCACCAAAATCACCATTGGTGTCCTTCCCCATCTTGGTACAGCTATCTCCTAGCACTCTGTGCAATGTGGAATTGCACAAAATCTGTGTTATAGCCAAAGAAGCAGAGACAATGATTTGCTCTGCAGCCACTGAACATAAGAATACTTTTTGCAAAGATCTCTTCAACATATTTAAAGTTTCATTAGCATGGATGAAATATTGTCATCTTTGGCCTCAGTTAATCCTTTCAAAAATCTTATGTCATAGATTGAATAAGTTAAGTATTCCTCTACTACGATTGGAGAAATTGGGGGTGGGAGAAACTGAATGACTTGCTGCTCTCTATACAGCAAATTGTAATTGAAATTAGCCCTGGCACCTATCGCTCCTGTGGCTTATACTTTATCACCAAAACATTGAGAACCGCAAAGATCCTCGACTCTGAGAGTAAAGAGTCTTACATGGTAAGGAATATGAAAAAAGTATACAAGTCCAAAACATTTAAAAAAATCATCTTCATTCCTTAAGAGTTTGAACTTACTGCCCATCATGTTCATAAGCCTCCCCTCTTCAGTTTTTTTTTCAGTAAACTACATAAAATTAATCTATAGTTTTAAAGTTAGGAGTTTCATCTGGGGCACCTAATATCAATTGTACATCATTCACAAAGGAACAATTAGTGTCTATAAATGTATATATATAAATATTATTTTTAAATGAAACATTTTTTTAATAGGAAATTATTGAGTTCGTTTTTTTTAAAAAAAAACTGACCAGATTCCTCACACTCATTAGAATGGCTACTACCAGAAAAAGCAAAAAAAAAAAACAATTGCCTGTATGGATGTGGAGAAATTGAAATCCTTGTGTACTGTTGGTGGGTGCCATGGACTGAATTATATTTCTCCAAATTTGTACATTTAATCTCTAACCCCCAATGTGACTGTATTTGCACGTAGGACTATCAGGAGATAGTAAATTTAAATGCGGTTGTATGGACGGGGCCCTAATTCTATATAGAATTTGTGGCTATAAAAGAAGAAAACGAGTCTCTTTCTCTTTCTCACTGCATCATATAAGGACATAGTGAGAAGATGACTGTCTGCAAGCCAGGAAGAGAGCCCTCACCATAAAGGGAACAGGTGAACACATTAATCTTAGACCCTTCAGCCTCTAGAACAGTGAGAAGATAAATTTCTGTTGTTTAATCCACCCAGTCTCTCTAGTATTTGTTATGGCAGCCTGACCTGACTGATAGAATAGGAATTTAAAATCTAACATATTTTAAAATATCTTCATTCTTTAAGAATTTGAACTTGCCCATCATGTTCATAAGTATCCCCTCTCCCCCTTTTTTTCAATAAACTACATAAAATTAATCTATAGTTTTAAAGTTAGCAGTTTTGTCTGGGTCACCAAATGTCAATTGTACATAATTAACAAAAAGAACAATTAGTGTCTATAAATGTATATATACATATATGTATAAATATTATTTTAATAATGAAAGAATAAGAAATTATCATTTGAAAAACTGGCCAGATTCCTAGTAGTACAGTCACTATGGAAAGCAGTTCAGCAGTTCCTCAAATAATTAAAAATAGAAATACCATATAATCCAGCCATTCTCCTTGTTGGTATATGCCCAAAAGAATTGAAAGCAGGGTCCCAGAGAGATATTTGCACACCCATGTTCATAGAAGTAGTATTTATGATAGACCAAAGGTAGGAACCACCCTAGTGTCCATGGTCAAATGAGTGGATAAACAAAAAGGTGTCACATACCTAAAGCTGAAATATTATTCAGCCTTAAAAAGGAAGGAACTTCTGACACATGTTATCACATGGATGAACCTGAAGGCATTATGCTAAGTGAAATACACCAATCACAAAAAGACCAATATCATATGGTTCCACTTATATGAAGTATCTGGAGTAGTAAAATTTATAGAGACAGAAAGAAGAATGGGTGATCCCAGAGGCTGGAAGAAAATGGAAATGGGAGGTTATTGTTATGAGGAGTATAGAGTTTCATTTTTCCAGGTGAAAATGTTCTGGAGATTGCACTACAATGTGAACATATTTAATATAACTGAACTGTACACTTAAAATGTAAATGTTATGTCATATATATGTTACTTAAATTTAAAAACAAATTGACCAGATTTACAGTAGGGATCTGCTGTGAGCATGGCCCTTTGCAGGACTGAGCACTTTTCTAACATTCAGAAACACCAATTCTTAACCACAGTTGATCATGATTGCAAAGGTCCTGTAAGTTTATACGTTTATCTACATTTAGATTCCAAATGGTCTCGAATAATGGCTTTAGCTCCCTATATTTTGCTTGTGTAGGACAATTGCGTTTGTTCTTCACTTTGATGGAAATGGGAGTTAGAGAAAGAAAATAATGGGAAGCCTCTCCACCAGGAAATTAAATGCTGCCTTCTGTATTATTTGTGGGTCTGAGATCCTTGGGCTTATATTATGGCATATGTTTTTAATATGTGTACATCAGCAGACACTTTATTCTTTGTATTTTTTGTGCTGGAGATTTCAAAGCACTTTGTGAATAACAATTTCCTGAGATGTAAGCTTCTGGAAGCTAAATTTGTTTTTTTGTTTGTTTCCGAGAAGAGAGCATGAGCTTTATCTTGAAAAGTGTAGGGGAACGTTGAAAAGAAACTTTATCTGTGTGTAGGTGCGGGTTGTGGAGTGTGAGGTGTGAGGGAAAAACAGACGAAAGGAAGGTCCCCCTTCGGCCTCTTGAGGTGAGGTTTATAAAAATAATATAATAATAATTATGCTACTTATAATGGGATTTAAACATGATAACTCATTATTGACTTCCTTGAATAAATTAAAAATTCAAAGAGCATGCAACCATGGAAGCATTGAACCCTTGTTAAGAATTGGGAGTTGTGAACGTGAGTGGGGAACAGAAATGAAAAAAAAACTTTCAGTTTCTGATATTGAAGAACTTCCCATGTGTATTAATGTTCTGTTGCTGTGTACTAAATCACCATGAATGTAGCAGTTTAAAACAACACAAATGAGGTAGTCAGCCCTGGCCTCTGCTTTCCAGCATCACAGTCTCTGCATGGACTCTCCTCAGCTGCCGATGTCTGCAGCAAACACATCATACCTCGTAGTCTTCAACTTAAGCTGGGCCTCAGTGTCACTTGTTAGTTCTTCTAAGACTCCAGTGTCCTCATGTAGGCCAGGATTTCTCACATCGTCGACTCTGGTCAAGAACTCCTCCTCCGTGCCTCATGGCACCTGGAGCATGCAGCTCCCAGCGCTTACCATTTTGAAATGACACCTTATCTAGAGATGTCCCTCTTTCCTTGAACAGCTAATGTGGTGGGCAGTATTCTAAAATGGTCCCCAAGATCCCCACCCCTTCCTATGCATGCCTTGTCTTAGTTCCTCCTTGTAAGTGTGGGTGAAACCTCTGGATTACATGGGACTTCACTGAGATTATGTAATCTTACATGGCAAAGGGGATATATAGCAAATATAATTAATGTCATTAATCAGTTGGCTTTGAGTTAATCAGTAGGCAAATTATCTGCTGAGCCTGACCTCCTCACCAAGCCCCGAAAAAGGGCAGGGCCTTTCTGAAGTGAGAGAAATTTCACAGGAGTCATGGAGGGGCTGGTTTTGAATATGGAAGCATCTTTATCACATGAAGTTAAGAACTGCCTATGGGGGTTGAGAGCAGTCTTTGGTCAAGAAACAGGACCTCAGGTCTACAGCCACAAAGAGATGAATTCTGCCAACAACCAGTGAGCTTGGAAGATGATGCAGAGATGAGATTAGAAGCACAGCCAGTCCACAGCTTTGTGAGACCCTGCTGGAAGGCCAAGGCCAGGGATGATTTCCTCATTTGTGACACCTAGTGAAAAATGAATATAGGGGCCCCTTGTTCAAAAAGCAGAGAAGACTGAGTGTGGTGGTTTATGCCTATAATCCCAGCACTTTGAGAGGCCGAGGAGGATGGATCACCTGAAGTCAGGCATTTAAGACCAGCCTAGCCAATATGGCAAAACCCCATCTCTACAAAAATAGCCAGGCATGATGGTGGGTGCTTGTAATCCCAGCTACATGGGAGGCTAAGGCTGGAGAGCTGCTTGAACCCAGGAGGCAGAGGTTGCAGTGAGCCGAGACTGTGCCATTGCACTTCAGCCTGGGTGACAGAGTGGGACTCCATCTAAAAAAAAAATAAAGCAGAAGAAAGGTATTTTCCTTTCTTCCATGATCTCTCTCTTCACCTGTGAAGGTATTTTTTATTGGCTATTTACTGCTGAGATGTTCTCTATGGCTCTAGGGTACTCATGAGGTTGGTGTAGACACCCGTAGCTCATGACTTGAGGTGCAGGTGCCCAACCCTGATCCTCTCGTATGTTTCTCCAGGACTCAGTGCAGGTGAAGGGCAGCAGTGATTTTTAGTAGAGGTGAGGGAGCATACAGGTAAAAACTTATCCCAAGGTGGTGAACAGGGGGTGGCAGGTAGGTCTGTGCATGAACAGAGGGTCCCAGCCCCTGACACATGTTCATTGACCCATTGGACTTCACCAGCAAAATACAAACGCAAAGGTAGTTAGACAAAATTTTAAGATTATGAGTAGAAAATCATAAACCACGGATGAGGGCCACGTTCTGAGGATATGGGCCCTCTGAGGGTGTATGGTCTCATGCCTTTGAGGCTGGCCCCAGCAGAAGCTGAAGGTAGAGAGCATGAGGCCACAGATAATGTTGGGTTGATGATATTTGGGATATTATCCATAGAGTTCTAGGTTAAGCACAGAAAGGAAAAGAAGCCAGGAATATCCTGAGAGTAGAAGTGCAGGGATCAGGACTTGGTGAAGTTGAAAAGTAGGTGGAATATGGTGTATAGAGTGAGAAAGGGCCAAAAAGCTAGGAAGTAGTGATCTAAGATTGAAATGTGAGTCTGACCTTTTTGCAGCTGTGGTAAAGGAGACTGAGGTGGAATAAAAAGGAAATAATTCTGCGTTGGGGGTAGCGAAGTTGTCATGAAGATGGGTATCCACGGAGCCTGGTCTTCTTCACATCTTCCTCATTCTCCTCCTGCACAACAAACCTCTCTCACCCAGATCACCGCAGAAAGTCGGGGGCAAATGGAGTCAGTGTTTTAATAACATTACTGTGGCAGGGCGCAGTGGCTCATGCCTGTAAACCCAGCACTTTGGGAGGCTGAGGCGGGTGGATCACGAGGTCAGGAGATTGAGACCATCCTGACCAACATGGTGAAACCCCATCTCTATTAAAAATACAACAAACTAGCCAGGCGTGGTGGCACATGCCTGTAGTCCTAGCTACTTGGGAGGCTGAGGCAGGAATCACCTGAACCTGGGCGGAGGTTGCAGTGAGCCAAGATCGTGCCATTGGACTCCAGACTGGGCAACAGAGCGAGACTCTGTCTCAAAAAAATAAAATAAAATAACATTACTGTTTCCACCTGTCTCATGCAGCTCTCAAAATATACATACCCAAATTATCAATTTGTGTGAGTTGATCATGTGAAAACTTCCTCCGGAGCTAAAACATCACAGAATGACTTTTTTATTTTCATTTTTTTCCAAAAAGAAATCACAAATGTGGTATTGGAGACACATCAATGCAACCATTTGTTATTTGTGTGACATATATATATGTATATAGAGGCAAAATGGAAATTTAAACGTGCATAGTCAATGTAGCCTGTGTATTTAAGAAAACAGAAAAATGCTTTTAAATAATTTAAACAGCATAATGGAATATCATGCATTCATATAAACACCTTTCATGTGGAAAGGAAGAAAAGAGTATAGGGCAATGTTATTTTCTCTGGTTATGTTTTGTATTCAATTTGTTTTAGGCATAATTGATTAGTATTGAGTTTATAATAATCTCCCTAACTAGCAAATGGGTCATTGAGTAAAAGCTTTTTCTAATATGATTCTTTTAGGATATTTTCTTATTGTCTAAGTCCATAAAATTTACTGGGAAGGAAAATGTTGAGAAGAAGTCTCTGGAAAGAGAATTAAATACAAGGCAGACTACTACCTAACTATAAGAAACAAATGAATATTAAGGAACTATAAATTCCCTACACTTTTACATTTTTAAAAAGGATTGCTCATATAAAGCCATAATTAAAGTTTACATTTTACAGTACATATTCAGCTATAGACAAAAACATTTTACTTAAAAATAGAAGCCCCACTTGAAATCTAAACATATCCAAGAAGAATTAAATCTGAATCACGTTTGTTAATAAGAAGTCCTGGAATTCTGCTGCAGCACGTTTTTCTCAGCTAGAGGGAAAACTTCTTGAAGAACAAGTAACCAAGAGGCAAGGATACAGAGTGTTGGGCTGGACACGGTGGCTCATGCTTATAATCCCAGCACTTTGGGATGCTATAATGAGGCAGGTGGATCACGAGGTCAGGAGTTCAAGACCAGCCTGGCCAAGATGGTGAAACCCTGTCTCTACTAAAAATGCAAAATTTTTCTTTTTTTTTTTTTTTTTTTTTTGCACGCTACTATTGACAGAGAAAGAGAAAGCTTGCAATGATCTTCATTAAGAAGGTGGGACAGAAATATGGATGTGGGGTGCAAAGCTGGGTCAGAGGGGATTTTGGTTTTGCCTGGTGGCAGACCCCTGTAACCCCAGCTACTCGGGAGTCTGAGCAGAGAATTGCTTGAACCAGGGAGGCAGAGGTTGCAGTGAGCCGAGATCGTGCCATTGCACTCCAGCCTGGGCAACAGAGCGACACTCTGTCTCACCAAAAAAAAAAAAAAGAATACAGCGTGTTGTTCAGAAAGTGTCACTGAGAATGTCCCTTTTTAAAAATTCCATAAATGCACGAGTTGCACCTGACTGGACCGTTTCCCAGTAGCTTCCTATGAGACATAGAATGTTCAACTGGACATTTTTATGATAAGAAGAAGGTAGTGGCGGAAAGAAAATAGAGATAGGGGACTTGGAGCATTTGAATGCCATCTGGATTCCTAAGTGTGACATTGTGGTGAAATTTTCTGATTAATATAAGAAACCAGTAGAGATCCACTAGCAACCTCTGGCCTTCCAGATGATTAGTTTCACGGCCTTTCCTAATGTCGTGGTTGAATTCTTGGTAAACTCTAAGTATCAAATTGTTTTTTGAGTTTCAATATAGATGTAGTTATGCACAACTCAGATTTTTTTTCTTTTTTTTTTTTTAATGACCTGTTTACCCGTTGCATGGAGATTTTCAGTTCTAAAGTTTTCTGGGTTCTGCTAAATGATAGCGTTTCTATGGAGGAAAACAAAATCCCACTCATGTTTTTAATGAAAGTAAATTTCATGGTATTCAGGTGATGAAAAATTTCAGCTCAGGAAAAATGTACATTTATATATTTGTATCATCAAAACATCACTCAGAAACAGGTTTGAAAAGTATGTGTTCTTGTAACCTATGTAACAAATCTGCATGTTCTGCACATGTCTCCCAGAACTTAAAGTAAAATAATAACAAAAACTATGTGTTCTAAAGAGTTTGTATCTCCTTGAAAGAAGCACGTGGTTTTTTCAAAGTGTACCATTTCAGCTTGAAGCAATATTCTTGCTGTTCACCTAAGAAAAGCAGGAAAAATCCATCAAATCATCTGACATTAGGGGTTTAAGTGCAAGTGAATCCTTTTCAGCCCATTCCAGTGGCTCCAACCAGGCAATGAATTTGCATCTCAGCACCATTAGGTGGCCTGGAGTTCTTAATTACCAAACAAATGGAAAGTTGCTGCCTAGTGCTGACAGCTCCTTTGTGTATCATTATTTGCAGAACATGAATGATTAATAGAATTTTCCCAACACAGTCAAAGTTGTTTACTGATGGAATTAAAGCTGAAATTGGCAAGGTCCTAGTGGGAAGACTTTTGCTATAATGTCATGGACCTGCCAAGCTCTTCAGATGAAAAATAGGAACAATTAGTGATGGCTCTGAGCAGTTCTGGATGTTCTTAAGGCTTGGCCCCCAATGAAATCATCTTTATTTGGATGTTGTATTGGGGAAAGGTACTGACATTTAATCTCTCCGTGTGGATTATAAACATCCCTGACAGGGTCTGTGTCCTGATCAAAGCACTGTGCCCAGGTGGGCAGTAAGTTGGCATCATTCCAAAGCCTGAGGCAGAGAGAATGATCGAGATCCAGATCATCCATTTCAACCCCACTACTCTGGAAGTCCCAACACCTTTCTGCAGAGGCTCAAGGGTGGTGGCCATGGCATCACGGGAGGATGGGGACAATGGTTAATGCCTTGCTTTATGAAGAGTTCTGACTCTCGAGACAGAATCTTCTTAGTGATTTAGATAAAGAAAATAATAGCAATAAAAAGCAAGTACAGAATAAGAGCATAAATAGGCAGGCATAATTAAGGAGAATCCTACATCTATTCTAAGGTTTTCTCTCAAACTCTGCCCAGAACACAGGGTTATATACTTATAATTCTGTATCTAGTAACTCCATCCCAGAGTACTGCAAAACCAAAATCAACTCTGACCCCGCTTTGCACCCCACATCCATATTTCTGTCCCACCTTCTTAATGAAGATCATTGCAAGCTTTCTTTTTCTCTGCCAATAGTAGCGTGCAAATAATCCTCCCTCTTTAATTATTTCCAAAATTGACAGCAACCTCTGTAGCATGGTGGTGAATAAGGAATGATGAGTCCAGTGTTCCAGACACTTGGCTGTGACCAGGCAGACGGCATTGATCCTGGGCTTTAGGGCCAGAAATTTGCCTCATTATTAGGAAGTGGCTTGTGAATTTATGGCCATTGTTTCTGTGATGTAAAACTGATCACACCAAATATACCTAGAACTGACAATTTCTCATTGTAATTAATCAATGCCGCCATTTTGCAATGAAGGAAGATCTCTTTGGCAGAGCATGCAGCCTCTTAATTACCATGTAGATGAAAGTTGCATATGTCTCTACTACTGGTTTTGACTGGGCATTATTAGCCCCTGACTTGTAATTTTTGACTTTCCTTAGACATACGAGAGTATGGTGTTATACGTGTAATTTATAGATTGGTATTGATTCTGTATGTATTATACCTGTTGACACAGAATTTAAACTTCTTTGAAGGTGAGCTTTGTCACTATCTCCTGGAGTGAATAGTGGCTTCTGAATATTAAATATGCTACATCATGTAATGTGCTGAGTCAGCATAGAGTCAAAGGCTCTGGATATAGTCAACCTGCTTAGTTTTCCCAAATAGGAGTTTCTAAGAAAACAACTGTCACACATCACTATCTTTGCAACACTTAAATTTGCAAGATAAAATGAGCTCACTTGTGAACATAAATAATATTTTGCATTCACAAATTAAACAGTCTGGCATTGTTAGGTTGAGCCTTGGACAAGAAAGCAAAAACGCTCTTAGAAGATGATGATTAATTTGTGTAACACCAACCAAGTGCCAGGTAAGATTCGTGTTTGGTAAATGTTACTGGTGTTAGTGGTGACGTGAATAACAGGATAACAGATAGTGTTCCGTTAATTCCAATTGGCAATAAACTCTGCCAAGTATACTGGATACCGTTCTGTGTTGTTTTCCTGTTGCTTGTTCAAATCAGCTCCAAGTGGGTAAAGCAAAGGGCATGTTTTGATTTTCTAAGAGCTCTCTTTAGGAGATCTAAAGTCTGTGCTCTGCAGACCTTTCTATCTCTGAGTGGATCAGTGTAGTTTTACAGCTTCACCTATTCCACCAAATGATCTCTGCGCCATGCAGGCAGGCAGGTGATCAGCTAGAATACCACGAAGAATGACTCCCTATCTCAGTGTATTTCCAACACCATCAGAGACATACAATCATCCCTTGGAGAGCAGAAGGAACAACAGACCCCTATGTGTCTCAAGTCACCAGGGGAGTAGTTATTCTGTAATAATCACATTCTTCTTTTGCATCATTCTACTATTCGTCCATAACAATGAATGACCTGGGCAAACCAGGATGTGGAACACAAAATCTTTTCAAGAGAAAAGATTTTACATTTTTTTTCTAAACCAAATTTAATTGTTTTTATCACTGGCTTTACTATGTGGCTCCTGGTTAGAATGAGGTGAGTATACACAATAAATCAGTCATAAATTGGAGGATTTCTTTCCTTTGGATGTGTAGATTCTGGTGAGTAGTAGTTTGTTGAGATGACGTAAGAATCAGAGAATATCCTACAGAGCATAAACAAAAGATGGCCCACTGTTTGGTAAAGTAGGATCTGCAGATAATGTCGATACATTCCTTGAGGTACACATATCAAGTGAAACTAATGTGTGAGAACCTTGATGTAGCACTTAAGAGCTTGATGTCCAAGAAAAACTGAAGATAGTTCTACCACTTAATCGCCGTATGACTTGCAAAGTTCATTTAACTCTTTGAGCTTTGATTTCCTCAAATCATAAAGGCAGTTAAATGCAGTTGTAAAACTTGAGGTATAATTACGGTAGGGATTAAACAAGGTAATCCATGTGACTGCAAAGCACAGCGCCTGGAACATGGTAAATACTCAATAAATTGACAATATTATTGCTATTCTGATATCATTCTCATTATTATGGCATGAAACCTCTGATTCTTCAATAAATAGTCCATATTGAATGACATGGAGTTTTCTTGTGTAGAGGTGACCAACTAGACTTAACGCTACACTTAAAATTATGTGAGCGCGTAAGTGTGTGCGTTTGCCAGGCCTGAGACAGGAGTTCAGCACTCTTCATGGTTCAGTGACCCTTGTGATAGAAGGCTGAAGCCTCTAGAGTTAAAAGCCAATGCGTTATTGCACCCAGTGATTCCATAAAACTTACGAGTTAG
The DNA here is from genome assembly GCF_049350105.2 of Macaca mulatta. Taxonomy (NCBI): domain Eukaryota; kingdom Metazoa; phylum Chordata; class Mammalia; order Primates; family Cercopithecidae; genus Macaca; species Macaca mulatta. The sequence goes on from NC_133412.1 coordinate 85,148,269, forward strand.
AAAAAGAGGGGAATGAGTCATTCTTTGAACTTGTTACTCCCTGAGATCATTACTTACAATTAGCTCCACCATTTTTCTCTTTCTGCCACAACCAAGTTTTTTCGAATATTCTATTACTGTGAGTCTCCTCTCTTATTTCAGCAAACCTGAAAATCTCATGATAATATATACAATGAGGGACTGAGGCTACGTGTGAGTATGTAGAAACTACCCATCCACCAGAATGAAGTCTGCCTGGACTTCATTCAGAAGCACAGGAAGTGCTGCCTTCTTACCCAGGCCTAAATGGAGGGAACTCACTCAACAAATTTTGTAGGGAGACACAATGAAGTCAAGAGAAAAAAATTGAGGAATGTTTCTTTTCTCTCTTTCTTTTTTTTTTTTTTTTTTTTTTTTCTGAGACGGGGTTACACTGTGCCACCTAGGCTGGAGTGCTGTGGTGCGATCATACGTCACTGCAGCCTTGATCTCCCCAGGCTCAAGTGATCTTCCCACCTCAACCTCCCAAGCAGCTGGGATCACAGGCGTGGGCCACCATGCCCAGCTAACTTTTTTGTATTTTTTGTAGAGACCATGTTGTCCAGGCTGGTCTCAAACTTCTGGGTCCAAGCAATCCACCCACCTCAGCCTCCCAAATTTCTGGGATTACAGGCACGAGCCTTCGCACCAGGCCAGGAATTTTTTGCTATGTCAAATTTTGACAAAACTTTCTTGAAGTAAAACTATTACTAGCTCTGTGAACTTGGATATGCTATATAACTCCTTGTGATTCAACTCTCTCATGTCTAAAATAAGGATGATAGTACCTAATTTATTAATTTGTTGAGAGGATTATATGAGTCCATTTCTGTAAAATACTTAGAACAATGCTTGGCACAAGGCAAAAGCTATACAAGCATTATTAAATACAGGATAAATTAATGAATAAAATAGGAGAATAAAATTGTTTTATATGTCATTGCTTTTCTTCTTGCAAAATTATACACATAATTTTTATACCTGGTTGGCCCTCCATATCCGTGGGTTTTGCATCCATGGATTCAACCAAAAACAGATTTTAAAATTCCAGAATAAAAACAACATCTGTAACAAACACATGCAGCCTTTTCTTCTTATCATCATTCCCTAAACAATACGTTATAGGCAACTATTTATAAAACATTTACATTGTATTATGTATAGTTTTTAGCCTAAAGCTGCCTTCTTACATATTCGAAGTTTAGCCTAAAGTTTCTCCACACATAGGTGAGCTGTAACCCAGCTGAATGTGCAAGCTGACTATAACCTACTCTTGTGCCAATTACTGAGTTTTGGCCAATCACAAGTAGCTAATTGTTCAAATCAGATAGCTGTTTAAGTAAGGCAAATTCTGAGCTAGAACCAATCCAGGTTTTCCTGGACCTTACTTCCATTTTCTACTTGCCACTTTCCTTTTTCTCTCCCTAAATCTTCTTCAACCATGTGGCAGCTCTGAGTTCTCTCTGAACCTATTCTGGTTCGAGGGCAGCCTGATTCGAAAATCATTCTTTGCTCATTTTAAGTCTGTTAAATTTGATTTGTAAAAGGTTTTCCCTCTAACAGTATTGTAGGTAATCTAGAGATTATTTAAAATATATGGGAGGATGTGCATAGGTTACATGCAAAGGACATGCCATATTGAGCATCCGCAGAGTTTGGTACCTGAGAAATCTTCTGGCGTAAATCTCTTATGATGACTGAGGGATGACTGTATATAAATACACACACATACACACACGAACACACACACACACATGCATACCAAAGATAAATGCATTTCAAAAGGAGTGAGTTAATATTTTAGCCAGAAATCTAAACCTTAATTTGATTGATTTTGGGTTTTATTAATATGTAAATGTTTCAATGCACTAAATTTGATAAGCATTTCCAAAATTCTCTTTAGAACTCTAAGAATGTGTGTCCTCTCTCTGGACTAAGTTTTTTTTATCTTTGAAGCTCTCCAGGCCTTTTCAAGTCTAAATGTCTTTGATGGTTAACAACCTTTATTATTATATAGAAGGCCACTCTTGCTTAATTTCCTGGCATGAAGTGATCAGTTATGACTCCTGTTCGTTAGTGTCTGTGGACTTACCATATAAAGGCAAGCATGCTGCATTTGTTGGTATTATTATGTTCTGTGAGCTGATTGGTTATTGTTCCTGTCTAATTAGTGAAAGTGAGAAAGTGAGATTAATCTTTCTTTTTACTTTTTTACCTTCTTTAGAAGATGGATTTGTGGAGTTTCTGAAGCCCAAAATGACATGGGAATTTTAGTTTTATTTCTTATAAAGAAATTAATCAGAAAAAAAAAAATCAGTCAACCCATTACCCAGCTATCAAGGCTAATCTCAACTCCTTTCCTTGGCGCCTCTTTCTTGGACATTTCTCCCGTGGCCCTAAACAGCTGCTTCTCAGTCTTGCTTATCATAATTATATTTTTATAACAGCACCAATGACTCCTTCTGCATTAATACCAGAAATGGAACCAAGGAGAAACTTAGGGGCTCCTGGTATGATGCAGCAGCTACTAGGAGAATCTTTGTTGGTACAAGCTAGGGGAAAGGCCAGAAGTGAGGAACAAAAGGAACAATGGCAGAGAAAACACACTCCATTACCATCCTTGAGACTGCTCTGTGGCCCATCAGAATATCTTCTGAATCTAGGACTTTTTAGAGCAGGCATGTGATCCCCCTCCCAGAACATTGTCATGCTATTTTAAACATTTAGAAAAATGGATTAACAGACTCTACTGAAAAAATAAGCCAACGGCACATTCAAACATCAACCACTGTGAACCTGTCTACTCCATTGTTTTTTTGTTTTTGTTTTTGTTTTAATGAAAAATTGAGGGAAAAGAGAGACAATTGGTTATAGGAAAAGTGCAAACAAACAAAGCCCTGTTAGAACTCAGACTTTCTACCAAGCAGGAAAGACTCCCCAAAAAGAATTGCCTCCCGGGTTAATAATCCAGAACTGAGTTGACGGTTTCAACTCACAGTAATGTTTGACCTGATACTCGTTTTTAACTCACAGTGGTAAGGGTAAAGTGAAATCTTACAACAGCTGTCAAATTCTCATTTTTAATCCCCCAGTAACTGCTTTGGTACCATTCTGGAGATGTAAGATACCATATCAGCTGTCCAGGATGTTGTTAGTGCACTATTAACACTCTGCTCTTGGGACATTGGTGAGTGAGGCTGATGTTCAGAAACTTCCCCTTAGGTACTTAGGAGAGAGACCTACTAATGTATCCACAGACAACACAACATACACATTCCACAATAGTGAAGAAATGTGTTTCTTTCCAAATCTCTGCAGGTTAGCACTTCAGAGGCAGGCTCCTGGGAATGTATCTCTAGCTGGACTCAGTTTTTGATATGCAGCTGCTAAACTGCCATTCAGCTTCGTGCTGTGCTGGTAGGTTGGTGCAAAAGTAATTGTGACTCTTGCCATTACTTTCAATGTTATTAAGTTGGTGCAATGTTATTATAACAACTCAGTGTGCTTAAACTCTTCATATGTGATGAGTAGATATTACATGAGAAGATTTCACTGTACTTAGTGGAAGTCTGTCAAATGTTTACTGTTGGACTTAGAGAGGATTGAGCTAAGATTTTGGATTATTGGATTCATTAGTCAAAGGCTATAGCACAAAGTGTGATAGTATCCATTTTTCTTGAGCTGTGTGTTACTGGAGACATTAGATATCTGTCTCTTGATGTATTTCCCATTGAGTCTTGTATTACAGTGAAAAACAACTCTAGATTAGTACTTAGGAGACCAGAGCTCCAGGTGTCACTCTGCCTCTAACTAGTTGACCTTAGATCAGTCTTCTTACCTCTATACTCAGAACCCTGAACCTGTAAAATGGAGATACTGGATTAAATCATTTCAAAGACCTCTTCTAGCTCCGAAAATCAATGACTATCACTCTAATATATGTGTTAAGGAAGTAAAATAACTGAGATACTTTCATGAACTTCTAATAATGACTGGACAGTAGAGGCTCAATTTTTCTTAAAATTAAATGATGTTAGAACAACACGAAGGAAGGGAGGAAGGAAGGAAGGAAGGAAGGAAGGAAGGAAGGAAGGAAGGAAGGAAGGGAGGGAGGGAAAGAAGGAAAAAAAAAAAAGAAGAAACTTTGCCAGCTTCATTAACATTGCCACAGGGCAAGATAAAAGGATGTGCATTTGTGTCTGAATGCTTATAGGGTGTGGTTAAAAGAACAGATTCAGAAAGCAGACTACTTAGGTCCACACCCTTCCTACCTACAAACTGAATGACTTTCAGCAAGTTACTCATTTTCTATGCCTCAGTTTTTTCATCTGCAAAATGCTGATAGTAATAGTATCTACCCCGTAAAATTATGACATCTGTGTCAGGACAAGAACAAAGAATCCACTCTATGATTTCTAGGATATATTTTTAGGTAAAACAATCAAAGTATATAACAGTAGTGAGCTACTTTAATGTAAAAACTAAAAGGTTATATATGTGTACATTATTTTTCCAAAGAGAAATATTTGAAGGATTATTAGCAAATGCACAAGAAAATTCTCAATAGAAAGGGAAACAGGGGCACGTGCCTGTAATCGCAGCTACTCCGGAGGCTGAGGAATGACAATCTCTTGAATCCGGGAGGCGGAGTTTACAGTAAGCAGAGATCGCACCACTGCACTCCAGCCTGGGTGACAGAGTGAGATCCCGTCTCAAAAAAAAAAAAAAAAAAAAAAAAAAGAAAGAAAGGAAGAAAGAAAAAGAAAAAGAAGAAAAGAAAGGGAAAAGGGTGGAGGTGGTAGTGATGAGGGAGAAACTTGACAGAGGACACCTTTCTTGTAGGTTTAACTTCTGAATGACAGAAACATTTTACACATTCACAGCATGATATTAAATCAAAAAGAAAAAAATCACCATAAAATTGAATAAAATAGAAAAATAAACCTAAGTTTTTATAAAACTGATAACATGACAACACAGAAGACATACTTCTTCCAAGTAATTTTTGGACACTACTCTGACTATAGGTTTTTAATGAGGTATATTCTGAGAACAGAGAGAATCAAAAGTCAATCTTAAATATACACGAAAAGATCATTGCTGATTGTAATTTTGAATGCTTTTTCCATATTGTAGGATTAGAAACTAAGAATTTCACTGTCACAAAAAAGTACAAAATTTGGGAAAAATTGAGCAACACACTACAATATTAATATTAAATTTGAATTGGAAATATCCATATAAACTCATGGTTTATACATGACTCTATCTATCTATCTATCTATCTATCTATCTATCTATCTATCTATCTATCTATCTATCTCTCTATTGCATCTATTCATTCCCAGCCTAAAAACCTTAATATCCCAGTAGCAGTAATGCACCTAACACTCAAATCTTGAGTTCTAAGTTCCACTGCTGTCTTTGAATAGAAGGATGAGGGAACAGCTGATTTCACGTCTCCTTCAGAGAAAGTGCAAGGTGAGCTGTAGCATGTGCTTGTAACAGAAAATAAGGGCATATCTCAAAAGGACATAGGATCTTGATTTACAGGACTCCCACTGGCCAAATTTGGTAGATCAAAACCAAAAACGGTGATAATGTATTATAAAAAAAAAACTTCTATTACAATGAACAAATCCAGCAGTTATAACATTAACAAAATTAATACATCAATTTATTATAATAATTTAAAAACCCAAGAGCCTATAGTGATATTAAAAAGGAAGACAGATAGATAGAGGAGATAATATAGAACATTTCTTTAAGGAAGAATACTAGCTCATAACTGTAGGAGGAATAATATAAGTAGATCACCAATGCTTGCATCACCCAATTACTGACAAAACCAAGGATTATCAATGGAAGTTAAAACTATCAAGTGATATGTTGCTGGGAAACAGGTTATTTGCACAACACCAAAATATCATGTTGAAGGTAGAATAATGGCCTCCCCAAAAATGTTTGTGTCCTAATTCCTGGAACCAGTGAATATGTTAGGTGACATGGCAGAAGGGGATTAATGTCATAGATGGAATTATAATACTTTGTCATTTGATTTTAAAATAAAGAGATTACACTGGATTATTTAAATAGATCCAGTTGAACCACAAGGGTTCTTAAAATTGGAAGAAGGAGACAGAGAGATGGTTAGAGTGATGTGATTTGAAAAGGACTTGACCACCACTGGCTGTGAAGACAGAGGAAAGAGCCAAGTAATGTGAGTGGCCTCTAGAGGCTGGAAAATCCAAAGAAACTGATTCTCCCCTATAGCATTTAGAAGGTAATGTAGTCCTGCCAACACATTGACTTTAGCCTCCTGAGATCCGTTTTGGACTTCTAATCTACAGAACTGCAAAATGATAATTTGTTTTGTTTTATGCTGCTGTATTTGAAGTCATTTGTTACAGCAAGAATGGAAAAACGAATACAATCACCCCACACAGTAATTATAAATTACAAAAGGAAAAATCTACTGTTATAATGGATAGATCCAACAGTTATCGTATTAACAAAATAAACAAGTCAAACATCCTAATCAATAAAAAGAGTGCTTGACATTATGTAGTTTCTCACGTGATTCAACATGAAGTACACATTATCAATGGATTAACCTCACCAAAATAGTGAGCACAAATCTAATCAACGCTTTCTATCTAATTTCGAGTTTATATGGGGAATACAAGGGATAGGAGAGAAAAATGAACAACACTTTGAGAAAGTTAATTAGATAAATAAAAAATGAGGCATATTCTACAATCAACTGGCCTGGAGTTTTCAAAATGTCCATGTCTTAAATAAAAAGGTAGGGTAGAACTCATCAAATGTAATTTGTCAACATTAATTGGACCTTAGCTGAAAAATTAATTTATGGAAGATATTTTTGGGTAATTTGATAATTTGAATATAGACTAGAAATTAAATATAGTACAATTTTGTATATGCTTAGATGTCATAAAAGCATTGTGGTTTTATAGGAGAATACCCTTATTTGTAGGAGATGTATATGAAATTATTCAGTAGTGAAGTGTTAGTCTCTTCTTTAAAATCTCTTGCTTTTAAATGATTCAGGAAAAAGCAAAAAAGTGAAATGTGACAAGAGGGCTGTGCTCCATCCTGGGCACTGTGTTCCATCCTGGGCACTGTGCTCCATCCTGGGCAAGTAAGACCCTGCCTCAATCAATCAATCAATCAATCAATCAAACAAAAACCACATATGCACACACACATACAAATAAATATTGAGAGAAAAAGTAAATTCTTTCAAACAGTGAGATGTTTTTAAACAGAGACTTGATCTAG